>NW_022589736.1:14434462-14511672 GCF_004348235.1 Phoca vitulina
TATATATATATATATATATATATATATATATATATATATATGTGTGTGTGTAGGTGGTTCATCAAATTTTCAGTCCTGGGAATTCCATGATCAATCATTTGGA
This sequence comes from Phoca vitulina, assembly GCF_004348235.1. Classification (NCBI taxonomy): domain Eukaryota; kingdom Metazoa; phylum Chordata; class Mammalia; order Carnivora; family Phocidae; genus Phoca; species Phoca vitulina. The sequence goes on from NW_022589736.1 coordinate 14,434,566, forward strand.
TGGCTTCCTTGGTCATGCTTTCTGTTAACTAAACACCTACTCTGTCTCTGGAAGGTGAGCATGGCTACATGGTTTCTGTATGCTAGGATCCCATTTCACATTGAAATCAGGGACCCATTTCAAGGCAGCATCTCCCATATTCATCTCAGACTTTCAGAAGATAGCCACCTCCACTTTCAAGCATAGTAACACTCAATACTTTTATTTCTCATCTTTTTTGGCTTTAGTGAGATATAATTGACATATAACATTAAGTTGAAGGTATACAGTGTGTTGATACATTTATGTATTGCAAAAATGATTACCACCATAGTGGTATATATATATACATATGTATATATATGTATATACATATACACCATTGCTTTTTTGTGCTAAAAACATTTAAGATCTACTCTGTTAGGGTATGATGTTGAGTGAAATAAGTCAAACAGAGAACAACAAATAGCATATGATTTCACTTAGTGTGGACTCTAAAAACAAACACCAAAAAGCAGAATCAGACCTATAAATAGAACAAACTGATGGTTGTCATAGAAAAGGGGGCTGGGGGATGAGCTAAATGAACAAAGGGAGGTTGGAGATACAAGCTTCCAGTTATGGAATGAATAAGTCACAGAGATGAAAGGTACAGCACAGGTAGTATGTCAGTGGTATTGTAATAGTGTCATATGGTGACAAATGGTAGCTACACTTGGGGGGAGTATAGCATAACAAACAGAGTTGTCAAATCACTATGTTGTACACCTGAAACTAATGTAACATTGTATGTCTACTATACTTCAATTAAAAAAGGAAAATGTAAATGTTAAATTGATAAATCTAAATAAAGGGTATATGGTAGCTCACTGTAAAAAATATATACTCTTAGCAACTCTTATGTATATAATACACTAGTATTATCTATAATCATTGTGCCAAATATCAGAACCCCAAGTTAGTCATTTTACAACTGTAAGTTTGTAGTCTTTGACCAACATTTCCCCGTTTCTTCCCCTTCTTTTTTATGGCTGAATAACCATCCTACACACACACACACACACACACACATACACACACACACACACACATCACATCTTCTTTATTCATTCATTCATTCATTCATTGAAAGACACTTAGGTTGTTTCCATATCTTGGCTATTGTGGATATTGTACGTGGGAGTGCAGATGTCTCTCTGAATCCTGTTTTCTTTTCCTTTAAATATACATCCAAAAGTAGGATTGCTGGATCATATGGTAGTTCTATTTTTAATTTTTTAAAGATTTTGTTTATTTATTTGAGAGAGAGAGAGAGAGAGGTCACAAGCAGGCATAGAGGGAGAGGGAGAAGCAGACTCCTCACTGAGCAGGGAGCCTGATGCAGCGTTCAATCCCAGGACCCCGGGATCATGACCTGAGCCAAAGGCAGATGCTTAACCAACTGAGCTACTCAGGAGCCCTAGTTTTAAGTTTTTAAGGAACTGTCATACTGCTTTCCATAGTGCCTACACCAATTTATATTCCTATCAACAAATACACAAAGGTAGCCTTCTCTTCACATCTTTGCCAACCCTTGTTATCTCTTGTCTTTTTGATGATAGCCATTCTTACAGGAGTGAGGTAATATTTTGTTGTGGTTTTGATTTGTATTTCCTGATGGTTAGTGATGTTCAGCATCTTTTCATATACCCGTTGGTCATTTGTATGTCTTCTTTGGAGATATGTCTATTCAGATCCTCTGCTCATTTTTAAATCTTATTTTTTTAACTATTGAATTGTCTGAGTTACTTATATAGTTTGGATATTAGCTTCTTATCAGAGGCATGATTCACAAATATTTTCTCCCATCTAGTAGATTGGCTCCTTATTCTATTGATTGTACTATATTTTGAAATCAGAGTGTGATCCCTCTAGCTTTGTGTTCTTGCTCTAGATTGCTTTGGCTGTTTGGGTCTTCTGTGAGTCCGCACAAGTTTTAGCATTGTTTGTTCTATTTCTGTGAAAAAAGGCTATTAGAATTCTTACGGGAATTGCATTGAATCTGTAGATCACTTTGGGTAGTGCAGACATCTAAACAATATTCTTCCAATCCAAAAGCATAGAATATCTTTCCATTTATTTCTTCTTTATTTCCCTTTATCAATGTCTTATAATTTTCAGTGTTCAGATCTTTTACCTCCTGTTCCAAGTATTTCACTGTTTTTGATGCAAATGTGAATGTGATTGTTTTCTTCATCTCTATTTTTGATAGGTCATTGTTAGTGCATAGAAAGGCAACTGATTTTGGGGGGATGTATTTGACATAGCATTGTATTAGGTTTAGGTTACAATATAATAATTTGATATGTATATTTATTGCAAAATGATTACCACAATAAGTTTAGTTAACATCTAACACCAAAAAAAAAAGTTAAAATTTTTGTGTGTATGATAAGGACTTTTAAGAACTACTCTCTTAGCAACTTAAAAAAATATACAGTACATTATTGTTCATTACAGTCACCATGCTGTACATTACATCCCCAGGATTTATTTATCTTATTAATTGGAAGCTTGAGTCTTTCTACCACCTTCACCCATTTAACCAACTCCCTGCTTCTGGTAGCCACCAACCTCTTCACTGTATGAGTTTGTTGTTAGATTCCACGTATAAGTGATATCATATGGTACTTGTCATTTTCTGTCTGACTTATTTCACTTAACATTATGCCTGCAAGGTACATCTATGTTGTCCCAGATGGCAAGATTTCCTTCTTTTTATGGCTGAATAATATTCCATTGTACATATATACGCAGCATATTTCCTTTATCTCTCTATGTATGAACTCTGGTTGTTTCCATGTCTTTGCTATTGTCAATAATGCCAAAATGAATATGGAGATGTAGATATCCTTTTGAGATAGTGATTTTTTTTTTTTTTTGGATAAATAGCCAGAGGTGAAACGGCTGAATCATAGGATAGTTCTATTTTTAATTTTTTGAGGAGCCTCCATACTGTTTTCCACAGTGGATGCATCAATTTAGATTCCAACCAACAATGTATAAAGGTTCCTTTTTCTCTACATCCTTGTAACACTTATATCTTGTCTTTTTTATTCTAGTCATTCTGACATGTATAAAGTGATATCTCATAGTGGTTTTGATTTGCATTTCCCTGATGATTAATGATGTTGAACATCTTTTCATGTGTCTATTGGCCATCTCTATATCTTCTTTGGGAAAATGTATAGTCAGGTTCTCTCTACATTTTTTAATCAGATTGCTTGGGGAGGTTCATTTTTAGCATTGAGTTGTATAAGTTCTTTATATATTTTAGATATTAACCCCTTATTGCATTTATCATTTGCCAATATCTTCCCCCATTCAGTAGGTTGCCTTTCAATTTGTGTTTGTTTCCTTTGCTGTGCAAAAGTTTTTTATTTTGGTATCATCCCAATAGTTTATTTTTTGCTTTTGTTTTCCTTGCCTGAGGAGACATTTCTAGAAAAATGTTGCTACAGCCAAATCTGAATGCTGCCTATATTTTATTTTAGGAGTTTTATGATTTCAGGTCTCACATTTAGGTCTTTAATCCATTTTGAGTTTATCTTTATGTATGATGTAAGAAAGTGGTCCAGTTTCATTCTTTTGTATGTAGCTGTCCTGTTTTCCCTGCACAATTTATTGAGGAGACTGTCTTTTCCCGCATTGTATATTTTTGCCTCCTATGTCATAGATTGACAATATAAATGTGCGTTTATTTCTGGGCTCTCTGTTCTATTCCACTGATATATGTCTATTCTTGTGCCAGAGCCATACTGTTTAGATTACTACAGCTTTGTAGTATATCTTGAACTCTGGAATCGTGATACCTCCAGCTTTGTTCTTCTTTCTCAAGATTGCTTTGTCTATTCAGGGTCATCTGTGGTTATATTTGTTATTGTGTTATTATTTGTTATAGATTTGTGAAAAATGCTATTGGCATTTTGATAGGAATTGCACCGAGTTTATAGATTGGTTTGGGTAACATGGACATTTGACAATATGAATTCTTTCAATCCATGAGCATGAAATATCTTTCCGTTTGTGTCATTTTCAATTTCTTTCATCAATGTTTTATAGTTTTCAGAGTACAGGTCTTTCACGTCCTTGGTTAAGTTTATTCCTAGGTATTTTATTCTTTTTGGTGCCATGGTAAATGGTGGTGTTTTTTTAATTTCTCTTTCTGCAACTTCGTTGTTAGTGCTTAGAAACTCTACCAATTTCTGGATATTAATTTTGTATCCTATGACTTTACTAAATGCATTTATTACTTCTAATCATATTTTGTAGAGTCTTTAGGATTTTCTGTGTATAGTAACATGTCATCTGCAAATAGTGACAGTTTAACTTCTTTTTACCAATATGGATGCCTCTTTTCTTCTTCTTATCTGAATCCTGTGGCTAGAATTTGCAGTACTATGTTGAATAAAGTAGCAAGAGCAGACATCCTTGTTTTATTCCTGACCTTGGAAATTATCCATTTTTCACCACTGAATGTGATATTAGCTGTAGGTTTGTCATATATGGCCTTTATTATGTTGAGGTATGTTCCCTCTAACTCCATTATCTTGAGAATTTTTCTTATGAATGGATGATGAATCTTGTCAAATACTTTTTCTGCATCTATTGAAATCATATAATTTTTTTTTTTTTTTTTTTTGTGGGGCATCTCCTCTTTTTTTTTTTTTTAATTTTTTTTATTGTTATGTTAATCCCCATACATTACATCATTAGTTTTAGATATAGTGTTCCATGATTCATTGTTTGTGCATAGCACCCAGTGCTCCATGCAGAACGTGCCCTCCTCAATACCCATCACCAGGCTAACCCATCCTCCCAACCCCCTCCCCTCTAGAACCCTCAGTTTGTTTTTCAGAGTCCATCGTCTCTCATGGTTCTTCTCCCCCTCCGATTTCCCCCCCTTCATTCTTCCCCTCCTGCTACATTCTTCTTCTTTTTTTCTTTCTTAACATGTATTGCATTATTTGTTTCAGAGGTACAGATCTGAGATTCAACAGTCCTGCACAATTCACAGCGCTTACCAGAACACATACCCTCCCCAGTGTCCATCACCCAGTCACCCCATCCCTCCCACCCCACCCCCCACTCCAGCAACCCTCAGTTTGTTTCCTGAGATTAAGAATTCCTCATATCAGTGAGGTCATATGATACATGTCTTTCTCTGTTTGACTTATTTCGCTCAGCATAATACCCTCCAGTTCCATCCACGTCGTTGCAAATGGCAAGATCTTATTCCTTTTGATGGCTGCATAATATTCCATTGTATATATATACCACATCTTCTTTATCCATTCATCTGTTGATGGACATCTTGGCTCTTTCCACAGTTTGGCTATTGTGGACATTGCTGCTATAAACATCGGGGTGCACGTAGCCTTTCGGGTCCCTACATTTGTATCTTTGGGGTAAATACCCAGTAGTGCAATTGCTGGATCATATGGTAGCTCTATTTTCAACTTTTTGAGGAACCTCCATACTGTTTTCCAGAGTGGCTGCACCAGCTTGCATTCCCACCAACAGTGTAGGAGGGTTCCCCTTTCTCCGCATCCCCGCCAACATCTGTCATTTCCTGACTTGTTAATTTTAGCCATTCTGACTGGTGTGAGGTGGTATCTCATTGAGGTTTTGATTTGGATTTCCCTGATGCCGAGCGATATTGAACACTTTTTCATGTGTCTGTTGGCCATTTGGATGTCTTCTTTGGAGAAATGTCTGTTCATGTCTTCTGCCCATTTCTTGATTGGATTCTTTGTTCTTTTGGTGTTGAGTTTGATGAGTTCTTTATAGATTTTGGATACTAGCCCTTTATCTGATATGTCATTTGCAAATATCTTCTCCCATTCTGTCAGTTGTCTTTTGGTTTTGTTGACTGTTTCCTTTGCTTTGCAAAAGCTTTTTATCTTGATGAAGTCCCAATAGTTCATTTTTGCCCTTGCTTCCCTTGCCTTTGGCGATGTTTCTAGGAAGAAGTTGCTGCGGCTGAGGTCGAAGAGGTTGCTGCCTGTGTTCTCCTTTAGGATTTTGATGGACTCCTGTCTCACATTGAGGTCTTTCAACCATTTGGAGTCTATTTTTGTGTGTGGTGTAAGGAAATGGTCCAGTTTCATTCTTCTGCATGTGGCTGTCCAATTTTCCCAACACCATTTGTTGAAGAGACTGTCTTTTTTCCATTGGACATTCTTTCCTGCTTTGTCGAAGATTAGTTGACCATAGAGTTGAGGGTCCATTTCTGGGCTCTCTATTCTGTTCCATTGATCTATGTGTCTGTTTTTGTGCCAGTACCATACTGTCTTGATGATGACAGCTTTGTAATAGAGCTGGAAGTCTGGAATTGTGATGCCGCCAGCTTTGCTTTTCTTTTTCAACATTCCTCTGGCTATGCGGGGTCTTTTCTGGTTCCATACAAATTTTAGGATTATTTGTTCCATTTCTTTGAAGAAAGTGGATGGTATTTTGATGGGGATTGCATTGAATGTGTAGATTGCTCTAGGTAGGATTGACATCTTCACAATATTTGTTCTTCCAATCCATGAGCATGGAACGTTTTTCCATTTCTTTGTGTCTTCCTCAATTTCTTTCATGAGTATTTTATAGTTTTCTGAGTACAGATCCTTTGCCTCTTTGGTTAGATTTATTCCTAGGTATCTTATGGTTTTGGGTGCAATTGTAAATGGGATCGACTCCTTAATTTCTCTTTCTTCTGACTTGTTGTTGGTGTATAGGAATGCCACTGACTTCTGTGCATTGATTTTATATCCTGCCACTTGACTGAATTCCTGTATGAGTTCTAGCAGTTTTGGGGTGGAGTCTTTGGGATTTTCCACATAAAGTATCATATCATCTGCAAAGAGTGAGAGTTTGACTTCTTCTTTGCCAATTTGGATGCCTTTGATTTCTTTTTGTTGTCTGATTGCTGTGGCTAGGACTTCCAGTACTATGTTGAATAGCAGTGGTGATAGTGGACATCCCTGCCGCGTTCCTGACCTTAGGGGGAAAGCTCTCAGTTTTTCCCCATTGAGAATGATATTCGCTGTAGGTTTTTCATAGATGGCTTTTATGATATTGAGGTATGTACCCTCTATCCCTATACTCTGAAGAGTTTTGATCAAGAAAGGATGCTGTACTTTGTCAAATGCTTTTTCTGCATCTATTGAGAGGATCATGTGATTCTTGTTTTTTCTTTTGTTAATGTATTGTATCACGTTGATTGATTTGCGGATGTTGAACCAACCTTGCAGCCCAGGGATAAATCCCACTTGGTCGTGGTGAATAATCCTTTTAATGTACTGTTGGATCCTATTGGCTAGTATTTTGGTGAGAATTTTTGCATCCATGTTCATCAGGGATATTGGTCTGTAATTCTCCTTTTTGATGGGGTCTTTGTCTGGTTTTGGGATCAAGGTAATGCTGGCCTCATAAAATGAGTTTGGAAGTTTTCCTTCCATTTCTATTTTTTGGAACAGTTTCAGAAGGATAGGTATTAATTCTTCTTGAAATGTTTGGTAGAATTCCCCTGGGAAGCCATCTGGCCCTGGGCTTTTGTGTTTTGGGAGATTTTTGATGACTGCTTCTATTTCCTTAGTGGTTATAGGTCTGTTCAGGTGTTCTATTTCTTCCTGGTTCAGTTTTGGTAGTTGATACATCTCTAGGAATGCATCCATTACTTCCAGGTTATCTAATTTGTTGGCATAGAGTTGCTCATAATATGTTCTTATAATTGTTTGTATTTCTTTGGTGTTGGTTGTGATTTCTCCTCTTTCATTCATGATTTTGTTGATTTGGGTCATTTCTCTTTTCTTTTTGATAAGTCTGGCCAGGGGCTTATCAATCTTGTTAATTCTTTCAAAGAACCAGCTCCTAGTTTCGTTGATCTGTTCTACTGTTCTTTTGGTTTCTATTTCATTGATTTCTGCTCTGATCTTTATTATTTCTCTTCTCCTGCTGGGTTTAGGCTTTATTTGCTGTTCTTTCTCCAGCTCCTTTAGGTGTAGGGTTAGGTTGTGTACTTGAGACCTTTCTTGTTTCTTGAGAAAGGCTTGTATTGCTATATACTTTCCTCTTAGGACTGCCTTTGCTGTATCCCAAAGATTTTGAATAGTTGTGTTTTCATTTTCATTGGTTTCCATGAATTTTTTTAATTCTTCTTTAATTTCCTGGTTGACCCATTCATTCTTCAGTAGGATGCTCTTTAGCCTCCATGTATTTGAGTTCTTTCTGACTTTCCTCTTGTGATTGAGTTCTAGTTTCAAAGCATTGTGGTCTGAAAATAGGCAGGGGATGATCCCAATCTTCTGGTACCGGTTGAGACCTGATTTATGACCTAGGATGTGATCTATTCTGGAGAATGTTCCATGGGCACTAGAGAAGAATGTGTATTCCGTTGCTTTGGGATGGAATGTTCTGAATATGTCTGTGAAGTCCATTTGGTCCAGTGTGTCATTTAAAGTCTTTATTTCCTTGTTGATCTTTTGCTTAGACGATCTGTCCATTTCAGTGAGGGGGGTGTTAAAGTCCCCCACTATTATTGTATTGTTGTCGATGTGTTTCTTTGCTTTTGTTATTAATTGCCTTATATAATTGGCTGCTCCCATGTTAGGGGCATAGATATTTACAACTGTTAGATCTTCTTGTTGGATAGACCCTTTAAGTAGGATATAGTGTCCTTCCTCATCTCTTATTACAGTCTTTGGTTTAAAATCTAATTTGTCTGATATAAGGATTGCCACCCCAGCTTTCTTTTGGTGTCCATTAGCATGGTAAATGGTTTTCCACCCCCTCACTTTCAATCTGGGGGTGTCTTTGGGTCTAAAATGAGTCTCTTGCAGACAGCATATCGATGGGTCTTGTTTTTTAATCCAATCTGATAGCCTGTGTCTTTTGATTGGGGCATTTAGCCCATTTACATTCAGGGTAACTATTGAAAGATAGGAGTTCAGTGCCATTGTATTGCCTGTAAAGTGACTGTTACTGTATATTGTTTGTGTTCCTTTCTGGTCTATGTTGCTTTTAGGCTCTCTCTTTGCTTAGAGAACCCCTTTCAATATTTGTTGTAGGGGTAGGGCTGGTTTCGTGTTTGCAAATTCCTTTAGTTTTTGTTTGTCCTGGAAGCTTTTTATCTCTCCTTCAATTTTCAATGACAGCCTAGCTGGATATAGTATTCTTGGCTGCATATTTTTCTCATTTAGTGCTCTGAATATGTCCTGCCAGTCCTTTCTGGCCTGCCAGGTCTCTGTGGATAAGTCTGTTGCCAATCTAATGTTTCTACCATTGTAGGTTACATATCTCTTCTCCCGAGCTGCTTTCAGGATTTTCTCTTTGTCTCTGAGACTCGTAAGTTTCACTATTAGATGTCGGGGTGTTGACCTATTTTTATTGATTTTGAGAGGGGTTCTCTGTGCTTCCTGGATTTTGATGCCTGTTTCCTTCCCCAAATTAGGGAAGTTCTCTGCTATAATTTGCTCCATTATACCTTCTGCACCTCTCTCTCTTTCTTCTTCTTCTGGGATCCCAATTATTCTAATGTTGTTTCGTCTTGTGGTATCGTTTATCTCTCGAATTCTGCCCTCGTGATCCAGTAGTTGTTTATCTCTCTTTTTCTCAGCTTCTTTATTTTCCATCATTTGGTCTTCTATCTCACTGATTCTTTCTTCTGCCTCATTTATCCTAGCAGTTAGCGCCCCCATATTTGATTGCATCTCATTAATAGCCTTTTTGATTTCTACTTGGTTTGATTTTAGTTCTTTTACTTCTCCAGAAAGGGTTTCTCTAATAACTTCCATGTTTTTTTCAAGCCCAGCTAGTATCTTTAAAGTGATGATTCTGAACTCTAGATCTGACATCGTACTAATGTCCGTATTGAGTAGGTCCCTGGCAGTCGGTACTACCTCTTGTTCTTTTTGTTGAGGTGATTTTTTCCGTCTTGTCATTTTGTGCAGAGGAGAATAGATTAATGAGAGAACAAAATGCTAGCAGGGTAACAACGTCCCCAGAAAATATACTCTAAACAAATCAGAAAAGACCTGAAGCAGTGGGAAAAGAAAGGGAAAGAGAGAAAAAAGAAAAGGAAAGAAAAAAAGAAAAAAGAAAAAGATAAAGATAAAAACAAACAAAAGCAGAACAAAACAAAACAAAACAAAAACAGAATGTGATCAAATATGATCAGGCTGGATTATAGATCAGTGCCACACACTAGATTTTGGGTGTATTTTGGTCTGTTAAAAGAAAGTCCCTCCCAAAATTTTAAAGAAAGAAAAACTTATATATGTACAAAAATAAGGGTTGATATGATGAAGGGATGGAATATGACTGTAAAGATGGAAATTATAAAAAATTTTAAAAAAGGATTTGATAAGTTGTTTGAAAAAAGAAAGAAGAGGATTAAAAAAAAAAAAAGAAAGAAAAAAGGGAGAGAATGTGATCAGGCAGGGGAGTAGAAAAAAACCATACACTAGAGATTTAGAGTATATTTTGATCTGTTAGAAGAAACTATCTCAAGATTTTAAAGAGAGAACAACTTATATATATATGCCAAAAATACGGGTAACTACTATGAAGGGATAGAATATGACTTTAAAAATGAAAAATAAAAATGTTTTTTTTAAAAAAGGGATTGATAAGATGTTGGTTGAAAAAGGGAAAAAGAAAAATTCAAAAAAAAAGAAAAAAGGAAAAAAGAAAAAAAGACAGTTAAAAAAAATAATTAACTTTGAAAGACTAAAGAATCATGGTAAAAAAGCCATGAATTCTATGTGCAGTATTCCCCTAGCGCTGGAGTTCTGCCGTTCTCATTGATCGGTAAACTTGGTCTTGGCTGGCTGTTCTCGCTGATCTTCTGGGGGAGGGGCCTGTTGCCGTGGTTCCCAAATGTCTTTGCCGGAGGCAAAATTGCCCCGCCCTTGCCGGTCCGGGCTAAGTCATCTGCTCGGGTTTGCTCTCCGGAGCTTTTGTTCCCTGCAAGCTTTCCGTACAGCTTTGGAGGCGGAGAGTGAAAATGGTGGCCTCCCAGTCTCCGCCCCGGCGGAGCCGAGAACTCGGGGTCCCGCTCCTCAGCGAGCCCCCAGAGAAAAGCCGTCAGTCACTCCCGTGTCCCCGTCTCCGGCCACACTCCGCGCTCACCCGGCCTGTGACCGCGCCTTTCTATCTGGCCCCCGACCCTGGGTGGAGTCTCCAAACCCAGCAGATCCCTGCGGTGCGCTCCCGCACCTCTCCTCCCGGGGGAAGAAGGTGAGTCTCCCCGGATCTGCCGCTTGTTGGGTCCCTGCTGGAGGAGCTGTGGCCCGACTGTGCCGCGGATCACGGTTTATAGCAGCCCCGAGCTGAGAGCCCGCGCCTGGGCTCCGTCTCTGCAGCCGGCTTCCCTGCTCCGGTACCTGGGAGCTCTGCCGCACTCAGGCACCCCCGGTCTTTCGTGACCCCGAGGGTCCTGAGACCACACTGTCCCGCGAGGGTTCCACCCCCCACTTCGCCACCAGAGTGACGTCCCTCAGCGGAGCAGACTCTAAAAGTTCCGATTTTGTGCTCCGTGGCTCTATCACTTGCCAGAAGCGGCCGTCGGAGGCCCCTCCCCCACCGTCTATCCTCCCGAATGTCGCCTCGGATTCACTTCTCCGCACGTCCTACCTTCCAAAAAGTGGTCGCTTTTCTGTTCAGAGAGTTGTTGCTCTTCTTTTCTTCGATCTCCTGTTGAGTTCGTAGGTGTTCAGAATGGTTTGATCCCTATCCAGCTGAATTCCTGAGAGGAGACGAAATCCAGGTCTCCTACTCCTCCGCCATCTTGCTCCGCCCTCTGAAATCATATAATTTTTAATCATTTTGTTGATGTGTGTGAAGTTGATTGATTTGTGAATATTGGACCATTCTTGCATCCCAGGGATAAATAAATAAATTATATAGCCATATAATTTTTCATAGTATTCTCTTGTAATCCTTTGTATTTCTGTGGTGTCAGTTGTACTTCTCTCTTGTTTCTGATTTTATTTATTTGGATCATTTCTCTTTTTTTCTTAATGAGTCTAGCTAAGGGTTTGTCAATTTTGTTTATCTTTTCAAAGAACCTGCTCTTGTTTCACTGATTTTTTTCTCTTGTTTCTTTAGTCTCTATGTCATTTATTTCTGCTCTGATCTTTATTATTTCCTTTTTTCTACTCACCTTGGGCTTTGTTCTCCTTTTTCTTGTTCCTTCTGGTATAATGTTAAATTGTTTATTTGAGCTATTTCTTATTTCTTGAGGTAAGCCTGAATTGCTATATATTTTCCTCTTAGAACTGCTTTCACTGTGTCCCAGACATTTTGGACCATTGTGTTTTCATTTTAATTTGTCTCTATGTACTTCTTAATTGCTTTTTTGATTGTTTCATTGACCCATTGGTTGTTTTGTATCATGTTGTTTAGTCTCCGCGTGTTTGTGCTTTTTCCAGTTTTTTTTTCTTGTGACTTATTTCTAGTTTCATACCATTCAGGTCAGAAAAGATGCATGGTATGATTTCAATCTTCTTAAATAAATTTATTGAGGCTTATTTTATGGACTAATATGTGATCTGTTCTGGAGAATATGCCATGTAGCACTTGAAAAGATGTGTATTCTGTTGTTTCCAGATAGAATGTTTTGTACGTATCTGTTGTGTCCATTTGGTCCAATGTGTCATTCAAAGACATTGCTTTCTTGTCAATTTTGTCTGATGTGATTGGAGTGTTAAAGTCCCCTACTATTATTGTATTACCATCAACTTCTCTCTTTTTATTGTTTATGTTTCCTTATGTATTTAGGTACTCATGTTGGGTGGGTAGATGTTTACAAGTGTTACATCTTCTTGTTGGATTGATCCCTTTGTCATTATGTAATGCCTTTCTTTGTGTCTTGTTACAATCTGTTTCAGTCTATTTTGTCTGATATAAGTGTTGGTACCTGGCCTTTTTTTTTTTTCACTTCCATTTACATGATGAATCTTTTTCATTCAATTTACTTTCAGTTCAATCTGCAGGTGTCTTTAGGTCTAAGGTGAGTCCCTTGAACACAGCATATGGGTCTTGTTATTTTTAACCATTCTGCCACTATATGTCTTTTGATTGGAGCATTAAACCATTTACATTTAAAGTATTGACAGGTGTGTTTTATTGCCATTTAAAAATTGTTTTCTGGTTGTTTTTGTAGTTCCTCTTTGTTCTTTTCTTCTTTTGCTCTTTGTGATCAATGAGTATCTATAGTGTTTTGTTTGGCTTTCTTTCTCTTTATTTTTTGTGTATCTATCATAGGGTTTGGGTTTGTGGTTACCATAGGTTCATATATAACATCCTAAGTAAAAAGCAGTACATATAAATTTTTTTCAGCCGTTTCTTTTATTTTTTTATTTAAATTCAATTAGCCAAGTTATAGTACATCATTAGTTTTTGATATAATGTTCAATGATTCATTAGTTGAGTATATCACCCAGTGCTCATCATATCACATGACTTCTTTAATGCCCATCACCCAGTTACCCCATCCCCCCCACCTCCCTTTCCACAACCCTCAGTTTGTTTCCCAGAGTCAAGAGTCTCATACGGTTTGTCTCTCTCTCTGATTTATTCCCATTCAGATCCCCCCACCCTATTGTCCTCTGCACTATTCCTTATGTTCCACATATGAGTGAAACCATATGATAATTGTGTTTCTCTGACTGATTTATTTCACTTAGCATAATACCCTACAGTTCCATCCATGTCGATGTAAATGGTAGATATTCATCTTTTCTGATGGTTGAGTAAATTCCATTGTATATATGAACCACATCTTCTTTATCCATTCATCCTTCCACAGTTTGGCTATTGTGGACACTGCTGCTATGAACACTGGGGTGCATGTGCTCCTTTTTTTCACTACATATAAATTTGATGGTCATTTAAGTTTAAATACATTCTAAAAAAAAAAAATAACAGGACACCCGAGTGGCTCAGTCGTCAAGCGTCTGCCTTTGCCTCAGGTCGTGATCCCAGGGTCCTGGGATCGAGGCCCGCATCGGGCTCCCTGCTCCACAGGAAGCCTGCTTCTCCCTCTCCCACTCCCCCTGCTTGTGTTCCCTCTCTCACTGTGTCTCTCTCTGTCAAATAAATAAATAAAATCTTTAAAAAAAAACAAAAACAAAAAATCTTCCCCCCCTTCTCTTCCCTTCTCACTCCCTTCTCCAAATTTTATGTATATGTTGTCATATTTTACATCTTCTTATTCATAGTTTTCTTATGTTGAATTATGGCCATTTCTTTTCCACTTAAGTCCCTTTAACATTTTTTGTAAGGCTGGTGTAGTGGTGATAAGCTCATATATTTTGTTATTCTGGAAAACTCTTTATCTTTTCTTCAAATCTGAATGATAACCTTGCATGGTAGAATATTCTTGGGTGTAGTTTTTTTCCTCTCAGCACTTTGCAAATATCATGCCACTCTCTTCTGGCCTGCAAAGTTTCTGCTGAAAAATCAGCTAATAGCCTTATGCATTTTCCCTTGTTAGGTAACATTTTATTTCTCTCTTGCTGTCTTTAAGATTCTTTCTTTATTTTTAACCTTTGACATTTTAATTATTATGTGTCATGGAGTGGGCCTCCTTGGGTTCCTCTTGTTTGGAACTCTGTGCTTCTTGGACTTGGATGTCTATTTCCCTCCCAAGGATAGGGAAGTTTTTAGTTATTATTTCTTCAAATAAGTTTTCTACACTTCTTCTTTTTCAGGAGCCCCTATTAGGCAAATATTCATTTGTTTCATGTTGTCAAAGACATCTCTTAATCTATATTCATTTTTATAAATTCTTTTCTCTTTTTGGTGTTCAGCTTGTGTGTTTTCCATTACCTTGTCTTCCAGATGGCTGATACATTCTGCATCCTCTAATCTACTTTTGATTCCCTCTGTATGTTTTTTTATTTCTTTTTTTTTTTTAAGATTTTATTTATTTGACAGAAAGAGACACAGCGAGAGAGGGAACACAAGCAAGGGGAGTGGGAGAGGGAGAAGCAGGCTTCCCACAGAGTAGGGAGCCCGATGCGGGGCTCGATCCCAGGACCCCGGGATCATGACCTGAGCCGAAGGCAGACTCTTAACGACTGAGCCACCCAGGCGCCCCTGTTTTTTTTTTTATTTCTATTATTGTCTTCAGTTCTGATTGGTTCTTTTGAATATTTCCTATCTCCTTATTGAATTCTTCCACTCTTTTCTCAGCCCTGTGTGTGTATCCAGCCCTGTGTGTATCTTTATGATCATTACTGTAAAGTCTTTATCAGGCAAATTGCTTATCTCTGTTTCATTTATTTTACTGAGGTTTATTTCTTGTTCTCTTGTTTAGAGCATATTTCTCTTTCTCCCCATTTTGCTTGACTTTCTGTGTTTTTTTCTATGGATTAGGCAAAATGGCTATTTCTTTTTTTTTTTAAGATTTTATTTATTTTTTGACAGAGAGAGAGACAGCGAGAGAGGGAACACAAGCAGGGGGAGTGGGAGAGGGAGAAGCAGGCTTCCCGCGGAGCAGGGAGCCCAATGCAGGGCTCGATCCCGGGACCCTGGGATCATGACCTGAGCCGAAGGCAGACGCTTAATGACTGAGCCACCCAGGTGCCCCAAAATGGCTATTTCTAAACTAAGAGTGGTCCTGTGTATGGTGACCCATATTAGACTGTGTGTGCTTGGTGACTTTTGCTGGCTGTGGCTGGAGCTGTGGCTGTTTATGCTAGTTACTATTTTAAACTCTGGCTTTTTATAGAATAAAGAAAAAAATAATAAAATTTAAAAAGAGAGTAATAAAAGAAAAAAGAAAAAAAAAGGACAAGAAAGAAAAGAACAAAACCAAAAAGAAAAAATAAAAACAAGATGAGACAATTTTAAAAAGTAAAAAAAAATTAAATTGAAAAAGAAACACACACACACACACACAACTGTGGCTTGTTTTCTTTGCCCCAGCACCATAGGGCAACTGGTGTGAGCTTGTGGTCCCTGGGCTTGCTCAGGTCACCAGGTCACTGTGAGCGAGATCCTGCTCCTGTCTGGTCTTTGAAGGTGGGAGGTGGGAAAAGTGCAGCCCTTTTAAACTCTGGCTTCTTTTTCTGTGCCCCAGCATGACTAGAGCTGTTGTGGGCTTGTGGACCTTGGACTTGCTGAAGTCACAAGCTCATTGAGATGACCATACCTGCGTGTTACAGTGTCTGGACTCTGCTCTGGTCTAGGTGTTTAAGGTGGGGAGGGAATGTAAACCCTGTCATTCTCCAGTCCCTCTGACCTGCAGAGATTTCCTGCTGCTTCTCCACTGCTTGGCAGAGTTCTAGTTTTGTCTCTTTTATATTCTAGTTCCTCTTTTAAACTACAGCTTTATTTCTGTGCCCAAGGACAGAGGGATCTGTTCCCAGCCCCTCAGTACCATCCCTCCCTACTGCTGTTTGCAGTGTCAGGGGCAGTGGTTCCCTTTGTTACCATGTCTCTGTCTTTCTTGCTGTTCTTTGCCATTCTCTCTATCTTTGGTTGTTCAGTAGCTGTTCAGTTAGCTCTCATTTCTTCAGGAGGAATTGTTCTATTAATAGGTGTAATTAGAGTGTTCCATGGAGGAGATGAGTTCAGAGTCTTCCTATGTCACCATCGTTTTTGGTTTTTTTTGTTTTTTTTTTTCTGTGTCACCATCTTGAACAGGAACTCTTCCAGGTCTTATATTTTTATCCATTCGGCCAACCTATGACTTTTGATTAGAGCATTTAAACCATATACATTTAAAGTACTTATTGATAGATATGTACTTATTGCCATTTTGTTAATTCTTTTCTGGTTGCTTTTGCATTTATTTTCTGTTTCTTCTTCTCTTGCTCTCTTTCCTTGTGATTTATGACTTTCTGTAATGTTATGCTTGGCTTTCTTGTTCTTTTTTTTTTTTTTTTTTAATCTATTATAGGTTTTGGGTTTGTGGTTACCCTGAAGTTCATGTGTAACACCCTAAATAAATAGCAGTCTAAATTAAGTGGATGGTTGTTTGGACACATTCTAAGTTTGAACACATTCTAAAAAGTTTTCTTTTTTACTCCCTCCTCCACAGTTTATGCATATGTTGTCATATTTTACATATGTTATTCATAATTTTCTTACATCTAGTTATGGCCTTTTCTTTTCCACTTAAAGAAGTCCCTTTAAAATTTATTTTAAGGCTGGTGATAAAGTCTTTTCACTATGTTTGGCTGGGAAATTATCTCCTTCAATTCTGAATAAACTTTCCAGGTATAGTGTTCTTTGCTGTAGGTTTTTTTCCTTTTAGCATTTTGAATAGATCATGCCACATCCTTCAGGCATGCAGTATCTACTGAAAAATTAGCTTACAGCCTTATTGGCTTTTCCCTGTATGTTACTATTTCCTTCTCTCTTGCTGTCTTTAAAATTCTCTTTTTATCTTTAACATTTGACAATTTAATTATTATAATTTGTGATATGGACCTCCTTGGGTTCATCTTGTTTGGAACTCTGTGCTTCCTGAACTGGATGTGTATTTCCTTCCTTGGGTTAGGGAAGTTTTCAGCTTCAAATTATTTCTTGAGATAAATTTTATGCTCCTTTCTTTCCAGGATCTCTATAATGTGAATATATGTTCTTGTGATGTTATCCAAGAGATCCCTTGGACTGTCCTCGTTTCTTTTTTCTTTTTTTCTTTTTTTCTGCTGTTCAGCTTGCATGCCTTTCATTACCATCTTCCAGATTGCTGATCCATAAATCTGCATCTACTAATCTATTATTAATTTCCTCTAGTGTATTTTTCACTTCAGTTATTGTCTTCTTCCACTCAGATTGGTTCTCTTTTACATTTTCTATCTCTTTGTTGAAGGTCTCACTGAGTTCTTCCACTTTTCTCTCCAGCCCAGTGAGCATCTTTATAATCATTACTTTAAACTCTTCATCAGGCATATTGCTTATGTCCATTTCACTTAGTTCTTTTTTCTGAGTTTTTTTTCTTATTCTTTGGGTTGAAGCATATTCCTCTCTCTCCCCATTTTGCTTAACTTTCTTTGTTTCTAAGAATTAGGTGGGACTGCTACTTCTGAACTTGAAGAAATTGTCTTATGTATGGTCATCCCTTGGGTAGACTATGTGTGCCTGCTGAATTTCACTGGCTGAATGGAGGTGTGGCTGGTGTGGTTGGGGGTCACGGAGCACTCCATGCTAAGGGTTCCCTGGGAGGATGGCCAAAGCTAAAGTGAGTGCAGGCCAGGGCAGTCCTAAGGCTCTCTACGCAGTTGCAGCTGACATGGGTACAGGCCCTGGGGGTCCCAGGGTTATACACATAGAGGATGCGCTGGCAGGACAGCTGAAGTGGATGCAAGCCCTCATGGCCCCAGGGTTCTACATACAGAGGACACCCTGGCAGGACAGCTGAGGTTAGGTGGGTGCAGGCCAGGTGGATCCTGGAGCTCTATGCACAGAGGGTGTCCTGGTAGGGCAGCTAGAGCCAAAGCAGGCTGTGGCTGGAAGGTACTAGGGCTCTCCATGCAAAGGGTACCCTGGCAGGACAACTAAAGCTGAAGTAGGTGTAGATCAGGGGTGTCCTGGGACCCTACATGCAGAGGGTAGCCTAGCAGGACAGCTGAAGCTGAGGTGGGTACAGGCCAGAGGGGTCCCTGCCTCTGTGCACAGAGGCCATTTTGACAGGACAGCTGAAGTTGAGGTGGATGCACGTTGGGGCATCCTAGGGCCCTATGTGTAGAGGTCACCTTGGCAGGATAGCTGAAGTTGAAGTGTGTGAGATAGGGGGTCCTGGAGCTTTCCACACAAATGGCCCCATGGCCGGACAGCTGAAACTGAAATAGGTGCAGGCTGGGATGTTCCAGGGAACACCACATGAGGAGTGCCCTGGCAGGGTGGCTAAAGCCAAGGCAGGAATCAGCCAGAAGGCCCCAGAGCACTCTGTGCAAGGAGTTCTCTACCAAGCCGTCTGAAGCTGAAATGGTGCAGACCTGGCATGTTCCAGGGTTCTTTGCACCTGTGCTACTTTGGAATACCAGCTGGAATTGTAGTGAATGCTGACCAGGGGTATCCCAGTGAATGCTGACTAGGGGTATCCCAGTATGCACCATCCTAGAGGCTGTCATCGTTGGACAACTGGAGCTGGTGCAGGCTAGGGGCCCAGGACTCACTGAGACAGCAGTCCGCATAGGGCAAAGAGACCCTTCTCACATTCATGCTATCAAGGTGATGCCCACCAGCCTAGAGAGAATTCCAGCAGCTCTTCCACCATTTGGTGAAGTGCAAGGGCTGGCTCTTTTATGTACTAGTTGCTCTTTTAAATCATGGCTTTTGTATGTGTGTGATCCAGAGTAGACAAATCTCCCCAGCCCTCAGTATTATCCCTCTCCACTGTGGTTTGCAGCATCAGGGAGGGTGTCTTCATTATTGTGCCTTTGTCTCTCTTTCCATTCTATCCTTTGTTGTGCAGAAACTCTTCAATCAGCCCTTAGTGTTTCTTCAGGAGGAATTGCTCTATAAATAGGTGTAGATTTGGTGTGTCTGTGGAGGAGGTGAGGGATCTTCCTACATTGCCTATCTTGGGATTTTCTCTATTTCTTGTCTGTTTGATACTAATCATTCCAATGAGTGTGAGATACCATACATTGTGGCTTTGATTTGTATTTCCCTAATGATTAGTGATGTTGAGCACTTTTTCATGTACCTGTTAGCTATTTGTATGTCTTCTTGGGAAAAAATGTCTATTCCATTTCTCTGCCTACGTGTTAATCCAATTGCTTGCTTATTTTTTTCTATTGAGCTGTATGACTTCTTAGTGTGTTTTGGATATTAACCCCTTATTATTTATATGATTTGCAAATATCTTCTCCCATTCCATAGGTTACCTTTTCATTTCATTGATGGTTTTCTTTGCTGTACAAAAGATTTTTAGTTTGATGTAGTCTCACTTGTTTATATTTGCTTTTGTTGCCTTTGTTTTGTGGGCAAATCCAAAAAAATCTTTGCCAAGATCAATGTCAAGGAGCTTACTCCTTATTTTTTTTCTAGGAGTTTCATGGTTTCAGGTTACATTCAAGTCTTTATTCAATTTTGAGCAATGTTTGTGTATGGTGTAAGATAGTGATCCCGTTTCATTCTTTATATGTGGCTGTCCACTTTTCCTGTCACCATTTATTAAAGAGACTCTGCTTTGCCTGTTGTATATGCTTGGTCCCTTTGTCATAAATTAATTGACCATAAATATGTTGGTTTATTTCTGGGTTCTTTATTCTGTTCCATTGTTCTTTGTGTCTGTTTTTATGCCAATGCATACTGTTTTAATAACTAGAGCTTTGTGATATAGCTTGTAATCAGACAGCATGATGCCTCCAGCTTTGTTCTTTTTAATCCAGATCACTTTAGCTAGTTGTGGTCTTTCATGGTGCCATATAAATTTTACAATTACTTGTTCTATTTATGTGGAAAATGCTATTGGAATTTTGATGGAAATTGCATAGAACCTGTAAATCCCTTTGGGTAGTAAGGACATTTAACAATATTCTTCCAATATAAGAATATAGAATATCTTTCTATTTATTTGTGTCTTTTTCAATTTCTTTCATCAATGTGTTACAGGATCAGCACACATATCTTTCACCTCCTTGGTGAAATATATCCCTAGGTATTTTATTCCTCTTAATGCAGATATCAATATGATTATTTTCCTTATTTTTATTTCTGATAGTTCAATATTAGTGTATAGAAATACAACTGCTGTATGTATATTGATTTTGTATCCTGCCATTTTACTTATTAGTTCTAGCATTTGTGGTGGTGTCTTCAGGGTTTTCTATATATAATAGGTTGTCATCTACACATAGTTTTATTTCTTCCAATCTAATTTGGATGCCTTTTATTTCCTTTTCTTGCCTAATTGTCAGGCTAGGATTTCTAGTACTTTGTTGAGTAAAAGTGTCCATAATGTTCCTAACCCTGGAGGAAAAGCTTTTAGATTTTCACCATTATGATGTCAGCTGTGCATTGCCACATAAGGCTTTTATTATGTTGAGGTTGTTCCTCCAAAACCACTTTGTTGAGAGATTTTATAATGAATCATTGAATTTTGTTAAATACCTTTTTCTCTATCTATATGGAGATGATCATATGATTTTTAACTTTCATTTTGTTATGTGGTGTATCCCATTTATATATTTGTGGATATTGAACCATTTTTACATCCCTGGAATAAATCCCACTTTATCATGGTATATAAATTTTTTTAAAGATTTTATTCATTTAAGAGAGAGAAGCACAAACAGAAGGGAGAGCAGAGGGAGAGGGAGAAGCAGACTCTCCACTGAGTAGGGAGCCCGACGTGGGGCTTGATCCCAGGACCCTGAGATCATGACCTGAGCTGAAGGCAGATGCTTAACCATCTGAGCCACCCAGGCACCCCAATAATCTTTTTAATGTATGTTTGAATTTGATTTAATATTTTGTTGAGGATATTTGAGGATTTCTTTTATTTGGGATATTGGCCTGTAGTTTTCCATTCCTGTTGTGTCCTTGTTTAGTTTTGGTATCAGGGTAATTCTGGCCTCATAAAATGAGTTTAGAAGTATTCCCTTCTATTTTTGGAAGAGTTTCAGAAGGATTGGTATTAGTTCTTAAATTCTTTGAAAGAATAAACCAAGCAAAACTGTCTAGTCCTGGGCTTTTTTTTTTTTTCCTTAAGATTTTATTTATTAGGGAGAGCATGAGCAGGGGGGAGGGGTGGAGGAGAGGGAGAAGTAGACTCTCTGCTGAGCAGAGAGCCTGATGTGGGGCTCAATCCCAGGACCCTGAAATCATGACCTGAGTCAAAGGCAGCCACCTAGCTGACTGAGCCACCCAGGTGCCCCCTGGGCTTTTTTTAAAATAACAAAGTCAGGTTTATTGCTCTGGGTTAAACCAGTTGATATGGGACCTGAGGAGGGTGAAGAGAACACAGGGAGTTTGTGAACATTTCCTTCTGCACTGGAGTTCTCAGCATCTTAAAAAGCTGACCAGCATACTACAGATAGTCCCAGAATTTTGGGGAAAGTTTTTGATTACTGATGGAATCTCCTTACTATTAAGTGGTCTGTTTAGATTTTCTATTTCTTCATAATTCCGTCTTGGTAGGTGTTACGTTTCTAGCATTTTCACATTTATTCTACATTGGGTGGAAAGTTAGGTTGTTTGAGATAAACATTTATTATCTTGTTTTTAATGTGGGCATTTGCCATTTAAACTTCCCTTTTAAAAGTATTTTTGCTGCATCCCATGATTTTTGGTATGTTGTGTTTCCATTTTCATTTGTCTCAAGATATTTTAAAATTTCTATGATTTCTTCTTAGACCCATTGATTGTTTAGTACCATGTTGTTTTATCTCTACATATTTGTGATTTTTCTAGTTTTCTTCTTGTAATTGATTTCTAGTCCTATCACTGTGGCCAGAAAAGATGAGACAATCTCATTTATTATTAAGACTTGTTTTGTGGCCTAACATGTGGTCTATCTTGGAGAATGTTCCATGTGTGCTTGAGAAGAATGGGTATTCTGATGCTGTTGAATGAAGTATTCTTTAAATGTCCATGAAGTCCATCTGGTCAAATATGTCATTTAAGTCCAGTATTTCCTTCTTGATTTTCTCTGATTTTCTCCTGGATAACCTATACATTGGTGAAGATTGAGTATGAAGCCCCCTACTGTTATTATATTGCTGTATATTTCTCTCCTTAGGTTTATTAATATTGGTTGGTTTTATATATTTAGATGCTTCTATGCTGAATGCATTAATATTTACAAACATTATATCCTTTTGTTGAATTGATACATTTATGATTATATAATGACCTTCTCTGTCTCTAACTAGTCTTTGTCTTAAGGCCTATTTTATCTAACGCAGGTATGGCTACCTGAGCTTTCTTTTGGTTTCTATATGCATGGAATATCTTTTTGCATCCCTTCATTTTTAGCCTATGTGTGTTCTTAAAGCCAAAGTGAGTCTCTTGGAGTCAGCATAGAGATGGGTCTTGTTTTTTTATTCACTCAGCCACTCTTTGTCCTTTGGTTCAAGAATTTAGTCTATTTACATCTAATATAATTATTAATAGATTTGAACTTATTGCCATATGTTAATTGTTTTCTGGCTGTTTTGTAATTCTTTTGTTCCTTTCTTCTCTTGTTCTCTGTGAATTGATTATTCTTCTGTAGTGTTATGCTTAGATTCCTTTATCTTTTGTGTATCTACTGTAGGGTTTTGCTTGAGACTTATCTAAAACTCCTAAAAGTTATAAAAGTCAGTTTTAAGCTGGTAACAACTTAAAGTTGATTGTATTCTAAGGTTATTTTTGCTTCCCCCCTTCACAAAATTTTTGTTTTTGATGTCAAAATTTACATCTTTTTATCTTGATTCTCCATTAACAAGTCATTGTAGTTTTAGTTATTTTTAGCATTTTTCCCTTGTAATCTTCATACTGGCTTTTCAAGTAATTAACCCACCACTAAAATCCCATTAGACTACTCTGAATTTAAATTTTTATATTTATCTATATTTATCTTTATCAGTGCCATTTATCCTTTCATATGTGTTTCCTGTTACTAATTCATGCCCTTATGTTTCAGCTTAAAGTCTTTTTAGCATTTCTTATAAGGTCAGTCTAGTGTTGCTGAACTTCAGTTTTTGCTTGTCTGGCAAACTCTCTTGCAATTATGAAGGACAACTTAAACTCAACTAATTTTTATATATAGATTTTATATCTTGCAACTTTATTGATTTTGTCTATAACTCTGTGTGTGTGTGTGTGTGTAGTCCTCAGGGTTTTTAATATGTAATACTATGCTCCCCTTCAATTCTAAAAGACAAGTTTCCTGGGTATTCTTGACTAGTAGTTTTTTTTCTTTCAGCACCTTGAATACATCATCTCAATCCCTTCTGGCCTGTGAAGTTTCTGCTAATAAATCTGCTGAAAGTTGTATGTGGGCTCCCTTGTACATAACGAGTTGTTTTTCTCTTGATGCTTTTTAAGATTCGCTCCTTGTCTTTAACTTTCGACAATTTAATTATAATGTGTTTTATTCTGTATTCATCCTTTTTTAAAAAAAAAATCTGCATTTCTTGAATCTACATGTCTGTTTCTTTCTCAGGTTAAGGAAGTGTTCAGTCATTATTTCTTTGAATTAACTTTCTGCCCCTTCTCTCTCTCTTTGCTTCCTGGGGCCCTTATAAATATGCATATTGGTCTGTTTGATTATGTCCCCTAAGTCCCTTAAGCTATCTTTAATCATTTGTCTTTTGCTCCTATGATTGGATGAGTTCTACTTCCCTGTCTCAAGTTCACTGATTTTTTTCTTATGATTGATCTAGTCTGCTGTTCAAAGCCTCTATTAAATTTTTAAGTTCAGTAATTATATCCTTCAGCCTTGTAATCTGTTAGGTACTTTATTTCCTTTCTCTATGTTGAAATTCTCACTTTATGACTTGCTCTCCTGATTTCAGTGAGCATCTTTGTCTGTTAATTGAACTATCAGTTAATTCACTTATCTCTGTTTCATTAAGATCTGTTTCTGGAGATTTGTCTTGTTCCTTAGTTGGGAATATAGTTTGTTTCTTCATTTTCCTTGACTCTGTGTTTCTGTGCATTAGATAAAACAGCCACCTAAACTAGTCTTAACAGTGGTCTCATTGTAGGAGATGAAACTCATCTATAATCCTAGTCCATGTTCCTAGTTGTCCCTTTAACCTTTGTGATTGTCCAAGCCACTATCTCTGTTCCTACTGGCTCCCAGTAGTTGAGAGTCATCAAGACTTGCCAGGGTCCCAAAGGGAAAGATCGCCGTCAGCACCTACATGCAAGCAAGTTGGAAGCTGGATCCTTAGGCAGCACCTGGGAAAGTATGTACTTAGGCTCCATTTAGGGAGAAATGGAAGGTGGGTGTTTTTGCTTCCTCTACTCTGCATTGGGCCCAGGAATATAGCTGTGTAGGGATGATCCTGAGCCTGTTAAGAACTGCTTTGTATGCTACAGTTCTGTAGGACTCATGAATGCAAGCCTCATTCTCTCTGAGACGCTGGCAATTGAGAAGCCCATCTGTTAGGTGGCAAACACAAAAGCTGGACCGCAGTCATGTACAAGTTCATTCCAGGGAGATCTTAGAGCAGCCTAGGGGAAGAGGGCAAGATACCAGATATCTGCTGGCATCCCTGATCTTCAAGGACGTTCTAGTCAGCCTCTAGGTGCATGATAAATTAGAAGGCTGGCCCCCCGGCAGCAGCTTTTGAAGTATGCAAATAGACCCCTTTCAGGGAAAGACTGGGAGATGGGCATTTGTGTTTACTCCCTGTGTACTGAGTTTGGGGGGAAGGGGTTAAAAACTACCTCTTTGTTTTCTACAGTCCTGCGGCGGGGGTGGGGTGGGGGGGGGGACTGTAGATTCTTGAATGGAAGCCCCATTGGCTATCAGAGGCAACTTAGAGACCTGTCCCTCAGCAGCAGCCACAGAAGCTGGGGCACAGACGTATATAGTTCTTTCCATAGAGATACTGGTAACTTGGAGAGGGCTAGTGAGAGAGAGCAGAGTTTGTGTCCACTGGTTTCCTTGGTCTTTGAGGAGGATCACAGTCAGCTCCTATATGGATGCTGAACTAAAAGTTGATTCTCAGGCCACAGTTTTTTTAAATTGAATAATTGACATACAATATTGTATGTTTCAAGTATACAACATAGTGATTTGATATTTATATACTTTAGGAATGCACCACAATACATCTTTACCATCTGTCACCATATCACTGTGTTTTATATATTTTATAATTGGAATATTATACCTGTTAATATTATACCTGTTAATCCCCTTCACCTATTTAATCCATCCTTTCATACCTCTCCCTTTTGGCAATCATCAGTTTGTTCTCTGTATGAGTCTGTCTTTGTTTTGCTTTTTCATGTATTTGGTTTTGTAGATTCCACATATAAGTGAAATCATACAATATTTGAATTTCTCTGACTTATTTCCCTTAGCACAATACCCTCTAGGTCCATCCATGTTGTTTGCAAATGGCAAGATTTCATTCAGTATTATTTAATATTCCAGGGTGTGTGTGTATGTGTGTGTGTGCGTGCACACCCACACATCTTCTTTATCCATTTATCTATTGAACATTTAGTTTGCTTCCATATATTAGCTATTATAAGTAATGCTGCAATGAACATAAAGGAGCATATAATTTTTTGAATTAGTGTTATTTTCTTCAGATAAATGTCCAGAAGTAGAATTGGTGGATTGTATAGTATTTCTATTTTTAATTTTTTTTTAAGAACCTCTATACTGTTTTCCATAGCAGCTGTCCCAATTTATATTCCCACCAACAATGCATGAATCTTTCCTTCAGTAGGTTTTATACTTTTCAGATTATGGGTCTTTCCTCTCTTGGTTAGATTTATTTCTAAGTATTATTTTTGATACAGTTGTAAGTGAAATTGTTTTAATTTCTCTGATAGTTATTAGTGTGTATAAATGCCACAGAATTTACTATATTGATTTTCTATCTGGCACCTTTAATTCACTTATTAGTTGTGATAGTTTTTTGGTGCAGGATTTAAGGTTGTCTATATATAGTGTCATGTCATCTGCAAGTAGTGACAGTTTTACTTTTTCCTTTCCAATTTGGATACCTTTAAAAAAATTGAAGTATATTGACATACAACATTTATTGTCATATGTATGTCATGGTGGTTGATATTTTTATATACTACAAAATCCCCACAATAAGTCTAACTACTGTCACCATAAGTGTATTACGATATTATTGACTATTTCCTAGGCTGTATATTACAGCCCCATGATTTATTTTATAACTGGACATTTGGATGTATTAATCCACTTCACCTCTTTCACTCAACTTCATCCTCTTTCCCCTTAAATAACCAACAGTTTATTTTCTGTATCTTTGGGTCTGTTTCCGGTCTTTTGTTCATTTGTTTTTTTAGATTCTACATTTAAGTGAAATCATATGCTGTCTTTTCTGTCTGCCTTATTTCTTAGAATACACTCATCTTCAGTTTCTTTCACCAGTGTCTTACAGTGTCAGTTTACAGATCTTTTATCTCTGGTTAAATATAGTTCTAGGTATTCTTTTTCATGCAAACATAAAAGGCATTATTTTTTCTCAGTTCTGTATTAGGATACAGAATCTGTTTAATTTTTATATACTATTTGTTTATTCTAACATTTTTTGGTGGTGTCTTTAGGGTTTTCTGTATATAACAGCAGGTCATTTGTAAGTATTGACAGTTTTGCATCTTCCAATCTGATTTGGAGTCATTTCATTTTCTTATCTAATGGCCACAGCTAGGACTTCCAGTACTATATTGAATGAAAGTGGTAAGAGTGGACCTCCCTGTCTTATTACTGATCTTAGAGGAAAAGTTCTCCATTTTTCACCATTGAGTATGTTGTTAGCTTTGGGTTTTTCATATATGGCCTTCATTGTGTTGAGGTACATTCCCTCCAGACCCACTTTTTTAAAAATCATAAATGGATGTTTATTTTGCCCAACACTTTTTCAGTAACTATTGAGATGATCAAATAGTTTTTATCCTTCCTCTTGTTAATAGGAAAATTATATGGAATCCCACCAAATAAGCTCTCATTTCTGATAGGCATTCGGCCTTTGTGGTGAATATTAGAAACAACAGTTATTCTTATATCTATTGAGTGCTTGCAGGGTGTCAAGAACCAAGCTAAGCATTTAAAGGAATGATTTTATTCAATCTTCTGAACAGCCTTTGAGGTAGAAGTGTTTATTATCCTCATTTTACAGGAGCAAGTATAAAGAGTGAAACCAAGATGGAGTTGAATCCTTGATTGGCCGCTTACACTATGTGTGTTCACTGGGCAATTAATCTCTTGAAATTCCAGATTCCTCTTTAAGCATGGGGAACAGGATCACTATTTTATAAAATTATTAGAAATAGTAAATGAGAATATGGTAAAAGAGCCTAATACAACCGGGTGCTTGATTTTTAAAACCACTTTAAAATATGGACTATTGTTGGAATCAACAATTTAGGTTCTCTCTCCCCTAAGAGAGATGGGGCCTTGCACCACAGATGTGAGAATCACTGTTAACTTCTGTTACCAGGCAGGCACCAGGAAAAGTGTGCCATAGCCTGGCATCAAAAAAAAAAATCAGTAGGAACCATGGTCTGGAGTCCAACAAGGGCATTCACGTTGAAACACACCATGGAGGCCTAAGGAACTACCCCACACTAGCTGCAGCTTACATGCTGACAGCTGTGACTCCTGGGTCTGTAGCTGAAAGATTCTAGATTCTGTCTGCCTCTCATTTATTTATTTATTTTGTGACTGGGGTTTGAGGAGGCCAAGTGATTTTCCAAAGTAGAACTCGACAGTGGTCTGTATCTCAGAGAAAATGCTACAACAGGTTGGTTAAGCATATCAATTTTGAAGGACTTCTTGGATTCTTCTTGCATGAAACATTCCTACGAGTACAATAAACAGGTTGCCAGGGCTCCAGTAAGATGGCAATGCAGCAGATAACAGGCACCTGGGGAATTCCCTTTGGCAACAGATTCAAAGGTATTTTTGCAGACGTTGATTAATGAAGCTTCTTCTCCCCTGTGAAGAGCAGACCCAGATACCACTGCTTTTCTGCAGGTGTGTTGAAAGGTGGGAACCCTGGGAAAGAGGGTCAAGTCATATCCCCAGGGGAACATCAAAAGCGATCTGAGCTCAGTCTCCTACATGCCCCAGCTGTTACTCACAGATGCCCCCCCAAAAGGATCTAAAGTGCTTTTCCAGGCCAAAGCTGGAATCTCCCTGACCCAAAAGAAACACACATCACCTTACCATTGTAGCTGAAATACCGCTATTTATTAAAAAGGCAGAACATAATGCAGCTGTAGTGGTCCAGGTTCCACAGTTCTCAAAACACTAGCTGTAAATCACCCTGAGGCTTGTCATTCCCTTGGGTGGAAGCAAAAGTGCTTTAACGAAATGGCCCCAGAAAGACTAAACTATTGTACCGTACTATGAAGGATACAGCTAATAAAGGAGCAGCAGAAGCTTGGAAAAGAAGTAAAGCTGCCATTCTATCCTGTCCAGAGTGCAGACATCTCCCTCTGAGCAGTAGCCTCAAGTGACACAGATCCATCCTCCCAAACCAGCTGCCAGAGCAAGAAGAATGCGGTTTTCCTAAAGGCAGTGGAAGGGAAATCTGATAATTGCCATTTCCAATGGACAGGACAACATAATCAGGTGCTGCAGTGTCTGGAGTGGTCTAGGGG
Source organism: Phoca vitulina (assembly GCF_004348235.1). Classification (NCBI taxonomy): domain Eukaryota; kingdom Metazoa; phylum Chordata; class Mammalia; order Carnivora; family Phocidae; genus Phoca; species Phoca vitulina. Next base: position 14,463,846 of record NW_022589736.1, read on the forward strand.
GAGATTTCCTGATGAGGAACCTGAAGGTTCTATCTGGAACAACACGGAAAAGAGACTTGTAGATTTGGAGGTCCACCAGAAGACGATCACAAGATGCTCACTCAGTTGCCTTCTTAAGAACAAAACTGTGACTGGTTCAAATGTACCTAAATTAAGGGCTCAGATGTTCTATATAGTGGATACTCTTTTTACTCGTAGTACTGTCTTTAAAGGTTTCTTTCCAAACAGGGTGAAGTGCTCTGAGATCATGTACAAAACCTGACACACTGTCAAGTGGGCTCATGTGCAAACATTACTCCCAGGGTTGGACAGCCCTGGTGGGTGGGAAGTGTGTGCATACAGAAGCAGAGATTGGAATGCCTGGAACCCTGTCTGGTATTTCCACCATAGGCATCTTTGCCACAAGCATTTTCACTGCATAACTCATTGGCCAGAAGGCAATTTGGCCATAAAAGATAAAATAACAAAAAATAAAAGAGGCACCTTACTAATTTCTTCATTATGTCCTTTTTAAGAGAAGTACCCATTTTCCAAATCCTAGGATGCATATTTGTAACTGAGCTTTGTATTACATTATGAAAGCTTTCTACATTACTGTTCATTCTTAGCATAATGATGCATGTCTATCAATACATGTTCAAAAGTTCTATGGGACATACAAAAGAAAAGCTGTAATGCATTTCTGAGTTGTTATAACTGATAAACTACCACTCTGTATTACAGTATGGTATGCAATCTGGCCTTATAGTCTTATTTCACACTTCCAGTTACTGTATTTTCTATCAAGTTGATATATGGAGTTATCATCCACTGTTTTAAGACCACCATGTATACTGGTCATAGACCATTAGGAGGGCTAAGATTCATGTAACAGAAAAATGGGAACGTAGTTTGTCAATAGGGAAATGAAACCAATCAGTTATTTTCTCTCTGACAGCAAAATTGCCTTACAGCCAATTTACTTAGGTGGTGAAAATGCTTGCATCGAGACTCTGCAGAACTGCCTGGAACAAGCTCTTTGGGTGCCTGGATGGGAATGAGGCACGGTCACTTGATTCCAATAGGTAAGGAGGTATCTTTGCAGAACAGAAGTTAATAGTGTACTGGGTCAATTTACCTCAAATTCCGAGCAGCTGGAAGGAGTTAATGAGCAAGCAGTAAATCTGCATTTAGTAGGGGCTGAGATATTGCTCAGGCTCTTCCCAACTCAGGAACATGGTTTGGTAAAACATGACCAGTCCACAAAGGCAATTCTCCTTTAGACTAAAGTGACCCATAGGTATCCTCTTCAACTCTGGGTAACTGGTGTTGGAAATTGGGTATAATTCATCTTGTTCAAGTACCTGCTGCCACGCCGCCCCCCCCCCCCCCCCCCGCCCCAATGCTTCAGCTGTGAGGAAATGCTGGCTGGAGTAAGGACACCATGCATATATATATTTGCAGGCATCCTTGGGTGCTTTGCAAGCCTGCCCTCCTCCTTCCAAAACTGGCAAAAGAGACACCAGAAGGTTCCAAGACTTGCTGCTGATCCCTTCTCTAACTAATGATGGTCCTGGAGCCCAGACCTGGAGATCCCACTGCCTCTCTTCTGAAATAAGGTTGAAACCCTTGATTCTCGTACATCTAGAGATTCTAAAATATTCTTTCCATAGTAAGTACACTTTCCAGTGTGCTCCTGAAAGCTGGAGACAGGCCCTAGGCAAGCACATGACATTCCAGGATCGTGCTGCCTCTGGACTTGAAAGCACTAGGTCTGGGAGCAAGGCAGAGAGGGGAAGGAGCCCAGCAACTAAGAAAATTAGCAAGACTTGCCCCTTCAAGTAACTAGGCACTACCAAATGCATATTAAAAACATCATCTACAAGATTTTTTGACCTATGTGCACATTAAAACCTACCATCACTTTACATTCCCTGGCAAGAGGCAACATGTTCCAGCAGAGCCAGGCTAGGCCATTACCCAGTCCCTGCTACCCCCGCAGGTACGTGGCACCTGGTGGCTCCTGCCCCAGGGCATTAATGTGTGGGAGGGCACCTGCTGCAGCTGCTAACTTCTCGCTGAGCTTCTGGTTCACCAGCTCCAGGTGGCGACCATTCTTCCGTGCCTGCCTCAATGACCTCTTGACCTTCTTCACCCGATCCCGAAGCTGTTTGTTCCGCTTCTCCAGAGTGGCCACCTTCTGCTGCAGTTTCTTGACATGGTCCTCCTCCTCAAACAGAGCTTTCTGCACTGACGAACACATGAGCTGGGGGAAAAAATGCCATGGGAGAGGCAGGTGAGTTTCATAAAACCTCCCTAGAGCAGTGTCCCTGGGTGCTGTCATGTACCCAACAACACAGGCTCTGACAGCCAATCGCTCCAACCCCAGGATGAGGGTTTCACCCTGTGAACCCTGCCCTAACAGCAAATATAAAGTACCCTCTCTGGGATATCTTCCATAGTTTAATTTTTAAAAGCTATTGCATATTTTGTCTTTTGACATGCTTACCAACTTGTATACTATTGATTCCCTGAGGGGATTGGTGACTTTTCACTTTTCGCTCTGATTCAGCAATTTTGCCTATTCTAACCTGGTTTTAAAACATTTTCCAGGCAAGCCTAAGTGTGAGGATCTGCCATAGAGGGCCTTCAAAGTATTTTTACTTAAAGGGCTTTGCTGCACTACGCATCAAATACTCCCACTCTGGGAATTGTTCTGGTCATGGCAGGATGGGCTTGAAGGAAGGGGCACTTTTAAAAACTCAGTTTTTGTTTCTTACCAAAACCCCCCTGGTTCTTTTGGTTGTTGTGGTTTTGTTGGGGTTTTTTTGTTATACCGATCAATTAAAAAAAGAGCTCCAATAAATAAGTAAAAGACCAAAACCCAAAACAAAAAAATATACAAAGTGGGGCACCTGGCTAGCTCCGTCAGTAGAACATGTGACTCTTGATCTCAGGGTTGTAGGCTCGAGCCCCACATGGGTGTAGAGATTACTTAAAAAATCTTTATTAAAAAAAGAAAAATACACAAAGAATAGGGATAGTTCACTGGAAAGGAAATATAAAGATACATGCCAATTAGGGCTATAATGAATTGCTCTTTTTCAGACTGGCAAAATAAAGTCAATAGTTGGAGAAATAGGCACTCTTATCCTGTGGATGGAGTGTAAACCTCTATAAAAAGTGATTTGGCTATATCTACCAAAATGAAAACTGCATATTCCCTGTGACCTAGTCATTTTGGAACTTGATCTCATTGAAATACTCCCACATGTACAAACATATATATACAACAAATAATATCGTCCTAAGATTGAAGAGTGACATTAGCATCACAGCAGCCTAAGACCTCTCTCGTTTTTGTCCCCCAGCCCAACAATAAAAATTGCGCATCCATCCCTAAATATTAGTGCCTTTGAGAGAGCTATGGGATCCAGGAGGAGTCTGGGCCACCCATGTATCAGGTAACAGGCAGAGAGACCTCATTTCTACCTAGGAACCCTGCAGTCATCTGCATACCAGTTCCAGGGTCTCTCAGTCAGAGGACCTCAACAGATTTCTCCAAAGATATAAATACAGCCAACAGGTATATGCAATGGTGCTAGACATCACTACTCATTGGAGAAATGAAAAACCATACCACAATATTATCACCTCCTACCTATTAGAATGGCTATTATCAAAAAGACAAGAGACTCCAGTTCAAGATGGTGACATAAGAGGATCCTGAACTCCTCTCCTTCCATGGACACACCAAATATACAGCTACCTAAAGAACAATTTCCTCTGAAAAATAAATTAGTTGAGTGACTCCTACATATTATACAAACAAGCAAAAAACCCACATTGCGATATGTAGAAGAGGCCAAGACACATACCATCAACCCCAACCCCAGTGCCACAACTCAGAATTGGGAGGAGACTCACAATTCTGAGCTTCTCCTTGAGGAGCAAAGGATTTGAACCCCAACTGTTAAGATGTGTATCTGAGAGAGGAGCCCCTGTGCAAAAGGTAGCTTTGAAAGCCACCAGACTTACGTCCATGAGACTCACAGGCTATACAAAACTAAAAACCTCATGGCAACCACCCCTCAGGACCCAGTGTAGAGGCAGCAGACTGAAAAGCACCCCATCTTTCTGTGAAAAAAGTCTATTTGCTTATCTTAAAGTTTTGGCCTGATAAGCAGGTTTCTAATTTAACAAACTGATAAGACTCTCCAAAGACTGTGGAGGCCTGTGGGAGTCCTCTTCATGCTCTCCCTCTGTTCTAGGTTAACCTCAAGAAAGGAATTTGTCTACACATCTAGCACCCTGGCTTTTGTGTCTGATGCTCAGAGGACCCATCCCTTGAGAACATGGCACGTGTTTATGAGTTCATTAGGACAGTAGCAACCAAAGAAACACTTATTAACTGTCTAGCACCACAGACCTCAGCACAGAGGGAGCATACAGAAATGCCCATCTTCTTATCTTCCCCTGAAAGAGAAATCTGCAAACTTTAAAAGTTACTACCTCAAGTTCTGCTTTCCAATCAATCAGCCTGAATCCAGATGCTGACTGAGATCCTCCCCTTTGAAACAATGAAAGGTCTTGGCACAACCTCCACTTCTGGAAGCCACTAAGAATAAAGCAGGTTGCTTGGACAGTCACAGAGGTTGAGAGACAGCCAAGAGCTAATAAGCCAGAGGAGAATGGGAGACTTGGCTCTTTTATCTAATGCATAGAAACCAATACAGAGAATAGATCAAAATGAAGAAACAGAGGAATATGTTCCAGACAAAAGAACAAGATAAAACCCCAGAAAAAGACCTTAATGAAATGGAGATAAGTGATTTGCCTGACAATGAGTTCAAAATAACAGTGATAAAGATGTCCACTGAATTCAAGAGAATAACACATGAATCAAGTGAAAATTTCAACAAAAATAGAACAAAGTACCTAATAGAAGTGACAGAGCTGAAGAATACAATAACTGAATAGAAAAATACTACAGAGCAGTTGCACAGCACACTTGAAGACAGAAAAAAGGATCCATGAATTCAAAGGACAGTGGAAATTATCCAATCAGAACAGCAAAAAGAAAAAAGATTGGGGACCCCATGATGTGAATGTTGGTCTGCTTGATGTTGTCCCCTAAGAGAAATAGAGAAAGAGGCAGAAAATGTACTTAAATAATAATGGCTGAAAACTTCCCTAACCTGGGAAAGGAAACAGGCATGCAGATCCAGGATGCCCAGAATATTAAATAAGATGAACCCAAAGAGATTAGCACTGAGATACACTGTGATTAAATTGTCAAATTTAAAGATAAGGAGAGAATCTTAAAAACAGGGGAAAAAAAACTTGTTATGTACAAGGGGACCCACCACACATGAGACTATCAGCAGATTTTTCAGCAGAAATCTTCCAGGCCCATAGAGACTTGCATGATATATACAGGCATACCTCATTTTGCTGTGCTTCACAAATACTGCATTTTCTACCAACTGAAGATTTGTGGCAATTTGCTGAATAAGTCTATTGGTGCCATTTTTCCAACATTCACTTTGTGTCACGTTTTGGTAACTCTTGAAATATTTCCAACTTTTTCATTATTAAATGTCATGGTGACCTAGGATCTTTGATGTTACTCTTATACTTGTTCTAGGGTGTCACTAACCACACCCACATAAGAAGGTAACTTAAATATGTGTTTTCTGGCTGCTCCACCAACTGGCCATTCCCCCAATCTCTTTCCTTCACCCTTGGGCCTCCCTGTTCCCTGACACACAACAATAGTGACATTAGGCCAGTTTATAACCCTACAATGGCTTCTAAGTGTTCCAGTGAAAGGAAGAGTCATGGATCTTTCACTTTAATTCAAAAGCTAGAAATAATTAAGCTTAGTGAGGAAGGCATGGCAAAATCTGAAACAGGCTGAAAGCTAGACCCCTTACACCCAACAGTTAGCCAAGCTGTGAATGCAAAGGAAAAGTTCTTCAAGGGAATTAAAGGTGCTACTCCATTGAACACACAAATGATAAGAAAGCAAAACAGCTTTTTGGCTGATGTGAAGAAAGCTTTAGTGGTCCGGAGAGAAGATCAAACCAGCCACAGGATTAAGCGAAAGCCTCACTCAGAACAAGGTCCTAGCTCTCTTCAATTCCATGCAGTCTAAGAGAGGTGAGGAAGCTACAGAAGAAAACTATGAAGCTAGCAGAGGTTGGTTCATGAGGTTTAAGGAAGACACCATCTCCATAACATCCAAGTGCAAGGTGAAGCACCAAGTGCAGATGCAGAAGCTGCAGCAAGTTCTCCAGGAGATTCTACCTGAGATAATTAATGAAGGTGGCTACACTAAACAATAGATTTTCAATGTAGATGAAACAGCCTTCTATTGGAAAAAGATGCCATCTTTCATAGCTAGAGAGGAGAAGTTAATGCCTGGCTTCAAAACTTCAAAGGACTGGCTCCTTTGTTAAAGGCCAATGCAGCTGGTGACCTTAAGTTGAAGTCAATGCTCATTTACCATTCTGAAAATCTTAGGGCCCTTAAGTATTATGATAAATCTACTCTGTGTTCTATAAATAGAACCAAAAAGCAGGCTGAATATGGTTCAGGTTAAAAAACAAAACCAACGTGGTTTACTGAATATTTTAAGCCCACTGTTCAGATTTCCTCAGAAAAAAAGATCTCTTTCAAAATATTACTGCTCAATGACAATGTAGCTGGTCACCCAAGAGCTCTGATGGAGATGTGCAATGAGATTACTGCTTTCATGCCTGCTAACACAATAGCCAGCTTCAGCCCATGGACCAAGGAGTCACTTCATATTTCAAGTCTAATTATCTAAAAAATACACTTTATAAGGCTATAGCTGCCAAAGATAGTGATTCCTCTGATGATCTGGGCAAAATAAATTAAAAACTATTCTAGATGCCAGTAAGAACATTCATAATTCGTAGGAAAATGTCATACATCAACATTAACAGGAGTTTGGAAAAAGTTTATTCCAGTCCTCGTGGATGACTTTAAAGGGTTCAAAACTTTAGTGGAGGAAGTCACTGCAGATGAAGTGGAAGTACAAAAGAAGCAGATTTAGAAGTGGAGCCTGAAGATGGGACTGAATTATTGCAATCTCATGATAAAACTTGAACAAATGAGGAGTTGCTTCTTATGGATGAACAAAGAAAGTGGTTTCTTGAGATGGAATCCACTCCTGTTGAAGATACTATCAAGATTGTTGAAATGAAAACAAAGGATTTAGATTATTACATAAACTTAGTTGATAAAGCAACAGGGTTTGAGAGGATTGACTCCAGTTTTGAAAAGGAAGTACTATGGGTGAAATACTATGAAACATCATCACATGCTACAGAGAAATCCTTCATGAAAGGAAGAGTCAATCACTCTGGTAAACTTCATTGTTGTCTTAAAGAAATTGCCCCAGTCACTTCAACCCCCACCCTGATCAGTCAACAGCCATCAATGATTACTACTCTGACCTGAAAGTTCAGATGATGTTTAGCATTTTTTAATAAAGTATTTTTAAATTAAGGTATGTATATGTATTTTTTTAAGATACAATACTATTGTGCACTTAACTTTTATATATACTGGGAAACCAAAAAACTCATTTTACTTGCTTTATTGCAACATTCACTTTATTGTGGTGGTCTGGAACTGAACCCACAATATCTCAGAGGTATGCCTATAGATATAAAGAGTGGAAAGAAAAAACTGCCCACCAAGAATACCCTACCCAGTAAAACTATCCTTCAGAACTGAGAGTTTTCCAGACAAGCAACAGCAAAAGGAATTCATCAGCACTAGACCCACCTTTCAAGAAATATTAAAGCTGAAAAAAAGCTTAACAATATATGCAAGTATAAATCTCACTAGTAAAGGTAAATATATACTAAAATTCAAAATAATGTAATGTTATAAAGGCAGTGGGTTAATCACTTATAATGCCATTTCGAAGGTTAAAAAACAAAAGTAGTAAAAATAACTATACACATATTTGTTAATGGATAAAAAGATATTGCAAATTGTGACATCAAAAACAAAATGGAAGGGGAGAGTTAAAATGTGGAGCTTTAGAATGCTTTCAAAAATAAGTTCTATGATCTTTAAAATACTGTTTTCAGTTGTTTTATATAGACTTCATGGTAACTACAAAGCAAAAACCTATAGTAGATACACAAGATAAAGGTCTCTAAGCATACTACTACAGAAAATCATCAAATAACAAAGAGAGCAATAGAAAAAGAAAGGAATAAAGAAATTACAAAACAACCAGCAAACCATTAACAAAATCGCAATAAGTACATATCAATTATTAAATGTAAATAGTCTAAATGTTCCAATCAAAAGAAATGGTTTAATGGATCAAATACATGACCCATCTATATGCTGCCTACAAAAGACTCACTTCAGCTTTGAAAACACAAAGACTGAGGGTGAAAGGATGGAAAAGAACATCCATGCAAATAGAAACTAAAGGAAAGCTGGGGTAGCTACATGGTTATCAGAAAAATAGACTAAGAGAAAAGCTATAATAAGCACAGATCATGATATAATGATAAGGGAATCAATTCATCAAAGGGATATGACATTTGCAAATATTTAGGTACCCTATAGAGCAGCACCTAAATATATAAAGGAAATATTAATAGACCTAAGGAGAGAGATAGACAGTCATACAATAATGAGGGACTTTACTATCCCTCCATCAAAAATTAATAGATTGTACTTAAACTGCATGTTAAACCAGATGGACTTACTGGAAACATACAGACTATTTCATCCAGAAACAGCAGAATACACATTCTTCTGAAATGCACATAGAACACTCTCCATGATCAATCCTATATTAGGCATCACATCACATATCTTAATTAGAAAACTGAAATCCATATATCAAGCTGTTTTTCTGACCAAAATGGTATTAATTACAAGAAGAAAATTGGAAAATTTACAAATATGTGGAGATTAAACATGCTCCTGACCAGTGGGTCAAACAAGTAATCAAAACAGCAGAAAAAGCATTTGACAAAGTACAGCACTCTTTCTTGATTCAAACTCTTCACAGTGTAGGTATAGAGGGTACATACCTCAATATCATAAAAGCCATCTATGAAAAACCCACAGCAAATATCATATTCAATAGGGAAAAACTGAGCGCTTTTCCCCCTAAGGTCAGGAACACGGCAGGGATGTCCACTATCACCACTGCTGTTCAACATAGTACTAGAAGTCCTAGCTTCAGCAATCAGACAACAAAAAGAAATAAAATGCATCCAAATCAGCAAAGAAGAAGTGAAACTCTCACTTTTTGCAGATGATATGATACTTTATGTGGAAAACCCAAAAGACTCCCCCCCCAAAACTGCTAGGCCTCATATAGGAATTCAGTAAATTGGTAGGATATAAAATCAATGCACAGAAATCAGTTGCATTTCTATACACCAACAACAAGAGAGAAGAAAGAGAAATTAAGGAGTCAATCCCATTTACAATTGCACCCAAAACCAAGAGATACCTAGGAATAAATCTAACCAAAGAGGCAAAGAATCAATACTCAGAAAACTATAGAATACTCATGAAAGAAATTGAGGAAGACACAAAGAAATGGAAAAATGTTCCATGCTCATGGATTGGAAGAACAAATATTGTGAAGATGCCAATGCTACCTAGAGCAATCTACATATTTAATGCAATCCCTATCAAAATACCATCAACTTTTTTTCAAAGAAATGGAATAAATAATCCTAAAATTTGTATGGAACCAGAAAAGAATAGCCAGAGGAATGTTGAAAAAGAAAACAAACCTGGTGGCATCAAAATTCCGGACTTCAGGCTCTATTACAAAGCTGTAATCATCAAGACAGTATGGTACTGGCACAAAACAGACACATAGATCAATGGAACAGAATAGAGAGCCCAGAAATGAACCCTGAACTCTATGGTCAACTAATCTTCGACAAAGCAGGAAAGAATGTCCAATGGAAAAAAGTCTCTTCAACAAATGGTGTTGGGAAAATTGAACAGCCACATGCAGAAGAATGAAACTGGACCATTTCCTTACACCACACACAAAAAGAGACTCAAAATGGATGAAAGACCTAAATGTGAGACAGGAGTCCATCAAAATCCTAAAGGAGAACACAGGCAGCAACCTCTTCGACCTCAGCCGCAGCAACTTCTTCCTAGACACATCGCCAAAGGCAAGGGAAGCAAGGGCAAAAATGAACTATTGGGATTTCATCAAGATAAAAAGCTTTTTGTACAGCAAAGGAAACAGTCAACAAAATCAAAAGACAACGGACAGAATGGGAGAAGATATTTGCAAATGACATATCAGATAAAGGGCTAGTATCCAAAATCTATAAAGAACTTATCAAACTCAACACTCAAAGAACAAAGAATCCAATCAAGAAATGGGCAGAAGACATGAACAGACATTTCTGCAAAGAAGACATCCAGATGGCCAACAGACACGTGAAAAAGTGCTCAACATCACTCAGCATCAGGGAAATCCAAATCAAAACCTCAATGAGATATCACCTCACACCAGTCAGAATGGCTAAAATTAACAAGTCAGGAAACGACAGATGTTGGCGAGGATGCGGAGAAAGGGGAACCCTCCTACACTGTTAGTGGGAATGCAAGCTGGTGTAGCCACTCTGGAAAACAGTATGGAGGTTCCTCAAAATTTGAAAATAGAGCTACCCTATGACCCAGCAATTGCACTACTGAGTATTTACCCCAAAGATACAAATGTAGTGATCCGAAGGGGCACATGCACCCCAATGTTTATAGCAGCAATGTCCACAATAGCCAAACTATGGAAAGAGCCAAGATGTCCATCAACAGATGAATGGATAAAGAAGATGTGGTATATATATATATATATATACAATGGAATATTATGCAGCCACCAAAAAAAATGAACTCCTGCCATTTGCAAGGATGTGGATGGAACTAGAGGGTATTATGCTAAGCAAAATAAGTCAATCAGAGAAAGACAAGTATCATATGATCTCACTGATATGAGGAATTTGAGACACAAGACAGAGGATCATAGGGGAAGGGAGGGAAAAATGAAACAAGATGAAACTGGAGAGGGAGATAAACCATAAGAGACTCTTAACTCAGGAAACAAACTGAGGGTTGCTGGAGTGGAGGGGGGTGGGAGGGATGGTGTGGCTGGGTGATGGACATTTGGGAGGGGAGGTACTATGGTGAGTGCTGTGAATTGTGTAAGACTGATGAATCACAGACCTGTACCCCTGAAACAAATAATACTTTATATGTTAATTTAAAAAATTAAAACAAAAAACAAAAAAACCACAACATACCAAAACTTACAGAATGCAGTAAAATCTGAGAAACAAGAAATTCAAATAAACAACCTTTACACTTCAAGGAACTAGGAAAGGAAGGAAATAATACAGATCAGACCAGAAAAAAATGGAGAATAAAAAGAAAACAAAAAAGATTAGTGAAACAAACAGACTAGACCAGAAATCAAAGAGAAGTTACAACTTTTACCACAGAAACTGGACAATTAAAAAAAAAATGGATAAATTCCCAGAAGCATAAAACCTACCAAGAGTGATTCACGAATAAATAGAAAATCTGAACAGATTACTAGTAAAGAGATTGAATCAGTCATCTGTAAATCAAAAACCTGTCCAAAAAAGTCCAGAACCAGAATGCTTCAGTGATGAATTCTACCAAACATTTAAAGAAATATTAATACCACTCCTTGTGCAAACCTTGCAAATTCATTTTATAAGATTATCAATTATCTTGATACCAAAATCTGACAAGGTCACTACAGAAAACAAATTATAGGTCAATATCCCTGCTGAACATACAGGAAAAAAACCCTCAACAAATTATTAGCAAATGAAATTAAACATAAGATCATATACCACAATCAAATAGGATTTATTTCAAGGATGCAAAAGTGGTTCAACATCTGTAAATCTATCAGTGTGATACACCACATTAACAAAATGAAGGATAAAAACCATATGATCATCTCAATCAATGCAGAACAAGAAATTGACAAAATTTAACATCCTTCATGATTAAAACTCTCAGTGTTATAGAAGGACTGTACCTTAACATAATAAAGGCCATACATGAGAAGCTCACAGCTAATATCATACTCAGTGGTGAAATGCTAAAAGATTTCCCTCTAAGATGAATAACAAGACAGGGATGCCTACTCTACTCTCACCAATTTTAAACCCAAGCTACAACAATTAGACAAAAAGAAGAGGTATTCAAATTGGAGTAGAAAAAGTAAAACTGTCTCTATTTACAAAGGACATGATATTACATTTAGAAAACCCTAAAACTCCGCAAAAAAACTGTTAGAGTAAAAAAGTTCTGTAAAATTGCAGGAGATAAATATATTAAAATCAGCTGTGTTTCTATACTTTATTTAATAAACTATCAGAAATAGAAATTAAGAAAACCCATTTACAACTGCACCAGAGTATATAAAATCTAGGAATAAATTTAACCAAAGAGGTAAAAGACCTGTACACCAAAAAACTAAAATTAAATACAATCCCTATCTAAATTCTAATGGAATTTTTCACAGAAATGGAATAATCATAAAGTCTGTATATGACCACAAAAGTCCCTGAATAACCAAAGCAATTCTGAGCAACAAAGATGAGACAACACACTTCCTAATTTCATACTATATCACAAAACCACAGTAATCAAATAGTATGATACTTGCATAAAAACAGACTCAGATCAATAAAACAGAGTCCAGAAACAAACCCATGCATATACAATCAATTAATTTACAACAGGGAGAGAAGAATACACAATGGGGAGAAGATAGTTTCTTTGATAAAGGGTGCTGAGAAAACTGGACCCCCACCTTACACCATACACAAAAATTCACTCAAAATGAATTAAAATACTTGAATGGAAGACCTGAAAAACATAAACTCCTAAAAGAACACATAAAGGGTAAGCTCCTAGGCACTGGTCTTGGCAATGAATTTTTGGATTTAACACCAAAACAAAAAAGCAAAAAAACCAAAAGTAAATAAGTGGGACTCCATCAAACTAAAAAGCTTCTGCACAGGAGAACCATGAACAAAATGAACAAACCACCTAGGGTAGACTGGCTAGATGGTGGAGTATGAGGATCCTGAGCTCAACTTGTCCCACAGACACAACTACATGTATTGTAACTCTCCCTGAAAACAGGTAGAGCAGATCCTCCACAGCTAGTTGTAGAGAGAAGGCCACACGGAAAAGGGTAAGAAGGGGTAGAAATGCAGTCAGGAACTAAACCTCTGGTGCAACCAACCACAAAAGTACGGAATATCACAAACATGGAAAAGAGAGGGGATCACACCCCACATGGGGCACTAACCCCCTGGCCTAGGGACTCACACTAGGAAAACAAGTCCCCATAAGGTCTGGCATTGAAAGTCAGTGGTTCTTAACTCTAAGGGCACCTAAGGGTGATAGGAAACTGAGTTCCCACCCTTAAACAGCCAGCATTCCAACTAACTCTGCCCAAACACAGTTTGAAAAGCACCTAGGGTGTATGTGGAAAAGATTTGTTGACTAACCAGATGCCAGAAGTGCAGCCATCTGCAGGAGATTTCTCCAGGAACAAAAGTGCTGACAGGTACTGTTTTTCTTGCCCTCCCCCAGCCTAGACAGCCTGACACTTGGAGAGTGTTAACACTGGCTGTCACTGTAAACTCCACCCCAGCAGTCAGTCCTCCAAAATGGCTCCTGCCCCACCATACCCAGCAGGCAGCCCAGCATGGGACTGGCACCTCTCCAAAGTGACTCCAGCCCTGAGGTGGGGGGTAGCTAACACCACACACCAATAGGCCCACAGCTCCTGCAGCCAAACCTCTCATTGACTGTGCAGGGAGCAAGCGCTACTCATCAGTACACTCACAGCTGTCCTAGTGGTAAGTGCAGACACCCAGGTTGGTTAAGTGCCATCCCCACCCACCAGTCAGCCCAGCCTCTAAATTGCACATAGGGAGTGAGACGTACACCAGTGTGCCCATGGCACATAAAGTGGGTCATTGCAGCGAGCTGAGCTGAGGGCCAGCTCCACTTATGAGCATGCTCACATCAATCATGGTTCAGCCACAACCAGAGAGCATACACAGCCCACACAGGGGACACCCCTGGAGTACCTGGTTCTAGTGACCAGAGGGACCTGGACCACAGGGCACTATAGGATCCCATATACATAAAGTCACTACTTTCAAAAACTTCGTTGGCCTACCTAATACATAAAAACAAACAAAGAGAGTTAGACAAAATGAGGAGACAGAGGCAAAGATCTCAAATGAAAAAAACAAGACAAAATCACAGTAAAAGAGCTAAAAGAAACAAACAATATGGTTGATAAAAAGTTCAAAGTGATGGTCATAAAGATACTCACTGGACTTGAGGGAAGAGTGGATAAACTCAGTGAGAACTTCAACAAAGAGACAATATAAAACAGAGCCAAAGAATACATTAACGGAAATGAAAAGTACACTAGAGGGAATCAACAACAGATTAGAGGATGCAGAAGAATGGGTCAACTTGCTGGAAGACAGAGTAATGGAAAGCAATCAAGCTGGGCAGCCAAAAGATAAAAGTATATTAAAGGAGAAGGGAAGATGGCAGCAGAATAAGAGGACCCTAAGCTTGCCCCATCCCAAGAATACAACTATATAACTATGCTCTTGGAGAGAAGGAAGGGCAAACAGCCCACAACATACAGCATGGAAACTGATCTGAAGACCATCTGGGAACACAGTGGGGAGGTTATTTATGCATCTCTGAGTATGTCCCAGAGAAGCAGCATTCATGGAGACCCCTCCCAAGGAACAAAGGAACTGGCAGATGCTGTTTCCCTCCCCGGCCCCTCAGCATAACCACAGGACCACCTGCAGGAATCAGTGTAGAGCAGACATTAGCTGCCTAATTTGCTTACACCAAGCCTCCCCCCAACCCACTCCAGTGGAAGTGCCCTTCCCAGTCATGACTGCTTTAGTCCCAGCATGGCAGGCCCTAGCCCCCAGAAGATCAACCCAAACCCTTACCCCACACCATGTCTCCTGACCCAGGAGCTTTGCAGGACCTCAGTTCTGGCAGTGGTGGGGACAGATTTCATTTCACAAGCAGACCAGAACACAGCTAGTTAAAAATTGCCACATTCAGGCCAGGGACCAAACACTGCCCACAAATAGAGCCCCTGAAGATGGCTGGCCTGAAGGATAAAGGAGCAAGGACTAAATAGAGTGCACACAGCACACACTGGAGATACTCCCTAAAGTGCCAGGCCCTGAGAAACAAGGGACACTATACAGCAGGGCACTACAGGATTTCTTCTTCATAAAGCCATTACCCTCAAGAACAGGAGAGGTAGCTGACTTTTCTGACAAAGAAGCAGGCACAAAGACTTAGACAAAATGAGAAGACAGAGGAATTTGTCCCAAATGAAAGACTAAGACAGGACCACAACCAGAGACCTATGTGACACAGATCTAAGTAATATGCCTGATAGAGACTTTAAAGTAATGATCAATAAGATACTCACAGGGCTTGAGAAAAGAGTGGAAGGCATCACTGAGACCAATTAACACAGAGATAAGAAATAACAGCAGAGATAAAAGAGTTAATCAACAAAATGAGAAACATGCTTGGTGGAAAGAATAGCAGACTGGAAGAAGCAGAGAAATAAATTAATGACCAAGAAAACAGAATAATGGAAAGTAATCAAGCTGAACAAAAGAGAGAAAAGAATTATGTAAAATGAGAATACTTAGGCAACTCAGTGACTGACTCCATCAAATGTAATAACATCTGCATTATAGGAGTCCCCAAAGAAGAGGGAGAAAAGGAGCTGGAGAATTTATTTGAAGAAATAATAGCTGAAAACTTCCCTTATCTGGGGAAGGAATCAGATATCCAGATCTAGAGGCACACAGAACCCCCCCCCCAACAAAATGAACAAAAGCAGTTCCACACCAAAACATACTGTAATTAAAATGGCAAAATATGTGACAAAAAATATTAAAAGCAGCAAAAGATGAAGTAACACACAAGAGAAACCCCCTAAGGCTAGCAGGGGATTTTGCAGCAGAAACTTTCAAAGCACAAGGGAGTGGCATGATATATTCAATGTGCTGAATGGGAAAAATCTGCAGTCAAGAATACCCTATCCAGCAAGGATATAACACAGAATAGAAGAAGAGATTAAGAGCTTTCCAGACAAAAACTAAAGGAGTTCATGACCACTATATCAGTCCTGCAAGAAATATTAAGGGGGATTCTTTGAGTGGAAAGGAAAACCAAAAGTGATAGTATGAAGGTAGGAAACACAAAAGGGGGGGGGGATGAGTATTTCTGTAAAAAAAAAATCAAGGTACTCACAAAATAAAAGGTGGTAAAATATGAAGCCACATACCAAAAACATGGAGAGGAATAAACAACGGGTTCAAACTTAAACAACCCTCACCTTAATATAGATTGCTATGTACAGAAATATAAAAACCTAATGGCAACCACAACCAAAAACCACTAATAAGGGGCTTAGTCAGTTGAGCATGTGAATCTTGGTTTTGACTCAGGTCATGAACTCGGGGTTGTGAGATCAAACCTCTAGTCAGGCTCCTCATTCAGCAGAGAATCCGCTTGAAATTCTCTCTCCCCCTCTGCCCCCCCCCCCCCCCGCTCACCCTCTCTCTCTAAAATAAGTGAATCTTTTTTTTAAACACTAATAAATATGCAAAGAATAAAGAAAATATCCTGCTCTATAACTAATGAAAACAAGAAAGGATGAGAGAAAATCTTCAGAAACAACCACAAAACAAGTAATGGCCATAAATACGTATCTATCAATAATTACTTTGGATGTAAAAGGACTAAATGCTCCAATTAAAAGACAAAGGGTGACAGAATGGATAAAAAAAATAAAAGACCCATCTACATGCTGTCTACAAGGGACTCATTTTAGACCTAAAGCTACCTGTATATTGAAAGTGAGGGGATGGAGAAATATTTGTCAGGCAAATGGATGTCAAAAGAAAGCCAGGCTAGCAGATCTTGTATCAGACAAAATAGACTATTTTGTGTGATTTTTTAAATTTGAATTCAATTAGCCAACATACAGTACATCATTAGTTTCAGATGACAAAACAGACTTTAAAACAATGACTGCAATAAGAAACAAAGAAGGACATTATATAATAATAAAGGGGACAATCCAACAAGAAATAATAATTGTAAATATTTATGCACCAAACATGGGAGCACTCAAATACGTAAAAACAGTTAATAACAAAGGCACCAATTGATAATAACACAATAATAGTAGAGGACCTTAACACCCCACTTAAATCAATAGACAGATCATCTAAACAGTAGATCAATAAGAAAACAATGGCTTTTCCTTTCCCTTAAGATCAGGAACATGTCAAGGATGCCCACTCTTGCCACTATTGTTCAACATAGTACTAGAAGTCCTAGCAACAGCAATCAGACAACAAAAAGAAATAAAATGTATTCAAATTGGCAAAGAAGAAGTCAAACTCTCTCTTTTTGCAGACGACATGATACTTTATGTGGAAAACCCAAAAGACTCTACCCCTAAATTACTAGAACTCATACAGCAATTCAGTAATGTGGCAAGATACAAAATCAATGCACAGAAACCAGTTGCTTTCTTATACACTAACAACGCAACTGTAGAAAGAGAAATTAGAGAAACAATTCCATTTACAATAGCACCAAAAACCATAAGATACCTCGGAATAAACCTAACCAAAGAGGTAAATGATCTGTACTCTAGGAACTACAGAACACTCATGAAAGAAATTGAAAAAGACACAAAAAGATGGAAAAATATCCCATGCTCATGGATCGGAAGAATAAACATTGTTAAAATGTCTATGATACCCAGAACAATCTATACCTTCAATGCCATCCCGATCAAAATTCCAATGACATTTTTCAAAGTGCTGGAACAAATAATCCTAAAATTTGTATGGAATCAGAAAAGACCCCAAATCGCCAAGGAAATGTTGAAAGAGAAAAAACAAAGCTGGGGGCATCACGTTGCCTGATTTCAAGCTATATTACAAAGCAGGGATCACCAAGACAGCATGGTACTGGCACAAAAACAGATATATAGACCAATGGAACAGAATAGAGAGCCCAGATATGGACCCTCAACTCTATGGTCAAATAATCTTCGACAAAGCAGGAAAAAACATGCAATAGAAAAAAGTCTCTTCAATAAATGGTGCTGGGAAAATTGGACAGCTATATACAGAAGAATGAAACTCGACCATTCTCTAACACCCTACACAAAGATAAACTCAAAATGGATGAAAGACCTCAATGTGAGACAGGGATCCATCAAAATCCTAGAGGAGAACATAGGCAGTAACCTCTTTGACATCGGCCACAGCAATTTCTTTCAAGATACATCTCCAAAGGCTACAGAAACAAAAGCAAAAATGAACTTTTGGGACTTCATCAAGATAAAAAGCTTCTGCACAACAAAGGAAACAGTCAACAAAACAAAGAGGCAACCCACAGAATGGGAGAAGATATTTGCAAATGACACTACAGACAAAGCACTGATTCCCAAGATCTATAAAGAACTTAAACTCAACACCCAAAAAACAAATAATCAAGTCAAAAAATGGGCAGAAGACATGAACAGACACTTCTCTGAAGAAGACATACAAATGGCTAACAGACACATGAAAAAATGTTCATCATCATTAGCCATCAGGGAAATTCAAATCAAAACCACATTGAGATACTACATTATACCAGTTAGAAAGGCAAAAATTGACAAGGCAAGAAACAACAAATGTTGGAGAGGTTGTGGAGAAAGGGGAACCCTCTTTCACTGTTGGTGGGAATGCAAGTTGGTACAGCCACTTTGGAAAACAGTGTGGAGGTGCCTCAAAAAATTAAAAATAGAGCTACCCTATGACCCAGCAATTGCACTACTGGGTATTTACCCCAAAGACACAGATGTAGTGAAAAGAAGGGCCATATGCACCCCAGTGTTCATAGCAGCCATGTCCCTAATAGCCAAACTGTGGAAAGAGCCGAGATGCCCTTCAACAGATGAATGGATAAAGAAGATGTGGTCCATATATACAATGGAATATTACTCAGCCATCAGGAAGGATGAATACCCAACTTTTACATCAACATGGATGGGACTGGAGGAGATTATGCTAAGTGAAGTAAGTCAAGCAGAAAAAGTCAATTATCATATGGTTTCACTTATTTGTGGAACATAAGGAATAGCATGGAGGACATTAGGAGAAGGTAGGGAAAAATGGGGGGGGGGGATCGGAGGGAGAGATGAACCATGAGAGACACGGACTCAGAAACAAACTGAGGGTTTTAGAGGGGAGGGGGAGGGGGGATGGGTTAGCCTGGTGATAGGTACGAAGGAGGGCACGTACTGCATGGAGCACTGGGTGTTATACGAAAACAATGAATCATGGATCACTACATCAAAAACTAATGATGTACTGTATGGTGACTAACAAAACAAAACAAAACAAAATAAAAATAAGAAAACAATGGCTTTGAATGACACACTGGAGCAGATGGACTTAACAGATATATTCAGAACATTCCAACCTAAAACAGAATACACTTTTTCAAGTGCACAGGGAACATTCTCCAGAAGAGATCACATATTAGCCCACAAAACAACCCTCAACAAATTCAAGAATACTGAAATTATATGAAGCATCTTTTTTGACCACAATGCTATGAAACTAGAATTCAACCGCATGAAAAAAATCTAGAAAGACCACAAATACATGCTACTAAACAATGAATGGGTCAACAAGGAAATAACAGAAGACAAAGTACATGGAAACAAATGAAAATAAAAACAAATGGTTCAAAACCCTTGGGATGCAGCAAAAGTTGTGCGAAGAGGGAAGTTTATAGCAATACAGGCCTACCTCAAGAAGAAAAATCTCAAACCACCTAACCATACACTTAAAGGAACTAGGAAAAGAACAACAAAGCCTAAACTGAACAGAAGAGAGGAAATAATAAAGATTAGAGCAGAAATAAATTTTACAGAAACTAACAAAACAATAGAACAGACCAATAAAATTGATAAACTTCTAGTCAGACTTATCAGGAAAAAAAATAGAAAGGACTCAATAAAATCACAAATGAGAGGAGTAATAACCAATGCCACAGAAATACAATTGTAAGAGGTTATTATAAAAAACCATATGCCAACAAATTAGACAACCTGGAAGAAATAGATAAATTCCTAGAAACAAACTACCAAAACTGAAACAGGAAGAAATAGAAAGTTTGAAAAGACCAATAACTAGCGAAGAAATTCAATCAGTAATCAAAAAACTTCCAGGGGTGCCTGGGTGGCTCAGTCGTTAAGCGTCTGCCTTCGGCTCGGGTCATGATCCCAGGGTCCTGGGATTGAGCCCCACATCGGGCTCCCTGCTCGGCGGGAAGCCTGCTTCTCCCTCTCCCACTCCCCCTGCCTGTGTTCCCTCTCTTGCTGTGTCTCTGTCAAATAAATAAATAAAATCTTAAAAACAAAAACAAAACAAAACAAAAAAACTTCCAAACAAAAGTCCAGGACCAGATGGCTTCAAAGGCGAATCCTACCAAACATTTAAAGAAGACTTAATACCTATCCTTCTCAAACTATTCCTAAAAATAGAAAAGGAGGGGAAACTTCCAAATTCATTCTATGAGGCCAGCATTACCCTGATACCAAAACCAGATAAAGACACCACTCAAAAGGAGAAGTATAGGCCACTATCTCTGATGAACATAAATGCAAAAATCCTCAACAAGGGCACCAGGGTGGCTCAGTCAGGTAAGTGTCCAACTCTTGGTTTCAGCTTACGTCATGTTCTCAGGGTCAGGAGATTGAGCCCTGCGTCCATGTTCAGCAGAGTCTGCTTGAGACTCTTTCTCCCTCTGCCCCTACCCCTCACCTCAAATAAATAAATATATTTTTAAAAATTCTCAACAAAATATTAGCAAACCAAATGCATACATTAAAAAAATCATTCACCACGATCAAGTGGGATTCATTCCTGGGTTGCAAGCATGGTTCAATATTTGCAAATCAATGTGATACATCACATCAGTAAGAGAAAGGATAAGAACCATATGATCATTTCAATAGATGTGGAAAAACATTTGGCACAGTACAACATCTATTCGTGGTAAAAACCCTCAACAAAGTAGGTTTAGAGGGAACATACCTCAAGATTATAAAGGCCCTATATGAACAACCCACAACTAATACCATCCTCAATGGGGAAAAAGTGACCTACCCTAAGGTTAGGAACAAGACAGGAATGTCCACTCTCACCACTTTTATTCAATATAGTATTGGAAGTCCTAGCCACAGCAATCAGACAACAAAAAGGAGTAAGAAGCGTCCAAATCAGCAAAGTAGTAAAGCTTTAACTATTTGCAGATGACATGATACTATATATAGAAAACCCAAGACGTCACCAAAAAACTGCTAGAACTGAAGTCACAGGATACAAAATCAATGTACAGAAATCTGTTGCATTTCTATACACCAATAATGAAGCAGCAGAAAGAGAAATCAAGCAATCATGCCATTTTCAAGCATACCAAAAACACCAGGACACCTAGGAATAAACCTAACCAAACCTATACTCTGAAAACTATAAAATACTGATGAAAGAAATTGAAGATAACACAAAGAAATGGAAAGACATTCTGTGCTCATGGACCGGAAGAACAAATATTATTAAAACGTCTATGCTACCCAAAGCAATCCACACATTTAATGCAATCCCTATTGAAATGCCAACATTTTTCACAGAGCTGGAACAAACAATCCTAAAATGTGTGTGGAACCACAAAAGTTTCCCCGAATAGCCAAAGCAACCTTGAAAAAGGAAAGCAAAGCTGGAGAGGTCACAATTCCAGACTTCCAGTTCTGTTACAAAATTGTAGTAATCAAAACAGTTTGACACTGGCACAAAACTGGCACAAAAACAGGTCAATGGAACAGAATAGAGACTCCAGAAATGGACCCTCAACATTATGGTCAACTAATCTTTGATGAAGAAGAAAAGAATATCCAATGGGAAAAAGACGGTCTCTTCAACAAATGGTGCTGGGAAAACTAGACAACCACATGCAAAAGAATGAACTGGACCGGTTTCTTACGCCATACTAAAAAATAAATTCAAAATGGATTAAAGATCTAAATGCAAGGCTGAAACCATAACAGTCCTAGAAGAGAGCACAGGCAGTAACTTCTCTGATATTGGCCATAGCAACTTTTTTCTAGATAGGTCTCCTGAGGCAAGGGAAACAAAAGCAAAAATAAACTATTGGTACTACATCAAAAGAAGAAGCTTCTGCACAACAAAGGAAACAACAAAACTAAAAGGTAACCAATGGAATGGGAGAAGATATTTGCAAATGACATATCTGATAAAGGGTTAGTATCCAAAATATATAAAGAACTGATAAAAATCTAACACCTCAAAAACAAATAATCCAGTTAAAAAATGGGCAGGAGACATGGTTAGACATTTATCCAAAGATGACATCCAGATGGCTAACAGATACATGAAAAACTGCTCAACATCACTCATCATCAGGGAAATACAAATCAAAACTATGATATCACCCCACAGCTGTCAGAATGGCTAAAGTCAACAACACAGGAAACAGCAGGTGTTGGCAAGGATGTGGAGAAAAAGGAACCCTCTTGCACTGTTGGTGGGAATGCAAACTGGTGTAGCTACTTTGGGAAAAGTATGAAGGTTCCCCAAAATGTTAAAAATAGAACTACCTTATGATCCAGCAATCACACTACTCATACCCAAAGCATACAAGAACACTAATTCAAGGGGATACATGTACCCCTATGTTTATAGCAGCATTATTTATAGTAGCCAGAGATATGGAAACAGCCCAAGTGTCCATCAATTGGTGAATGGATAAAGATGTGAGATAGATACATATATATTTATACATGTATATATAAATATATATATTATATATATAATATATATAATTTAATATTATTCAGCCATGAAAATGAAATCTTACCATTTGCAACAACATGGATGGTGCTAGAAAGTATTATGCTAAGTGAAATAAGTCAATCAGAGAAGGACAAATACCATATGATTTTACTGATGTGCAATTTAAGAAAAGAAACAAGCAAAGGGAAGAAAAAGATTCAAACTAATAAGCAAACTCTTAACTATAAAGAACAAACTGATGGTTACCAGAAGGGAGGTGGGGGAGAGGGGCAGGAAATGTACTAAACAGGTGATGTGGATTAAGGAGTGTACTTGTTGTGAGAAGCACCTGGTGATGTATGCGATTGTTTAAGCACTCTATGTACACCTGAAACTAACAAAACACTGTATGTTAATTGGAATTAAAATAAAAGCTCAAGAGAATATTAAAAATGGATAGGTTAAAGAGACCTCTGTGACCTCATCAAGCATAATAACATTCCCATTCTAGGGGTACCAGGAGGAGAAGAGTGAGACAAAGGAGCAGAAAACCTTCTTTAGAAATAATAGCTACCATCTTCCCTAATCTGGGGAAGGAAACAGAAATCCAGATCCAGGGAACAGACCACCCCTAATAAGATGAATTTGGTGAGGTCCACACCAAGACACATAATAATTCAAATGACTAAGATTAAATGTAAAGACAGAAACTTAAAAGCAATAAAAGAAAAATAGTAATATACAAGGGAAACTCCCTGAGGCTATCATGTGATTTATCAGCAGAAACTTTGCAGGCCAGAAGACAGTGGCACAACATATTCAAAGTGCTGAAAGCAAAATACCTACAGCAAAGAATACCCTACCTGACAAGTTTATTTAATTGGGGAAGAAAAGGCCATAACTAGAAGAAATTTACAAAAGGAAAAAATTTCACAGGAAAAAGCAAACACATAGAAAAAATAATAATTACTTATAAAGGCAGTATGGAGATGAACTAGGATATTTTATCTACAAAAATTATTCAAGAGATACACAAAGTAAAAAGATGTAAAGTGTGACATATACATAAAATGTAGAGGTGGCAGTAAAAATTGGGTGCTTTTAGAATGGGTTCAAACTTAAGTAACCAGCAACTTAACAGAGACTGCTATACACATAAGATGTGTATATGAACCAGAGGGTAACCACAAACCGAAAACCTGTAACAGATACAAAAAATAAATAAATAAATAAAGAGAAAGGAAATACAGGAGCCACCCATAACTGTAAAGGAAACCATCAACCCACAAAGTAGGAGAGCAAAAGAGAAAGAAACAGAAGATTTACAAAACAACCAGAAAACAATGAACAAAATGGCAATCAGTATATATTTATCAATAATTATTTTAAATATAAATGGACTCAAGACATATGTGACCAAATGGATTTAAAAAACAAGACCCATCTATATGCTGCCTATGTGAAACCTCACCTCACACCTAAAGATACATACAGACTGAAAGTAAAGGGATGAAAAAAGAGCTGCCTGTCGTCCACAAGGTTCTCTGTTCACTCCCAAGCACATCTACAATTCAAAATGTCACACCCATCCCCCCAAACTAAGCCCTCCAACCCCAGTAATCCCAGAGTCTTCTTTGATGTGGACATTGGAGGGGAGCGAGTTGGCTGAATTGTCTCACAATTGTTTGCAGATATTGTACCCAAAACTGCAGAAAATTTTCATGCATTCTGTACAGGAGAAAAAGGCATTGGACCCACCACTGGGAAACCTCTCCATTTCCAAGGATGCCCTTTCCATCAAATTATTAAGAAATTTATGATTCAGGGTGGAGACTTCTCAAATCAAAATGGGACAGGTGGAGAAAGTATTTATGGTAAAAAAATTTGAAGATGAAAATTTCTATTATAAGCATGATCAGGAAGTTTTATTGAGCATGGCAAATGCAGGCTGCAATACAAATGGTTCTCAGATCTTTATCACAACCATGCTGACTTGTCACGTGGATGGGAAACATGTGGTATTTGGCCAAGTAATTAAAGGAATGGGTGTGGCAAGAATACTGGAAAATGTAGAAGTGAAAGGTGAAAAACCTGCAAAAGTAAATAAAATTTTATTAACAACAGAAGCCATAAAAAATATTGGAAATACAGGATGGATCTTGTTTTTTAAATGGAAATAGATGGGTCTTGTTTTTTAAATGCATTTGGTCACATATGTCTTTTTTTTCAGATCTCAGAATTGGGAGATGGCCATTAAAAAATACACAAAAGTTTTAAGATATATGGAAGGTTCAAAGGTTGTTATCAAGCCAGCAGATAGATTGAAGCTACAACCTATAGCTTTAAGCTGCATGCTGAATATTGGTTCTTATAAATTGAACATGTCAAATTGGCACAGAGCAATCAACAGTTGTTTGGAGGCTCTTGAAATAGACCCATCCAATACCAAAGCATTGTACCATAGAGCTCAACGATGGCAAGGATTAAAAGAATATGATCAAGCATTGGCTGATCTTAAGAAAGCTCAGGAGAGATAGCACCGAAAGATAAAGCTATCCAGGCAGAAGTGCTGAAAGTCAAACAAAAGATAAAGGCACAAAAAGAGAAGGCAACATATGCAAAAATGTTTGCCTAATAAATTCAGTTTTCCTTAAATATGCATTGATTCTTGTATAAGAATATTTACAGGTCTTTGTCTGTTATATATGCTCTCTGATGTGTTTCCTTTGATACTTTAGTTTCCTATTGTTTACAGTTTAGAAATAGTGAGAAGAGTTCACTCAATAAGACAATGTTACAAAATACAGTGAAATTTATTTTTTAAATGGCTATCTGCATTCATCACAAAGAATAATGGTGTCCAACCTGTTTCTAAACTCCTAAAGATACATCTTGTTGAAAAAAAAGATTAAAGCTTAAAAAAAATATAAAGGGATAAAAAAAAGTATTTCATGTAAATGGAAGCAAAAAGAAAAAAACAGGTAACAATATTTATATCAGAGAAAAATTGACTTTAAAACAAAGACTGAAAGGAGACAGAAAAGGTCATTACATAATGATAAAGGGATCAGTCCAATAAGAAGATATAACCATTGTAAATATCTAAGGACCCAACATAGGAGCACCTAAATATATAAAGTAAATACTAACAGACATGAAGGGAGAAATTAATAATACAATAATAGGACACTTTAACATCCAACTTAACATCAGTGGATAGATCATCCAGACAGAGTATCAGTAAGGAATCAGTGGCTTTAAATGACACATTAGACCAGATGGACTTAACAGATATATACAGAACGTTCCACCCCCAAACAGCAGAAACACATTCTTTCAAGTGCTGATGGCAGATTCTCCAGGATAGATTACATGTTAGGGCCACAAAACAAGTCTCAGTAAAACTTAAGATTGAAATCATAGCAAACATTTTTTCCGACCACAATGGGATGAAACTAGAAATCAATTATATAGGAAAGAAAAACTGGAAGAAACAAACACATGGAAACTAAACATGTTACTAAACAATCAGTGGGTCAATAAAGAAATTAAAGGTTAAATCAAGAAATTCCTGGAGATAAAATGGAAACCAATGGCCCAAAACCTCTGGGATGCAACAAAAGCAGTTCTAAGAAAGAAGTTTATAATGATACAGGCTTACCTCAAGAAACAAGAAAAATCTTTAAAAAAAAAAATCTGACTTTACATCTAAAGGAACTAGAAAAAAAAAAAAAAAAAAAAGAACAGAGCCAAAGTTAGAAAGAAAATAACAACAATTAGAGTAGAAATAAATGAAAGAGACAAAAAAAAACACACAAAAAACCAACAACTGGGGCACCTGGGTGGTTCAGTTGGTTAAGCGTCTGCCTTCCACTCAGGTCGTGATCCTGGAGTCTCAGGATCAGGATTGAGCCCCACATCAGGCTCCCTGCTCAGCGGGGAGTCTGCTTCTCCCTCTGCCCCTCACCCTGCTTGTGCTCTCTCTCTCTCAAATAATATCTTTAAAACAATGACAACACTATAAAATATCAATGAGATTAAGACCTGGTTCTGTGCAAAGATAAATTTGATAAACCTTTAGCCAGACTAATCAAGAAAAAAAAGACTGGACTCAATCAAAAATGAAACAGTAGTTAAAATTGGTATCATAAAGGGCGCCTGGGTGGCTCAGTTGGTTAAGCGACTGCCTTCGGCTCAGGTCATGATCCTGGAGTCCCTGGATCGAGTCCCGCATCAGGCTCCCTGCTCGGCAGGGAGCCTGCTTCTCCCTATGACCCTCACCCCTCCCATGTGCTCTCTCTCTCTCATTCTCTCTGTCTCAAATAAATAAATAAAATTAAAAAAAATAAAATAAAAAAATAAAATTGGTATCATAAAATACAAAAGATTCTAAGAGATTAGTATAAAAATTATATGCCAACAAACTGGACAACCTAGGATAAATGGATAAATTCCTAGAAACATAAAATCTTCCGAGACTGAATCAGGAAGAAACAGAAAATCTGAACAGACTAATTACTAATAACAGAATTCAATGGGTAATCAAAAAGTTCCAGACCAGATGGCTTCACATGTGAATTCTATCAACATTTAAAGGATAGTTAATACCTATCTTTCTCAAACTGTTCCAAAAAGTATAAGAAATAGAAAAGCTGTCCACAAGTCCAGCATTCCACAAGGCCAGCATTACCCTGATACAATCCATAAGGCCAGCATTACCCTGATACCAAAAGAAGACAAAGACACTCCAAAAAAAACCACACACACACACACACAATAATTAGACCAATATCCCTGATGAATGTAGATGCAAAAATCCTCAACAAAATATTAGCAAACCACATTCAACAATATATTAAAAGGTTCATTCACTATAATCAAGTGAGATTTATTCCAGGGATATAAGGATGGTTCAATAAATCCAAATCAACCAATGTGATAGATCACATTAACAAAATGCAGGATAAAAACCATATGATCATTTCAATACATGCAGAAAAAGCATTGGACAAAATTCACTATCTCATCATAATAAAAACCCTCAAGAAAATAGGTATAGAAAAAACATACCTCAACACAATAAAGGCTATATATGACAAACACACAGCTAACATCAAACTGAATGGTGAAAGCTGAAAGGTTTTTCCCTAAGATCACAAATAAGACAAGGATGTCCACTCTTTTTTTTTTTTTTTTTAAAGATTTTATTTATTTATTTGAGAGAGAGAGAATGAGAGAGAGCACATGAGAGGGGGGAGGGTCAGAGGGAGAAGCAGACTCCCTGCCGAGCAGGGAGCCTGATGCGGGACTCGATCCAGGGACTCCAGGATCATGACCTGAGCCGAAGGCAGTCGCTTAACCAACTGAGCCACCCAGGCGCCCAAGGATGTCCACTCTTAACATAGTAATGGAACTTTAATTCAACATAGTACAGGAAATCCTAACTATTACAGTCAGACAAGAAAAACAAAAGATATCCAAATTGGTAAGGAAGAAGTGTTTATCTCTGTTTGCAGAGGACATGATACTATAAATAGAAAACCTTAAAATTCCACCAAAAAATGATTAGATCTTATAAATCCATAAAGTTGCAGGATACAAAATCAATACATGAAATCTGTTGTGTTCTGGTACACTAATAATGAAATAGCAGAAAGGGAAATAAAGAAAACAATCCCATTTTCAACTGCATCAAAGAAAATAAAATATCTAGAAATAAATTTAACCAATTAGGTGGGAGGATGCTTTTTTCTGAAAACTATGACACTGATAAAAGAAATCAAAAGTGACACAAATACATATACTATACTCATGGACTGGAAGAATATTATTGAAATGCCCATAATATCCAGAGTAATCTATAGGTTCAATGCAATCCCTATCAAAATACAAATAGTGTTGGGGCGCCTGGGTGGCTCAGTCGTTAAGCGTCTGCCTTCGGCTCGGGTCATGATCCCAGGGTCCTGGGATCGAGCCCCGCATCCGGCTCCCTGCTCAGCGGGAAGTCTGCTTCTCCCTCTCCCACTCCCCCTGCTTGTGTTCCCTCTCTCGCTGTGTTCTGTCAAATAAATAAAATCTTAAAAAAAAAAAAATACAAATAGTGTTGGGGTGCCTGGGTGGCTCAGTCAGTTAGGCATCCAACTCTTGATTTCTGCTCAGGTCATGATCTCAGGGTGTTGGGATTGAGCCCCGAGTCAGGATCTGCATTCACCACAGAGTGTGCTTGAGACTCTCTCTTCCTCTCCCTTTTCCACCCCTCTCAAATAAATAAATAAATCTTTAAAAAAATACAAGTAGTGGTTTTCACAGAACTAGAACCAAAAAAATCCTAAAATTTGTATGGAACCAGAGAAGACCCCAACTAGGCAAAGCAATCTTGAGAAAAAACAAACCTGGAGGTTTCATAATACCAGATTTCAGGAAATACTACAAAGCTATAGTAATCAAAACAGTATGGTACTGGCACAAAAATAGATCAATAGAACAGAATTGAGAGCCCAGAAATAAATTAATTGACCATATATGTATAGGTTTATGACAAAAGAAACAAGAATATACAACTGGAGAAAAACAATCTCTTTATTTAATGGTGCTAGGAAAACTGGACAGCTATGTGCGTAAGAAAAACTCTAAATGAATTACAGACCTAAATATGAGACCTGAAAAACTCCTAAAAAAAAAAAAAAAAAAAACCTGCATAGGCAGTAACCTCTTGGACCTTGGCAATTATTTTCTTGGATCTGTCTTCTCAGCCAAGGGAAATAAAAGCAGAAACAAACAATTGTGATTACAACAAACTAAAAAGCTTTTGCACAGCAAAGGAAACCATGAACAAGATAAAAAGGCGATCTACCAAATGGATGAAAATGTTTGCAAATGATGTTATCTGATGAGGGGCTAATATCCAAAATATATCAAGAACTTATTCAACTCAACACCAAAAAAAAAAAAAATCCAACTTAAAAATGGGTAGAGGATTTGAATAAATATAGAGAACTGGTGGTTGCCAAAGGGGAGGTGGTGGAGGATGGGCAAAATTGGTGGAGGATTAAGTGGTACAAACTTCCAATTATAAGTCACAGGGATTAAAAGTACAGCATAGGAAATATAGTCAATAATATTGTAATACACCTATCATGGTATTTCATAATATATATAATCGTTGAAACACTATGTTTTATGCGTGAAATATTATACATCAACTATACTTCAATTAAAACTTTTATAAATTTAAAAAAAGCAAAGCCAACCTATGGAATAGGAGAAAATATTTGGAAATTATTTATCCAATAAGGGGTTAATAACCAAAATATATAAAGAACTCCTACAACTCAATAGCAAAAAGGCAATTTTATTAAAAAATGGACAGAGGATCTGAATAGACATTTTTCCAAAGAAGATGGCCAACAGGTACATGAAAAGGTGCTTAACATCACTATTCATCAGGGAAATGCAAATCAAAACCACAAGGAGATATCCCCTCACACCTGTTAGAATGGTTATTTTCCAAAAGACAAAAGATAACAACTGTTGGTGACGATGTGGAGAGAAGGGAACCCTTGTGCGCTTATGGTGGGAATGTAAATTGGTACAGCCACCATGGAAAACAGTATGGAGGTTACTCAAAAAATTAAAAATAGAACTACTATATGACCCAGCAATTCCCCTTCTGTGTATATATAGATAGGAAATAAAAACAGTCTTAAAGAGGTATCTTCATTCACATGTTTATTGCACCATTAGTCAAAATAGTCAACATATGAAAATTACCTAAGTGTCCATCAAAGGATGAATGGATAAAGAAGATGTGGTACACATACACAATGGATTATTATTCTCACCGTGAGAAAGGAAATCCAGCAATCTGTGACAATATGGATGGACCTTGAAGGCACTATGCTAAGTGAAATAAATCAGAGAAAGACAAGTCCTGTATGATATAACTTATATATGGAATATAAAAAAGCTAAATTGAGAAACAGAATAGAATAGTGGTTACCAGGGGCTGAGAGGTTGGGGAAATGGGGAGGTGTTGTCAAAAGTTACAAGCTTCCAGTTATTAGATAATAAGTTATAGAAATCTAATGTAAAGATGGTAATTTTAGTTAATGATACTGTATTATATACTTGAAAGTTGCTAAGAGGGTAGATCTTATTTTTTTTTTTAAGATTTTACTTATTTATTTGACAGAGAGAGAGTGACAGCGAGAGAGAGACAGAGAGCAAGCACAAGCAGGGGGACTGGCAGGCAGGGGAGAAGCAGACTCCCCGCTGAGCAAGGAGCCTGATGTGGGGCTCGATCCCAGGACCCTGGGATCATGACCTGACCAAATGCAGCCGCTTAACCGACTGAGCCACCCAGGTGCCCCAAGAGGGTAGATCTTAAATGATCTCACTGCAAAAGAGAAGGGGTTATTACTAACACTCAGGTGGTAATCATTTTGCAACATAAAGGTGTCAAATCAACATACTGTACACCTTAAACTTATATAATGTTTGATGCCAATTATATCTCAGTAAAGCTGGAGGGGGGAGAAAATTGAAAGCAATCTAAAAATGCCCATCAAGAAAAGATGGTTCAGTAAGTTACAGTAAATCCATACAACAGAAACCTCTGCCATCTAAAAGAAAAAGGCAGCTGTATATGATTGGTACTATAGCAATATCAAGGTTATGTTATTATAAAATCAAGGCCCAGGGGCACCTGGGTGGCTCAGTTGGTTAAGCGACTGCCTTCGGCTCAGGTCATGATCCTGGAGTCCCGGGATTGAGTCCCATGTCGGGCTCCCTGCTCAGCAGGGAGTCTGCTTCTCCCTCTGACCCTCCCCCCTCTCGTGTTCTCTCTCTCATTCTCTCTCTCTCAAATAAATAAATAAAATCTTCAAAAAAAAAAAAAAATCAAGGCCCAGAACAGTGTGGATCTTGTGATACAAGAGTATAAAAATATGGTATCCATATCTGTCTATACTGAAGTATACATATACTGTGTCTGGAAGAAGACAGAAGAAACTCTTAAGGATGGCTGTGTCCAGGGAGCAAGAGGACAGGGGTGAGGAGGAGATTTTCACTGTGTATTCTTTCGTACTTTCAGAATTTTGTACTTTATGTTAGTATTCCCTTTATTGTTAAAAAAAAAATCTTACCTCCAAATCACTCTTCTCCCACCTATTCTACATGTCACCATTAAGACTTATGCCACCAAAGTAAGGCTTGAGCTG
This sequence comes from Phoca vitulina, assembly GCF_004348235.1. Taxonomy (NCBI): domain Eukaryota; kingdom Metazoa; phylum Chordata; class Mammalia; order Carnivora; family Phocidae; genus Phoca; species Phoca vitulina. The sequence continues at coordinate 14,496,079 of NW_022589736.1, forward strand.
CAGTTTACTTCTACTTCGAAATCTCCGTCGAGCCCCGCTGAATACACTGCAGTATAGGGCAGTGGTGAACTGGCCAGCCTCTGAGGCCAGGCTGCTCTGGTGAAAGTTCTGCCTCTTCTACTGATGAGTGGTGTCATCTTGAGCAAGCTTCTTAAATGCAAGGTGGTGGGATCTGTGCTATCCCAGCCAGACCCTGCTGACCCTACAGCCCTCCACTGAGTCTCTCCAGAAATTGCCCCTGCCTTCAGAGAGCCACCACACCTGAGGTCGCACCTCCTTCCCGGGCACCCACATACAATGACTGGGTGACACAAGGGAATGAAGGGCAGGACCCTTGGAACATGGAACCTGGAACATGTCTGAAGGGAACTCAGCTTTAGAGCTCCCCACTGGGCAGGATTTGGCCTTTGCTAGACTGCACCGCAGTCCAGCTTCCACTGCCCAATCCTGCTCTTCCCTCTCCTTCCCACCCCTTCTCCAGAAGCAACCTAAAAAAATCTTCTCTTAAAAACAAACAAACAACAACAAAAAAAAAAACAAAAAAAACTTCTTGCATACTACTCTCAGCTCAGTCTGCTTGCCAGGGAACCCGGCCCACCATACTTAGTTTCCTCACGTGTACAGTGGGATAGTGGCAGTACCCGGCTTAGGGCTGTTTCAAGGATTTAATGAGTTTTACTTGTAAAGTGCTTAGAACCATACCCCCATGCTATGGTTTGAATGTTTGTATCCCCTCCAAAATTCCTATACTGAAATCCTAATGCCCAATGTGATAGTACTGGGAGGCGGGGCCTTTGGGGGTGATTAGGTCTTGGCAGCAGAACCCTCACGAATGGGAGTGATATCCTTATAAAAGTGGCCTGAGAACTCCCTCGCCCCTCCTGCCATGTGAGACTATGACTAGAAATCTGTGATCCAAAAGAGGCTCCTCACCCAACCGGGCTGGTACCTTGATCTCAGACTTCCAGCCTCCAGAACCGAGAGAGATACATTTCTGTTGCTTATTCACCACCCAGTCTGTGGAATTTTGTTATGGCATTTCCAACAGACTAAGAACCCCTGGTACAGAGTAGATGCTTACTAGATGTTAGCCATTATTTTGAGATCAAGTTCAATCTCTTTAAATCCTTAACCTTTGCGATTGGACTCAGCCTACATCTCCGGTCTTACTTTTCATTCTTCTGTTCACACACTTTATGCCTAAAGCAACCTGGCTCCTGGTTGTCTTGCTTTTTTCTCATCTCTACCATGTTCCTCCTTCCTCCTGGAGGGCTGGGCTCACCCAGCCGTGGCTGGCAATCCTATAACCATTCTCCAGACCATCTCCATGCTACTTTGCACAGAGCCTCCAACCATACATAACGTCTGCATAGTACTCTCTAGGTATCCACACAGCACATGCCAAGTATCACACGGCACTGGCAGGATACTTAACTGCCCTGTCACATGACGAACTCAAGGCCTGCTTCACCTTTGCCTTTGTAGCCTCGTCATGCTGGTCATTTTAGGCAGACACTGAAAAATCTGAATCCAGTTCAGCATTCCCAAAATAGCTGTCATTTAATAAAAGTCTTTGGCCCCCTGGAGCTGCCAGTTAGCAAGGGGAAGACCACACATTCAACACCGCCCTCTTCTGGCCAAAATGAGCCCCTTGAAGACAAAAGAAGGTGGGCACAGGTGATGATGTCAGAGGACTTATTATTTATACAGACCAGACAGTTATCTGTATAACTTACTGAGGGTTTCCTATGGCCACATACTAGGCTAAGCACTTTATATCCACGCTCTCATTAAATCATGTTCTTTCTATAAGGTACGGCAGATTCTTCAACCAAGAATAGGATCAAAGAGTCCAAGCAAATTCTATTAAAACAAGAGCACTGGGTTTTAACATGTTTGTTCAAATTCTAGAAGGACAGAATCCAATATTGTGTTGGAACATCACATCAAAGAGAAGGCTAAGTTCTATTTTATGACATTCTTCAAAAGCAGCATTTTAAAACAATAAATAAAAGCAGACATAGTGGGATGGAACAAGATCTGTCCTCTTGGTAGAACTTCAGTGATTACCGCTAAGACATCAATATTCTGCAAGAGGCCAGGTGTTCCTTACTCTAGAGAGTTAGAGCAAGAGGAAGACCATGTTGACAATGGCCTGAAGAAACCAAGATGGAACAAGGGGTCACTTGTGTGACAGGGGTAGTTAAGATGGGATGGACAAGATGACTGAAGTTCCTTAGTGAATATGTCAATCTTGATCCCTGCAGCCTCTCCTTGATCTGGATAGGGTTTGAGTTGGAGCAGAAAGACAAAGGAGGACTCTTGGTAACTTGTCCAATGTCACCAATCCAAGCTGTGACTCAGGACCCCCTCCCAGGCTGAAGGTCTTCCTCTCTGTGGAAACTGGGCTATGGCTGCAAGTAGAGACTAGACTCCCCACCCTGAGAATAGAGGCTAATCCTATAAAATAAGGAAGCCGCCTGAATCCTGCCCATCACCTCTTGAGGAAGCAAGAATTTCTACACAAGAGCTGTTTTCAAAAACATGTGTTTCTTTAAGAAACTGTCCTTTCTCTGGGATGCTTTCCAAATGAAATTAATTTCTTTATAAATATGCTTTTATTTTTTTTTAAAGATTTTATTTATTTATTTGAGAGAGAGAGACAGCAAGAGAGGGAACACAAGCAGGCAGAGTGGGAGAGGGAGAAGCAGGCTTCCCGCTGAGCAGGGAGCCCGATGTGGGGCTCGATCCCAGGACCCTGGGATCATGACCTGAGCAGAAGGCAGACGCTTAACAACTGAGCCACCCAGGTGCCCCTATAAATATGGTTTTAAAAAATATATAAAAAGATATATCATTTGCTCACTTAGCTTTGTGGTAGTTTTTGGTAAGCTGAGGAGGGGAAGAACAAGTCAAGCTGAATTAGGTATTGCCACATTTTCTTTGAAGAAGAACCAAAGAGAAACAGATGAGTCTATCAGGTGACCCCAAAACAATGGACTCCTAATCACCAGTGCTGATTGGCTGAGAATGGAGAAAGCCCTTGCCCAGCAGAGGTCTGAGCACCCCCAGCATTAGCCTATGGCAGGGATGTCTTTCTCTGGAAAACTCTACATGGCCAATGGGGTGCCTGCTCCAGGGTGGATGAGCGGACTGTTGTAGGGGGGGCCTATGCTCTTATTCTCAGTGAGACCAAAGGTTGGCTAAGATATCTCTTCTTCATCATTTCAAAATAACACCTTTTGAACTATAAAAGCAACACTTGTTTATTATAGAAAAACTTTTTAAAACTATGGGACCAAAAAAAGACAAAAATCATCTGTCATTCTATTGTACAGAGATGGCCACTGTTGACATTTTAATGTATTTCTTCCTAGGATTGTTTCTGTGGGTATAGACAAATATTTAAACAGAGTTGGGATCATGCCACGTTAGACTTAGATCAAGCCATTGGGATCATACCATCAGTTCTAATTATTTCCCTTTGGCATTTTATCATAACTAGTTTCAGGACATTCATTTGCACACTGCCGTTGAGCATTTCAATGGGAGCTGGGGGAGGGTGAGTCAGGTGGTTGTGCCTAGCTACCACGAACTGCAAGACTGCTCACTAGTTGCTAATTCTCCTCTACCCTTAGGGCCACAGGCTGACAGGGAAGGATGCCAAAATGGGCCTCTCTGCATCTGTAAGGCTGAGTGATCTTAGTGTGGTCTTTTGGGTGGTCACCTATCTCCAATGACAGGACAAACCTGGGGAGTTTCTCACCTGTGCTTCTACCTAAAATCTTCCTATGTGTTCTCTGCTTTCCCTAGGAATATCAGGTGCTATGGGGAAGTTTCACAAGACTCTGAAAGATTAAGGAACTGTATCTATGTTACCATCTAGATTAACCACATAGAATCACCATAGAGAATCCATATACCATCAAGTCACTTCTAAATGATTTTTAAATTTATTTCTAAACAGTTTCAGCTTCTGTATGTGCGCTCGTTCCAACAAGAAGCATTTATTATACCATGCCTGGCACTATATGGTGTAAAGTTTTCCTGAATTATTCTGCAATATACCAATAAACTCTGTACATAACTAAACAAAAAGACAGTGCATTAAAAATTACTATTTTATGGCAGCAGACATACCAAATACTCAGAAGACTCTTGCCTTCCACAGCTGCTTTCAATTTAAATAACCACCTATAAAGACAAGACAAAGTGTACTTTCTGAAATGTTAAAAATGAGGAAAGGCCAGTCCAAAAGAAACAACACAGACCGACAGCTTGCCTTTTTAACACTCTGTTCCTGTTTTGGGGATTCAGAAAAGAGAATGAGAAAAAGAAGGAGACAATTAAAATCTCAACCAGGGGTCAGCAAACTACGGGCCAGTGGACCAAATCAGGCCCCCTGCCTACTTTTGCGAATAAAGTTTTATTGGAACACAGCCACGTTCATCTGTTTACATATTGTCTGCAGCTACTTCTGTGCCACAGTAGCAGAGCTGAGTCGTTGCAACACAGCCTGTAGGGCGCAAAAAGCCGAAGATATTTATTATCTGGCCCTTTGCAGGAGAAGTCCCCCAGCCTTAATCTCCAGAGGGGCCCTGGGCAAATGGAGATGCAAAGAAAAGTTTGGCTGACAACTGCATGGGTTTGGAGGGGAAACAGCCAGCAACCGAAGAATGAAGGGAGAGCCAAGGGACAGGAAAAACACCCGGTACCCGAATCCCACCCTCCCCCCCACCAAGATCCTCACTGCTCATACTCACCCTTCTCACACTACTTTCAGATCACTGATTTGTGATTACTACTCTGGGCTTTCAACAATCCCTGTCAAGGATCCTTTTCACTCCATCTACTGGACTGCCGCCAATTTCAAACCTCCAGGCAGAAATGAACAGAAGAGCTCTTTGCAGAATGATTAGCCAACTCTTTCCAAAATGCTTCCCTGGCGACCCTGGAAAGATAAGCTCTCTAGAACCAACCAATGTGCACTGATCAGGAATGTTCACTATCGGTATGGAGATCCGGGGATCAGATGGTCATGCAATTTGTCAGTTCTGGAAGTTTACATTGCGCTGTGTTTTCTGACCTAGTCAAGGGCACAAGGAGGGATTCTTTCATTCTCTGGGTGATTCAGGAACTCTTGGGGGGCAGGGCATGTGGGTGAGCCTCAGTCCAAATTCTCCAAGATCTCTTTGCCCTTGTCTTTGTTCCATCACTGTTTTAAACCCCTGAGAGACAGATGTGTGAGGAAGTGGGCAGCAGGGCCAAGTCCATGCAGAATGGTTTCCTGAATGATTCAGCACCAAAAGGCTGGATGATACCCAGGGCTACTGAAAAAAAAAAAAAAAAAACCTCTCAAGCCACGGAAATGACAACATGGCAGTTCTTCTGAGGACTCTCTGGAGAAACAACCTGAGATTCCTATGACTATATTTGACTTGGCGTCTGGTTCTTTGCTCCACCCAAAGTCCAAAGAGTTGTCTCCCGTGCCAGGAGCCCAACAGATGGGAAAGCCAATGCCCCTGACAGGCTGTGGCTGGAAGATGAGGAAGTGAGGATATGCAAGCGGGGTGTGGGGCAAGGCAGGGGTCAGGAGAGGGAGCTGGAGCAGGATCAGGCAGGCGCCCCTCCACCTGCCCCTCCCTACTCCCCCCTCCCCTCCCACCACTCTGCCCAGGCAAGCAGAAGGTGGCTAGTATCCTGGGTAGGAATGTGAAGATATGAATGCCTCCACCACAGACTTACTTTGAAGATGAAATCAGGTAATATGTATAACACATTTGACATAGCACCTAGCATAAAGTGAACAATAAATAGAGCTTTTACTAGTATTATTCACCTATACTTGAGCTTTCCTCATCAAACTACCGCTCCTCCTTGGCCCGACTGGGCTCCCTTCCATAGCTATGCCTTTGCACATGTAGTTCTTTCTGCATGGAAAATCTCCACCAACCCACTCCTCACACTTTTATCCTACTGATAGAATTCTTCTGCTTCTCCAAGTCTCAGTTCAAGAGTCACCTCCTTGGTGAAGCCTTCCCTGATTCCTCCAGGCGGAGCCCTGTCACCACTCCTTGATTCCATTGTCAAGTTTATCCTATTGTGCCCTCTGGACAAGTCCAACTTTCTCCTCAGACCATGAGCCCCTCAAGTACAATGGTTCTAGCTTCTCATCTTTGTATCCAGCACCCCAGCACACAGCAAGCACTTAATAAAGGAAGGGAAGGATGCAGATTGAAATAGGATCAAGTTCAATGACTTAAAAGGGTGAAACAGAGAAGCAGAAGCTACCTTTTGAAAGTGGGTGCTGAGTTCACCTCGATCCTTCCTAAGTCCTGATTCTTAAGAAGAAAGTCGGTTTTGACTACCTGTTCTGGGATGATCAGGAACTGGCTTTGGGGATTGCTGAAATCTGTGCATTCCACTTTTCTGATACTCTCCCCATCCACCCAGTTGGCTGGGTTATTTTCTATATCCCCATACCAAATGCCACAAAAGTTGAAGAACAGGAAGGAGAAAAGACCGGGAGTTTTAGGGAGTGACGCTGAGTTCCAGGACACCCAGGTTAATGCAGGAGATGGGATCCCATTTCAGAAGCTGGCTCCAGAGAACAGCCATGGCTAGGTGGGGACCGGAGGGGCACAGGGTCTTAGAGAGCCAGGGCTTAAGGCCTCCACTGACCCTAATTAGAACCAGGAACATCTGTGCTACCTTGGGTCACTAGCTGCCATCGTGAAAGGGTAACTTTATAGGTTCAGTTCAGTTACAGAGAAGTAAAGTTCTAGCTTGAGATAAACTCACTACAAACAGTTGCCCCAAGTAAGGTTTACAAAGGGCTTCTCAACTCATGAGATGCTCGCATGGGGACAAAGGGATTTTTTTTTTTTTATTTTGGCCAGATAAAGTTCAGAAATGCTGCATATGTCGTCTCTCTCTTTGATGTAATACTCACTAACCTATCAGCCATGCACACGGGTCCTGCATTAAATAAGCCTCCTGTAACTCTGTTTTACCCCAAATCTCAGCTGACTATGGCAGAGCCCGCCACCAGGCAGCAAGAACAGACTACAAGGGTGTGGATACTTTGACCCTCTTGGTCAGGGAGGCCCCCGGAACTGCCGGCCGGTCCCCCACAGCATTTCCCCCAGGGAACTGTTGCTCAATGTCAACTACAAAAATCCTTTGCTATGGTTGAAAATGGCACGAGTCTAGGAGTTTAGTAACTTTTAAAATTAATTTTGAAGACATTTTTATTACCACTCATTCCTAAGATGAATGACTTTCCTCATTAAATTCCCACTGGTCTTTCTCTAAATATTACTTAATTGTATGCAAGTGGACCTCACCGATGGAAACCGAACTTGTCCCGTTCTGTGACATTTCAATCTGGTTGCTAAGCTTCTTGTGGTGAATCTGTATCCCTCCAGAGAGTTTGGCAAGTATCATTTTCCATTGTCTAGGACATAAAGAAGACTGGAGAGCGCTAGACCATGGAGTACAGACTCCAACTCCCAATGCTTTTCTAGACCTACTAAGGGGAGGAAAAAGTGACCTCACAGATCTCTGGGTAAGAAGGCTGCTAGCAGCTCTTGGTGAATGCCACAAACTTTCCAAGGTGCAGTGGAGACAAGACTCCCAGGTAAAGTAGGTCCATTACAGACTTGCTGATGCCAAGATTCCCCTGGGAGGGATGGGTGCTCTTCGTGGTCCCTGGAATCTCAGGTTTTTGTAAATATCTGACCACTTGCCTTCTGATGTGTATGTGCTCAGCCTCCATGGTATCTCAGACTCTGGGAGAGGAAAGGAAAGGGTCTGATAATGCAACCTCCTCCCCCAAACCCAGCAGATGACAGATATGCTGCCATTGGGGGTGGGGGGCAATTTCATTCCTGCCTCAACCCTGGGGGTGCTAACTCTCACTGAGTGAGGTGCGTTGAGCCACTTAATCTCCAGGCCTTGGGTCACTGTTGTTGCCCAAGGGAACAGTAAGTCATTAACCAAGTCAAAGCTTCCACCTTGCTCTGTGAGCCTCTGAACTTGATCCAGGGTGATCTAAAGACAGTCCCCTCTGATCTCAGTGCATTCCCTTGAGGATGCTCAGAGTGGGAAGGCTGGGCCATGGCCCCAGCAGCCTACTGAGGAGGGGTACCCAGAACCAGCCTGCTCCGCCCCTGCTCTTTCCCCAGCTGCACCATTGGCCTGACTCCCCTCTGATCAGATGCTCATTTCACTGAGGTCTTTCAAGGTCTTGGGTTCTGAGTACTTGGGGTTCAGTCTCCAAGCTCTTCCCCTGAGAAGGGCAGCTAAGGACCAGGCTCTACTTTTCCTCCCAATGGCTAGTGTGTTTTCCTGGCATCATCACCAGTTGAAAACCCCAAAGAGCTCCAGTCACCCGCCCTACTGGGGAATATGATGGAGATTTACGAGCTCTGAATGTGCTCCTGTTTACTTCTCAGCGACCGAGGACTTGTCCACACGGCCACATCCAAGGCCTGACTCAGCCTAAAATCTGTCTGGGAGAGTTTAATCAAACCCAGAAACAGATTTTTCTGCTACTGAATCAAGACAGGTGGCCCTGGAGCCATCTCTTCTTTGAGTAGAAAGAGCTGGGTGTGGGATTTGGTGGGACCTGGCTTCAAACCTGGTTCTGCCATTTACTAGCTATGTAGAGGTTTTCCTTCTTTTGTCAAGTAGAGGTACTGATGATATTGGTGAGGATATGCATAGACGTAGTTAGTAAGCCTTAAAGCCACTAAATGTCGACTGTCATCCCTACATATTGCCAGGCTCAGTCAATCAGCTCATGTCCCAGAATCAATTCACAGTTAATATTAGGTAAAAATATTATTGGAAAACCTTTAAAGAACAGATGACAAATGGATACTAAAGCATAGTGATGGGTTTTGGCCAACTTTCAAGGGCTGTCCTTTCTGATGCGGTATCTGGCACAAGTCCTTGTGAGCTTGAAAGTTTCAACAGGCTAAATTTACATGTGAATGGCATGACATTACAGAGTTCTACCCAGTGCACAGTTACAGCCAGACTCTGTGACAAATGAAAAATGGATACTAGCTTCGAGGAGAAATTTTAAATATGCCTTCATGAGAATTCTATTATATAAACAAGCTACGTTATTCCTAGCCACCTCCTTCAACAATTTGCTGTTCCATCTTTCTAGAATGCGGTTCTGTGACTCTGCATGGCAAGCTTGTCTGCAGCATTCTGGTTCCTGTGTCACCTCCTCAGATGTCTTCCCTTACGACCCTGTGACCTCCCTGAATGCCTATCTCAGCACCCTGCCTATGCCCCGAACAGCACTATCAAGTCCACTCATCAGTGGTTAAAGGTTTCTTTCTTCCACGACACCAAAAAACAAGGACTTGGTCTCCCATTTTTACGGCTATAGCACTGGTGCCTAATACAGAGCCTGGCACATAGTAAGTACCCAGAAGAGTAACTGTTGACTGACATAACAAGTTATAAAACTCTTACATGCTAATTCATTTAAAAATTGTAAACTACTGAAAAACAGAAAAAAATTAAAAGTTACCCTCAAAGACAACTTTTTCATTGGCATGATTTTTTTTAACCTTGTTATAAACTTGCTGTATTTTATTTTGTTTGTAAAACTTACATTAAAAAAATTATAATCTAAGAATGTCATTATTCTATTCCATTAACTTTTTAAATAATTTTTTTAATTTCACAGAGTGCACACATGCACATGCGCGTGCACACACACACACACACACACACATACACGTGCACGCATGTCTGCTTCCCTGCGAATGAGGGAGGGGCAGAGGGAGAGAGAGACAATCTTAAGAGGCTCCATGCCCAGCACAGAGCCCGATGAAGGACTGATCTCATGACCCTGACTGAGATCATGACCTGAGCCGAAATCAAGAGTCAGATACTTGGGGTGCCTGGGTGGCTCAGTTGGTTAAGCGTCTGCCTTTGGCTTAGGTCATGATCCCAGGGTCCTGGGATCAAGTCCCACATCGGGCTCCCTGCTCAGCGGGGAGCCTGCTTTTCCCTCTCCCTCTGCCTCTTCTATGGCTTGTGCTCTCTCTGGCTCACTCTCTCGCTCAAATAAATAAAATCTTTAAAAAAGAGTTAGATGCTTTACTAACTGAGCCACTCAGGTGCTCTTCCGTTAACTATTTTTAATAAGGTTATTCTTTAATTTACTCATCCATACTCCTTTTACTGGGTATACATGCTATCTAAATGCTGTACTATTTTAAATAATGTTAAAGAGAATAACACCACATTTTTCTTTATCGGGATTCTTTCTTTTGAGTTGATGTTTGGAAATGAAATATTAGATTTGAAGTAAATAGACATTTCTAAGAATTTTGCTTTATGTTACCAAATTATTTTCTAAAAACATTGTGCTTGTTTAAGGTTTAATTCTTCACATGTATTTCCTGAATTTACCTAGAATTTATGTGGGTATATGTGATATGACTATATAAATTTTGGGGCCAAATTTTTTAAATCCAGACGGATGCTCAAAAAACCTTATAATGGACCTATGCATCTCTATACATATTTTGAATAGATCAAACACTATAGACTAATATTTAATTATCACATAACTTTAAAAATTAGTTCCGGGGCGCCTGGGTGGCTCGGTCGTTAAGCGGCTGCCTTCGGCTCAGGTCATGATCCCAGAGTCCTGGGATCGAGTCCCGCATCGGGCTCCCTGCTCAGTGGGAAGCCTGCTTCTCCCTCTCCCACTCCCACTGCTTGTGTTCCTGCTCTCGCTGTCTCTGTCAAATAAATAAATAAAATCTTTAAAAATAAATAAATAAAATAAAAATTAGTTCCAAGTTTACCCATTCTGACTGGTGTGAGATGCTATGTTGCTGGAGGGGAGGTCGGTAGGAGGGTGGGGTAACTGGGTGATGGGCATTAAGGAGGGCACGTGATGGAATGAGCACTGGGTGTTATATGCAACTGATGAATCACTAAACTCTACCTCTGAAGCTAATACACTACATGTTAATTAATTGAATTTAAATTTTAAAAAATTAAAAATTAAAATTAGTTTCAAGTATATTCTTTTCTGATCCATCTCCCTGCCCATTATTTTTCTTTAAGTATACTCTTGATTCTATCTCTGTCTTGTTCCTATGGAGGTAATAAAGCCAGGAAATTTTGTGTTTCATACTGGATTTAACCTATCAAAGTTGCATTATCACCTCTTCTCATGCCCTAGCTAGAAAAATATGCACAGTTGTTCCTAATGACACAAACAAGGATGGTCACTGCAGAATTCTTTGTAAGACTGAAAAATTGGGAACTTTCATGCCCATCAATTTATAAAGGAACAGCTAACTAAACTATAGCCCATCTACCCTATGAAATACTACAGGAAATTAAAACATGAAAGGGGATGGAGCTCCAACATATATTATCAAGTTATCAAAAAACCATCAAGTTTTAGAACCATTCATGTTGTAAGATACCATTTATCGGGGAGGGGAAGCCCACAAAATGATTTTATTTTTAAGGTCCACGTATTTGTATATAAAGTCCTGCTCAGAGATCTAGAAGGATCTTTACCATTAGCATGGTTGCCTCTGAGAGGGGCTTGGGTCTGAGTGTATAAAGGAGGCTGTGCTTTTATTTGTAACACATTTTTTACACAGATAATGTATTCAAACTGTTTCACACGGGCAATTAGAACTTATTAAACAGGGGCACCTGGGTGGCTCTGTCGGTGAAGCGTCTGCCTTCGGCTCAGGTCACGGTCCTTGGGTGCTGGGATTGAGCCCCACATCGGGCTCCCTGCTCAGCAGAGAGCCTGCTTCTCCCTCTCCTCCCTGCTCATGCTGTCTCTCGCTATCTCTCTCTCTCTCAAATAAATAAAATCTTAAAAAAAAAAGGAATTATTAAACACTTAGAGGTCATACTCTGAAGGGATTATCAGCTCTTGGGTTGCAGTCTCACACACACACCTTGATGCCATAGCACCATGCAGGTCCTTCTGTGGGTGCTCAGCACAAACTTAGCTCCAGCGAGCACCCAGGGCATGAACACTCTGCAGAGCAGGTGCACATTCAGCCCCCAGGGAGATGCGCTATGACAGAGTCCTCACCCTGAAGGAATCACAAAGACTCTGCCAGTTTAGGTAAGAAAACCATGCTCAGGAAAGAAAAGGGCTTGCCCGTGGACTGGCAGTGACTCAGAGCCCGGCACAAGTGGCATCTAGGCTTACCAACTGATGGGTCATGAACAGTTGCTAAGCATGCTAACTGTCCCAGCCCATCAATGACTGGTCAGAGCTGGTTAATGGCTCTTGGAGGGTGTCCCTGGGGAGGGGGTAGCTACTTATCCAAAGCACTAAGATCCCCAGACTTGGGTCTTCATCTTCACCATATTCCAGTGTTAGACAAAGAATGACAATAACTGCCATTTACTGAGCGTCTACTATTTGTCAGGCACTGTACTGGGGGTCTGGGATACATTCTCTTACTAACCACTGACATCCAACCCCTACAGCAGGTTGCACTTTTCCCCCGTTTTAGAGATTGTAAAAACGATACTCAGGGAGCTGAAGTAACTTGCCTAGGGCCCCATGGGATGGGATGGAGCTTGAACTTGAAATCAGACCATCTGTCTTAAAAGGCATGCTCTGGAGCTCTCCAATAGACTACTGAGGTTTTCAAAGAAGGAGATTTATTTGCAAACCTGAAGCTCAAGTGGAGTTTCCAGGGGGCTTAGCTTTCCCGTCTCGGCTTTCCCCGACCCCCAACCCTCCACAGCGCACACAAGGGCACACTCTTCTTGCACAATCCCCACCTCCCAGCTGCTCCCCTGAAAACAGAAACTACATAGGATACTCGCCTGGGAGACAGTGGTTCTAATTACCAAAAAATAAAACTTGAAACCACCATTCCAGAGGACCGCATTCTCCTCCTCTTCCATAATCCCACTTGCGAGTAGTCTGGATATTCAATTTAAAACGAATTAGGATGGCAACCTGAGTGAGGAAGGACGTCAGCCCCAGCTTTAAAAAACGCAGTTAAGGGAACACGGAATTCCACTCCCGAGAAAGGTGACCTCTTGACTCATCAACTTTATACATCCTCTGTGGCCAGAGCCACCCCTGTGCCTTGATGTGGTCTGCTGTGAGGGCAGCCCAGAGCAGGCAGCAGCCCCCCATGCACCCCAACACCGCCACTCACTGAACGGGGAGCCAGGAAGCCCCACCCGCTGACAGACTTCACCGCCCAGCGGAAAAGTCAGGTCTTACTTTTTTTAATGATTTTTTTTTTCTATTGTGGTAAAACACAGAGAACGTAAAATGTACCATTTGGACCCTTCGTACGTATGCTGTTCATGGGCGTTCAGAACATTCACACTGCTCCGCAGCCGCCGTACCGTCCATCCCCAGGCCATAACTTCGGACTCCCTAAGTGTTTCCACCACCCCCCACCCCCCCGAACCACTCTCATTTGGTCCACTTCTCCAGATGGTTCTCTGGTTTTCACAGAGGCTCTGTGTTTGTGAGTGAAGCCTGCAGCGTGACCAGTCCACACTGCACAGGCTCCTGCGTGGCCCCCGCTCTGCCAGCAGAGCAGGCTAGGACCCCTCTCCCCGCTGCCCAGAGGGCTCAGGGGCTGCCACCTGTGCCTCCTCTTGGCCAGGCCCCTCCCCCCCCCTCCTCCCCTTCCTCCTCCTCCTCCTCCTCCTCCTCCCCCCAGGTTACTATCCAGCACCTCCTTGAGCAGCTGCGTGGTCCTGGGCAGTTGACTGAACCTTGTGGAGCCTATTCACCTCTGCCCAAAATGAGGCCACTGTATCTAGCTCGGGGGGAGGGCTAGGCACCCGGGCAGCCGTGTCAGACACTGATGTCCTGCCCCGTCTGTCCAAGGGCCCCGACCTGCTGCTCCCATTCTGGTCAATTACTTTCCTCCCCATTCTCATCTTCCTCCTTCCCTGCTCTTCTTCCCCTGACCAACCCCCCCTCACTCTCCTTTGGAGGGAGCCCCCCGTGCTCAAGTTATCCCAGGAGGTGTAGAAAGTAAGAGTCTCTCAGTTATCTGAACCCGAATGAGCTTGCCTTTCCCACCTCTTCTCTCTGGCGGATTCTAGTAAAGAAAAAAAAAATGCCCACTTAGATGTCACAACTCATAGTGCAGAATGTGCCAAAAGAGCCAATTCCCCAAAAGCCAATTTACAGCCTAGAAGGGGAGCTTTCGGGGCTCTGGAAAATACACTCATGTCCTGATTCTTGCCAAATCGATATTCAGACTTATGACATCCTTTCTTTGCCTCCTCCCTTTGTGAGACAAGAAAGACAATCCCTTGACAGGTTTGAAGAATCAATCATTTATTTTTAAAAGTCAACAGGGGGAAGGAGATGATCCGGAGTCTTTGAAAGCCTCAGAACACAGGAAAGAAAATGAGTAGACAAAACCAGGTTGGAAAGGCCTTCTGTAGACGTCCCATGGGCCTACGTCTGTAACTTTAATCTTCTAGAAGGGAAAGTAACTCTGGATGATGTTCCCTTGCTTGGAGAACAGATGCTGGTCACTAGCATTATGTCATTTCTCTGCTCAGAAACCTTCAAAGGCAATGAGAGCTGTCAGGAGAGGGTCCTCACTTAGCTTCCTGATTTAAAATTCCTCTTTCGCAAGCACTAATTTACAGGCACACTGAACTATTCTCACTGTTCCTTAAACATGGCCCAAAGATCGCTCCTGAGTCTATTCCTGATGCTTCTTCTGCCCAGCATGTCTCTCCACCACCATCAGCTTAGCCAGCACCCTCCCCATGGCCAGTCTCGGATGCTACCTTCAGTCTTTCCTGGATCCCTCCACAGCACGCAATCCACCTGCTCTGCACTCCATGGCACTTGGAGCCTCTCTCTTTGCATCTGTCTTGCAGAGGCAACAGTGAAAACCAATTATGTTCTATTATGTTATAAAATACATAGGTCTACTTCGGGATATACATCATAGTCACATACACCTTGCCCTCGCCTCTACACTCAATGATCAGCTCTTTAAAAGCAACATGTGAAAACCACATTGAGATTCCACCTTACACCAGTTAGAATGGCAAAAATGGACAGTGCAAGAAACAACAAATGTTGGCGAGGTTGTGGAGAAAGGGGAACTCTCTTACACTGTTGGTGGGAATGCAAGTTGGTACAGCCACTCTGGAAAACAGTGTGGAGGTGCCTCAAAAAATTAAAAATAGACAACCCTATGACCCAGCAATTGCACTACTGGGTATTTACCCCAAAGACATAGATGTAGTGAAAAGAAGGGCCATATGCACCCCAATGTTCATAGCAGCAATGTCCGCAATAGCCAAACTGTGGAAAGAGCCGAGATGCCCTTCAACAGATGAATGGATAAAGAAGATGTGGTCCATATATACACTGGAATATTACTCAGCCATCAGGAAGGATGAATACCCAACTTTTACATCAACATGGATGGGACTGGAGGAGATTATGCTAGGTGAAATAAGTCAAGCAGACAAAGTCAATTATCATATGGTTTCACTTATTTGTGGAACATAAGAAATAGCATGGAGGACATTAAGAGAAGGAAGGGAAAAATGAAGGGGGGG
>NW_022589736.1:14511682-14824341 GCF_004348235.1 Phoca vitulina
TGTGTGTGTGTGTGTGTGTTTGGAGGGGAGAGAGAGGGGGAGAGGGGGAGAGAGAGAGAGAGAGAGAGAGAGAGAGAAAGAAAATAGATATAAGTCACTAAAGGTCTCATAAGGCACATGGAAAGACAAATATATTGTCACTTGTTATTAAACTAATGCTTTTGACTCTAACAGTTCATCTTAACAAGTGATTAGCCATGATAAGCAAAGTATATACACAGGCAGTAATCTTCTGTTAATTATTAATGCTTCTTTTCTCCTGCAATCATGAGTCATTAACTTCTGGGTGCTCATCTTTAAAGAAAAGACTTCATTACTATATACTAACTAGAAAATAACATGTAGAAAAAGGAGGTCTGACTCAAGTGGGCAGCAAATGGGATGCAGAATACCATTCACTTTGGATCATCAATCACTGAGTTCTAGGAAAATGAACAGAGAGTTCATTTTAGCTACTACATATCATTAAGAGTCTCCAGCATATAAAGTGCATCTCCCACCCAGGCATTTTACTTATATATCCTCTTTGCAAGCCTTTTCCCAGATGTTCCTAAAGATATGTCTCAGTATACCTGTCATGGTCTATAGACAAGAAGCATCTGGAAGTGATTTAAATAGGCTGCATTGAATTCAGAGGCCACAGCATCCATTCTTGAGCAATGAATTACTTCTAAATGGTACTATATATGGGAAGAATCTCCTCTCTCCTGATGTCTAGTTTCTCTGTAGAGGATCTTTCGTTAAACGTTAGTTCCTGGTCTCCATTGGGACCCTCACTCACACTGCCCTAGGTACAGGGAGTGAATTCTCACTGGTATGTTCTGGAACAGGAAATGAGCATGCATCAGTCCCTCCTATCCTAACCCCTTATCCTCTTGAGAGCTGTTTGACTGCAGGGAGCTGCCAGTCCAGTCTTCTCATCAAAGCTGAAACTGTTAAGAGTATCAGAGCCCACAGAATGGGCTGCTTGTGCCCACCTAGGTGGGCCAGTCCATAGAATCCTGAGTTTGAAAATCAGCCCACTCACCTACAGAGAGGAAACCACATTTTCTAATAGCATCTTGATCATTTAAAAAAAATTTTTTTTAAACCAATCTTCCACACGTTTAAATCAGAACATGGGTGAGGAAGCCAAGGATGAATTATTGAGCTCATTCAAACCCCAACATTTTCCAAAAATGGAGAGGCTTCACCACACCATGTTTTGTATAGTGCTTAATGGCAGTCAAAGCAATCTCCAGTATTTTATCTCTTTGGGCCATCTCAACAAACCTGGGAGGAAGGCAGGTTTTATTATCCCAACTGGACACCAGTGCGGAAACAGAGACCCAGAAATTTTAAGTGATCTATCCAGGGTACACAGTTCCACACAATGTTCCAGATCTCAACCTCCTGCGCTTCTGTTTTTTCTGGAATACCTTTCCCTCCCAGCTCCCTCTTGCACCACAAGAGTCTAATGAGCTGAGTGACTTACCCAAGATGGGGCAGGATGTGGACACAGGCTCTTTTCACCTCCCCCTCAAAACGGCAGTTCTGCTTTTTAAAGGCTACTTCAATACATAACACAATGCATGGACTTTGGTGCCATTTCATAAATAGCCTAATTTACCAGAAGCCCCAACTTTAAGTTTTACAAGCTTCAGGGCTTCTACCAGGCAAAGAAGATAATTAAATTAATTCTTTTGTCATTTTAAGTGACCTATTTTTCATTCGTAATCAGTATGTCTCTACACAAATTAGAGACTCTTACAAAGTTCTTTAAAAGTCACTCTATAAATTGACTAATAAACTAAGCAATTATAAAGCACTTTGCAAAGCCAGGCACATCATTAAATCCTGACTTCTCAGTGCCATAATTTAAATTGGGAATCTATCTACTTACAGGTGTAGTGTCAAGGCTAATCTCTCTAATACGGAAATAGACCAAGTTAGCATATTTTGAAGGGAAGTCCTTGACTGCCATTACATGGCATCAGACCCTAAGTTATCTACTGCCTCCCCGCCATCCCTGGGTGAGGCCTTGTAGACTCTATTTACACCATGGAGTAAAACTACCTTGCTAAATAAATAGGAAAGGGGCCATTGTGATCAGCTGCACCAATGCTGGGACAGAAAAAACAAGTGGTTAGTATCCTTTCTAAAATGAACTAGGATATTTTCTTGTCTTAACAGGTCCTGCACAGTGAACAGAACTCACTCTTTGAGGACCTCAGACCCCTCTCTCAGAGCACAACTTCTCATTGTAGACCACTGTAGGCAGAGCTTTGGAAAAGTGGGAAATTGCTCCCTGGGGTCCTACATGACTTCCTTCTTGCCAAATCCAATGTCCTTTCCGTGCCTTGAATTTCAGCTTTTGGCACTACTGCCCTCTTTCTCCTGATTGTCTCCATGTGTGCATCCCGCCACACTGTGGTCTTCTGCTCTTCCACCCATGGCTCTCATGGGTCGCCGTCTGTCTGCCGAGTCTTATCCCTGTTTCCAGCCCCAATTGCAGCCAAACCCCAAGGCTGGACTCTCAAACTTGGTTCTCCCCTGTCTCCTCCGAGATGGACTCTCTCTTCCTCATGGCTCCAACCAGCTCCCTCCCAGGCTGGGAATGTATCTTCTCCTCACCTCTCATCCCCACTGCCTATAGGACAGCAACCCTGAATATCAAACCATTACCTCAAATCATCCACAACCTGGACCGAGCTCACTATTTCCACCCCAAGCCTTCCAAGGCAGCCCCTCTCCCCAACTTCACTTGTGGTATTTTTTGTCATTATACTCATAGCCACGCAGGCTTACAGTCCAAGAAAGCACAGTGTATTCAGGATTCATTCACACCTTGCCCCCCAGTTTCCAAACCCGAAACTTCAAATGCCCTCCAGTTTCTGCCATAGGTCCAGGCCATTTATTTGAGCTTCTCCCTTATTCTCCAGCCTGGCATTCTAGATGCCCTGCTGGACCTCACTCCCTACCCTGAGCCACATCCCATTCTTTGCCAGAGCCCTGTCTTGGTTATTGCCAAGTCCCCACCCACCAGGGTGAGAAACCTGTCCCATAGCCACTTAGAAACCCCAGGTTCCTTTAAAATGAGGAACCCCAGAAATCAGCCTACTCTGGGGTGAACAGCACCATAGAGGGAAATAGGGTGGTACAGAAGAACCCCAACTTCGGATCTGGACTGACCTGGGTTTGAATCCCACTGCTGCAACTCACTTACAAATGTGATTAGGCAGACTTCTCCAAGCCTGGTTCTTCATCTGTGAAACGGGAACAAATTCAACCTTGATTTCAGAATTGTGAGGAGTAAAGGAAATCCTAAGAACAATGATAGCAACTACTATTTATGGAGCCCTTACTATGTGCTCAGCTAGGGACCCAGAGAAGACAAAGAAAGCAAAGCCTACAACTTGTTTTATTTCTTGAAGACCTGAGGTCTCTTGTGCTCATAAACAGTCTGCTGGATCACAATGGGGATAAGAGGTTAGCTGAGACTTGCCCTTAGGTGTGTAAGAAACAGAATACCACAGCAAAGCACAAACCCTTAACCCAGGATGGATCCTGGTACGGGGCCCACTGCAGCAGCCCAACCCACAAGGTGAGTTACAAGGCTGAAGAGAGGAGGCTCAACAAAGAGTCAAATCAAGGTGGGAGACCTAAGCAATGGAAAAGGGCAGGACAGCAAGCAACTCAGCTTGGCCTCATCCCTAAGTCCTGAAGGAGATCCTTTGGGGAAGGCCACTGGTCCTTGCCTGTCTAGACTGGCACTGTTCAGGGAAGGTAGGGGGAGCCAAGCATACTCTTCCAATATGGAAGTCTCCTCCAAAAGGTCAAAGGCAGTGATTATCTAGTGGGCTCCCAGGGCCACCTGAAAGCTGTTGCTGTCTCCATGTCAGTGAGGAGGCATCCTCTCACTCATGGCACGTTTCCCAACTTGTACTGGACTTTGGACTTCCAGATTAACCTGACCCAGGTCTCGTATGCCCAAGGCCTCTTGTAAATGACACCCTAGTCCTTCTCCAAGCAGCATGATGTAGAAAAAAGAGGGGGGAAAGTGCCAAATAAAACATTAAAGAACCTGAATTTTTTTCCTACCTGTTACCAACCTCTACGACCTAGAGTAGGTCACTTACCTCAAGGTCCTCACCTATAAGATCATCTGTGGTTGTGAAGGTCCAAAGAGAAGTGAAAACACCCAAAAACTAGGCAGACATCCAGAAAGGTCCAAGATGGTCGAAGGACACAGCCAGTAGCCCTTCTAATGGTAGGGGAGAATGAATGATGGCCAGAGCAACCCAAATCTGAAATAACCTCAGCCACTACAATGAAATTTTTTGGACAGGAAAGGCCTTTTGGGTACAGTGAAAAAAGTAATAATCGTACCCATGCAGAAATTAGGGCCAGGTTCTCAAACTTCCTGTCTGGAGTTTCCATTTATTAGATGGGCTGCTTTCTGAACCTGGCCAAGCCAGTCGGCATGTTCCATGAAAATCGTCATCAACAGAACACAAGAACAGGACAGTTCAGGGCAGGACGCAGGTTTCCACTACCACCAAAGTAACTATCCTGCTGGCAGGGACTGGCCACATTCCTCTCTGCCTGTTTTTCTGTGAAATTGTTTTTACAGTTGTTATTTCTACCAGCAGAGGGGATGGAGCTGATTGATAGTAGATTGATATATTTAAGTGATAGCAATCATGAAATATGGAAAACATACATGTGACCATTGTATACACTGAAACTTGGCCTCATAATATCCTTAAAAAGGCAGAGGGGTGTGGAGGGCAGGGAAGGAGGAAAGGAATGGTGACCCAACCAGAACAGGAGGTAATGGCAAGTAGAGGGCATGGAGCAAAGACTGAGTGAACTCTGGCCATGAGTCAACAAGTGGGACTGAGACCTGAGCTCTTAGTTAGGGAGCCCCAAACTGAGCTGCACCCCCAAGCCAACAGGATATCCCCAGCTTTCGAGAAGAAAGGAAGGTAGACCAGAGGGTCAACAAGAGGACTAGTTTTTGATAGTAATAGGATCTCCCCCCGAATCCCCCCCCCCCAAAAAAATTGACATATTGTTTTAGGAGAGTTCTTCCCACAGCCCAGAGAAGCCCTATGTGTACCCAAGCCAATGGTCTGCTCGTTTCCTTCTTGCCCTAGAAGCCCATCCCTCAAGGTCTCATAAGGACATACTCTTGCCAGCTCGTGCAATGGTAGCAACCAACCTTATGGATAGCAAGATCTGATTTCTTCCAGGCACACAGGAAGAAAACTGGGCTAACTCAATGCAACAGAGATGGATGGGTGGGAGATGGGGGGCAGGATAAATACAGCTTCCACAAGACAGCTGGTCCCAACATTCCACACCCCTTCCTGGAAACTTCTTGAAACCCAAACTGAAAGTAGAGTATGGAAGGAGAAGATGGAGGTATGGGGGAGAAGACAGAAGTTAATCACAGTAATAAAAATAGAGCCATTATTCACTGAGCCCTTACTATAAGTGCATTAAGAATATAAGCAGGAGTTAATACCAAGTAGGTTGTATTATCCCATCTTTTGACATGAGTAGACTGATCTCAGAGCTCGTACTGACATTCACATTCATGGTTCACATTCACAGGACTTTAAAAAAAAAAAAAAAATACCCCTGAGACTTCCAAAGCATGATTTAACTGTCACTTTGAGTAACCAAATAGAAAAGGGCAGCATGTCTGGGAAATGTCTTTCTGTGTGGCAAAATGGGAGCATGGCATGCTGTTGTTGAAAGCTTCTGTAAGACTGTAGGAGAGAGAAGTAGATGCAGCCCTGAACAGCCCTGGGGCACCCTCTGGTACTGACCCACCAGCAGAGGCATGTACACTTCTGAACACCTGGGTCATTGCTGCCCACTACATGGGTGAGCTCCCATCATCTTCGATCACTGCCCAACTGAGGGGCTTTCTGTGGGCTTTTGGCGTCTTGATATCTTGGAGTTCTCAATGAGTCTTAGTAGAGCACAAAGCACAGCCAAATTCTTGAATCCTATCCAGGGACAATGACTGATGACCAGATTTGGATCTTCTTGGGATTTCATTAGAGCTACAGCATAGTCTCCTCAGTAACAGGTCTGCTAACAGTCCTCCCCCAGTTTAATAGTTGATAGTAGGTGTTTGAAAAATGGTAATTGTATCAGAGACTCGTGGTACCTAGTGTTTTATATACACTGGCTCATGAAATCACAACCCATCAAGGTAGGTATTGTTATACCTACCTTGTAGGTCTCCTGACAAATGAAAAATCTGAGGCTCTCATGGTTAAGAGATTCTCAAAGTTCAAAAAGCTAGCAAGGCCAGGAGTTAAGTTCACGCTAAATGATTATCATTATGTGGGCTTCTCTGGTCAGTCCCTCCCATAGGTTTAAATTGTTTAGTGCTGGGCACCTGGGTTGCACAGTTAAGTATCCGACTCCTGGTTTCAGCTCAGGTCATGATCTCAGGGTCATGAGATTGAACCCCACTTTGGGCTCCACCCTCAGCAGGAAGTCTGCTTGAGATTCTCTCCCTCTCCCCCTGCTCACATGCTCTCTCTAAAATAAATTAAAAACTTTTAATTGTCTAGTGCTGTGGGTTTCAACACCCTGTCCACATCTTCTTCCCAAGCCCCTGACTCAGCAGACAGCAGGGACCAACCCCCTGCCCCACATAAATGTCCTCTACCCTGGGTCTTTTTGTCCTTGGCCGATCTCAGAGGGCTTAGTGAAGAAGGTCCTCACATGCCTTCCCACCGACCCCTTACACACACATGCACATCCCAGGCCTCTGCAAGCCCTCCAAAAGAAACAAACCAAGGTTGTTTTGGGCCTAGCCACCAGCCCAAGTTCTAAACAGGCAAGAACCTTCCCATGTTCTGCTCAGCTCCCACTCTCCATGCTGGGTGTGTATTAGTTCAACCTTATAAAGGAACAGGAACATGATGGGTTTCAGGAGTCTTTGAAGAAAAAGGCTTAAAGAGAAAGCAAATCCACCAAACCAATCTGCCCCTGGTTGCTTTTCAATTAGAGGAAGGATGGGCATATCAATACTGAACCACCCCTCCCCTGGTCTTGGGACTCAAAAGTCTTCCTTTGTGTAAATGGCCAAACCAGCAGCAGGAGGCTCTGAAGGCAGGTGGCCACTGCCAGGCCTCAGGTGGGCAAGTCCCACTAACAGTAGTTCTTCTGTTGCCAGCACCCTCTGCCATTCAAAGGGGTGCCCCTAGCAGTTGACAGAAAAAAAAAATATGGACACATGGTACATTCAACCTGCAACTTTCACAGAACTACCTCAAGGCATTTCACTCTTGACATCCTTTAACCATGTTACTGAGGGTGACAGAGTTAACCCAGTCCCAGTTTGCATACACAAAATTTAATTTCCCCAGGTTTCAATGAGATAGGCTAGAAATTCAGGACATGGTGTAGTCATGGGACCTTGATCCCTAAGACATACCCTTCCACACTGCTTCTACTGCCTTAAAGACAAACGAGAATTCCCCAGGGCTAAGATTGCTATTATTTGCACCTAAGCCCCCATATCTCCCCAGATGGGGTCCAGACAGTGGAGCAATGCCATCCCAACCATCTCACACCCTTGCTCTCTCTGCTCAAAGCCATGTGCCTTGGCTTGGTGCGAAGAAACCTTTTCATGTCTCTGGAAACCCAAGCCTCTGCCCTATTTTCCCTAGATGGAATAATAGAAAAATGAGCAAGGGCAGCAGCGTAAATGAGGGAAGGGCAGCCTGTGGTCAGCAGAAGATTATGGAAAAGCTTGAATGAAAGCAAGTGACAATTTAGGAGCTGGTAGGTGAGCATTCACTCACTCACTAACCGAGCATTTGCTGACCAATTGCTGTGTGTTAAGCTCCAGGAGACAAAGATGAGGAAGACATGGTCCCTACCCCTCGACGATCTATTATAATGGAGAAGTGAAAGATAAGGAGTGGCAGGGATGGGGAGCAGGAGTGACTATGAATTCTAAGACAGAATTCTACCACATGAAGTTGAATTATAAAGGCAAGAATCCACAGCCGCAAAGAAACAGGTTATAGAATTTTCTTCATCTGATCCATGAACCTACTTTTATTCATTATCTCATGATGCAAATAGATAAAAAGATACATAGATCTCTAAATATGTCCTGTCCAATATGCAAAATCATTTAATTCTTGCTAAAAATCCAGTAAGACTAAGAGGGAGAGAGGAATGAATTGATAGAGCATAGGAGAATCTTAGGACAGTGAAACTACTCAGTTTGCTACTATAATGGTAGATACATGTCATTATATATTTGTCCAGACCCATGGAATGTACAACACCAAAACTGAACCCTAATGTAAACTATGGACTTCAGGTGATGATGATGAGTCAATGTAGGTTCATCAACTGCAACGTATATACAACTCTGATAGGGATGTTGATAATGGAGGAGGCTATGCTTATTTGGGGGCAGAAGTTATATGGGAAATATCTGTCCCTTCTATTTGATTTTGCAGTGAATCTAAAACTTCTCTAAAAAAATGAAGCCTTTAAAAAAAAAAAATCCAGTAAGACCACTGGATCATAATATTGACAGGTAGCTTAGTCTATTCAGCCTACTTTAAAAATTACAAGACAGGGTAGATCTAATAATTACTTTGAATGTAAATAGACTAAACACTCCAATAGAAAGACAGAGGATGACAGAATGGATAAAAAATACAAGACCTATCCACAAGCTGCCTACAGGAGATTCATTTTAGACCTAAAGACACCCGCAAATTTAAAATGAAGGGATGGAGAAACATCTATCATGCAAATGGGTGTCTGAAGAAAGCTAGAGTAGCAATACTTATGTCAGACAAAATAGACATTAAAACAAAGACTGTAACAAGAGACAGAGAAGGACACTATATAATAATAAAGGGGACAATCCAACAAGATGTAACAATTGTAAATATTTATGCAACCAACATAAGAGCACCCAAATACATAAAATCTAACATAAAAGAACTAATCAGTAACAATACAATAAGAATAGGGGACTTTAACACCCCACTTACATCAGTGGGCAGATCAGAAAATCAGCAAGGCAACAATGGCTTTGAATGACACACTGGAACAGATGGATTTAACAGATATATGCAGAACATTCCTTTCTGAAACAGAATACACATTCCTTTCAAGTGCACAGAATATTCTCCGGACTAGATCACATATTAGCCCACAAAACCAGCCTGAACAAATTCAAGAAGATAGAAGTCATACCAAGCATCTTTTCTGACCACAACGTTATGAAACTACAAGCCAACCACAAGAAACCATCTGGAAAAACCACAAATAACATGAAGGTTGAATAACATGCTACTAAACAATGAATGGGCCAATCAGGAAATGAAAGGAAGAAATAAAAAATACATGGAAACAAATGAAAAGGAAAACACAACAGTCCAAAACCTTTGGGATGCAGCAAAAGCGGTGCTAAGAGGAAAGTTTATAGCAATACAGTCTACCTCAAGAAGAGCAATCACAAATAAACAATCTAACCTTACACCCAAAGGATCTAGAAAAAGAACAAACAAAACCTAAAACAAGCAAAGGAAGAAAATAGGATTAGAGCAGAAACAAATGATATAGAAACTTAAACAAGAGAAAAGATTAATGAAACCCAGAGCTAATTCTTTGAAAAAAATTAATAAAATTGTTAAGACCTCTAGTCAGACTTATCAAGAAAAAAAGATAAAGGACTCAAATAAATAAAATCACAAATCAGAGAAGAGAAATAACAACCAACACCACAG
Organism: Phoca vitulina; assembly: GCF_004348235.1. Lineage (NCBI taxonomy): Eukaryota > Metazoa > Chordata > Mammalia > Carnivora > Phocidae > Phoca > Phoca vitulina. Next base: position 14,521,453 of record NW_022589736.1, read on the forward strand.
AAACATAAGCAGTCATAAGACAGTATTATGAAAAACCATATGCCAGCAAATTGGATGACCTAAAGGAAATGGGTAAATTCCTAGAAACATAAGCTACCAAAACTGAAAAAGGAATAGAAAATTTTAACAGATGGATAACCAGCAAAGAAATCAAATCAATACTAAAAAAAAATTCCAACAAACAAAAGTCCAGAACCATATGACTTCACAGGCAAATTCTAGAAAACATTTAAAGAAAAGTTAATACCTATTCTTCTCAAACTCTTCCAAAAAAAAAAATAAAATAAAAAAGGCAAACTTCCAGATTTCTTCTATGAGGCCAGTATCATCCTGATACCAAATCAACTAAAGACATCACTCAAAAAGAGAACTACAGGCCAATATCCTTGATGAACATAGATGCAAAAGTTCTCAACATAATATCAACAAACTGAATTTAATAATATTAAAAAAAAAAAAACATTCACCACAATCAAGTGGGATTTATTCCTCAGTTGCAAAAGTGATTTGATATTCACAAAATCAATCATTATGATACATCACAATAAAGGATCAGAGCCATATAATCATTTCAACAGATGCAGAAAAAGCACTTGACAAAGTACAACATACATTCATGATAAAAACCCACAACAAAGTGGGTTTAGAGGGAACATACCTCAACATAATAAAGGCCATATGTGAAAAACCCACAGCTAACACCATCCGTAATGGGGGAAAATAGAGCTTTCCCCCTGAGGTCAGGAACAAGACAGGGATGTCCACTCTCACCACTTTTATTCAACATAATTACTGGAAGTCCTAGCCACAGCCATCAGACAACAGAAATCAAAGGCATCCAAATCAGTAAGGAAGAAGTAAAACTTTCACTATTTGCAGATGACATGATACTATATATAGAAAACCCAAAAGACTTCACTAAACTGCTAGAATGGATACACGAATTCAGTAAAGTCATAGGATACAAAGTCAATATACATAAATCTGTTGCACTTTTATACACCAATAATGAAGCAGCAGAAAATTAATAAAACCATCCCATTTACAATTGCTCCAAAAATAAGATACCTAGGAATAAGCCTAACCAAAGAGGAGAAAGACCTGTACTCTGAAAACTACCAACACTGATGGAAAAAATTGAAGAGGACGCAAAGAAATGATAAAACATTCCATGCTCATGGATTTGAAGAATATTGTTAAAATGTCTATACTACCCAAAGCAATCTACACATTTACTACAATCCCTATCGAAATACCAATCACATTTTCTGTAGAACTAAAACAATCTTCAAATGTGTATGGAAGCACAAAAGACCCTGAATAGCCAAAGCAGTCTTGAAAAAGAAAAGGCAAAGCTGGAGACATCACAATTCCAGACTTCAAGTTGTATTACAAAGCTGGAGTAATCAAAACAGTATGGTACTGGCACAAAAGCAGACACATAGATCAATGGAACAGAATAGAAAACCCAGAAATAAATCCACAACTATATGGTCAATTAACCTTCAACAAAGTAGGAAAAAGTATCTAATGGGAAAAAGGCTCTCTTCAATAAATGATGCTGGAAAAACTGGACAGCCACATGCAGAAGAATGAAAATGGACCACCATCTTTCACCATATTCAAAAATAAATTCAAAATGGGTGAAAGATCTAAATGGAAGACCTGAAACCATAAAAATCCTAGAAGAGAACACTGGCAGTAACCTCTTTGACATCAGCAATAGCAACTGCTTTCTTATCTTGTCTCTGAGGCAAAGGAAACCAAGGAAGAATAAACTATTGGGACTACATCAAAATAAAAAGCTTCTATACATTAAAGGAAACCGTCAACAAAACTATGGAATGGGAGAAGATATTTGCAAATGACATATCTGATAAAGGGTTAGTACCCAAAATATAGAGAAAACCTTTTAAAACTCAACACCCAAAAAACAAATAGTCCAATTTAAAAATGGTCAGAAGACACGAATAGACATGAAAAGCTGTTCATCATCACTAATCATCAGGGAAATGCAAATCAAACTACAATTCGATATCACCTCACACCTGTCAGGATGGCTAAAATCAACACAAGAGCAAGTGTTGGTGAGGATGTGGCAAAAACAGAACCCTCTCACACTGTTGGTGGGAATACCAACTGGTGCTGCCACTCTGGCAAACAGTATGGAAGTTCCTCAAAAAGTTAAAAATAGAACTACCCTATGATCCAGCAATTGCCCTACTGGGTATTTACCCAAAGAATACAAGAACACTAATTCAAAGGAATACATGCATTCCTATGCTTACAGCAGCAGTATTTACAATAGCCAAGATAGGGAAATAACCCAAGTGTCCATCGATTGATGAATAGATAAAGAAGATGTGGGTATATATATACAATGGAATATTATTCAGCCATAAAAAAAATGAAATCTTGCCATTTACAACATGGATGAAGCTAGAGTATAATGCTAAGCAAATTAGCCAAAGACAAATACATGATTTCACTCATACGTGGAATTTAAGAAACAAAATGAGTGAGCAAATTTAAAAAAAGAGAGATAAATCAAGAAACAGATTCTTAATTATAGAGAACAGATGGTTACCAGAGGGAAGGGGGTGGGGGATGGGTACAATGATAGAGATTAAGGAGTGCACTTGCAATGAGCTCCGGGGGATGTATGGACTTGTTCAATCACTATATTGTACGCCTGAAACCAATATAACACTATGTTCACTAACTGGAATTAAAATAAAAACTTCAAAAAAATGACTGAACAGGTGGCTTATAAACAATAAAAATTTACTTCTCACAGTTGTGGAGGCTAAGAATTCCATGTTAAATGTGCCACCAGAACTGTTGTCTGCATAGGACCGTTTACTGGTTCATTGACAGCCCTCTTCTGAGGTCAGAAGGGACAAGGGAGCTTGTTGAGGTCACTCTTAAAAGGGCACTAATCCCATCACGTAGGTTCCACCACTGCAATTAAATCACCTCCCAACCATCACATTGGGGAAGAGGATTTTTCCACATGAATTTGGGGAGACACATGCCGTCTATGATGATAGGAGTCCTGGGCATCCAGCCAGGCTACTTGCCTCAAGTACTCTCTTTGCCCAGAACCAACCCCCCCACCCCGCCACCCCACCCCGCATGGCAGGCATCAAACACACGCTGTCCCCAGAGAGAGAATCCCACATGCCAAAACAGGAGACATTTCACAGCATGCCAGCCTTTTGGGTCTCCTTGCCTACCCTCTGGGGTCTAAGATTTAAAGAGAAGAGATATCCCCTTGGAAGTCCAAAGTTTCTTGATCTGCAAGCTCTACACGCACACACGCATCACATTCTAAGATGGCAATTAAATGGGCCAAAATGCATGCCATTTGGGGATTTACCAAATTATAGATCTCCCATTCACCAGCTAGACACTTCTTACTCTGTGCCAGTGTGCTGCATAAGTATCTCATTTAAATCTCAAAATAATCCTGTGAAAAGAGATCATGATCCCAGTTTTGCAGATAAAGCAGCTGAGGTTCAGAGAAGCTGAATGACCTGGCTACAGTCACAGAAATTAGTTTGGAGCAGTACTAAGATTCAACCACTGGGTCTGCTCTAGTCCATCACTCAAGATAGTATCCATCACTTGTAGTGTGCACAAAAAAAAGCCTAAGCAGCATGTTCTGTATTGTTCCTTGGCATCCCTACATGCCTGGTGAGATCAGTACTGTTGAGGAGAGCAAACCCACTGCCCCACATAGCAGCTGATCAAAATGCTGACAAAAGCAACTAAAACTAATTTCCTCAAGTCTCCAGAAAGCAGAAAATTCTAGCCATGAAAGAAACCTATTTGCAACATGAATTGGCTAGAAGGAAAAGAAATGACCTTCACTATAAGATTTCAATTAGTGTTTCTTTTAACGCAAAATCCAAGCCTTCGCGGGGCCTTTCCAATAAGGCTTTATAAGCAGTTTGCAAACACTAGGAAAGACTCCTAGTGACTCCTTCAATCATATTACTACTTCATCATTAGTAGATACATATTAAGTTCCTACTGCCCAGAAGAAGAATCAGATTTAAAAGATAGGATTCCTGTTCATTAGTAGCTTATAACCTAATTATACACAGATACATATAAAAGACACACCTAGCATAAATGTGGCTTAATCTTCCTTAGGAACAACCAGAGAGAAGAAAACACTCAGGCCTGGGCTGTGCATCATTGGATCAGCCACGTGGCTTGAGTGACCCACTGTGGCATCAAGAAAAGCTATTTTCCCCCTCTTGCTTGAAAGGCATGTTCCACTTACCTTAATTCTAAAAAAAAAAAAAAAAAAGTATCAAAAGCTCTCAAATGTACAAGTTTACAGAAAGCAAATAATGTCATTCCTATTGTTTTTATCACTTTACCTTGACTTATTCTATGGGATCAGCTTCAACTGTCCAGCAAAGCCTTGGGGTTACACAACATGGATCAGCCAAGTATTGGTGAGGCCTGGACAATGATACACTGAGACCAGGCAGGAAGCCGTGGGCATCCAGCAGGCAAGCCAACCTGGGTCTGCAGGGAGAACCCAGAGAGGAAAACCAGAGAGACAGCACAGAGAGACCAGCCTTGTCTCCACGCACAACTACAACCATCGCCCAGAAAACAGAGACATCAACCCTTCGATCCAGCCAGAGAACAAGGAAGTGGAAAAGGACCCTCTCCTCTGAGGAAATAAACAGACATAACTCAGAAAGCACGTACAGGGTTACCATCTGATACTGTGCAAAAGTGTCCTTCCTTTTATTTTTTGTGTGCACGTGGGTGGCTGTGTGCACACGTGTGATTTCACGTGCGTGTGCAGTCGTTCACCTCCCGCTTTGCTATGACCATTTGGCTTTACCACAAAGCTGTGACAAAGGCTTGCACACTTTTAGAACCCTATGCTATTTTCTAATTTGTTAATAGTTGTATCATTCAAGTTATGATTATTGTATTTAAAGTCAACAGTCAATAAAACAAGGAGGCAACCCACAGAATGGGAGAAGATATTTGCAAATGACACTACAGATAAAGGGCTGGTATCCAAGATCTATAAAGAACTTCTCAAACTCAACACCCAAAAAACAAATAATCAAGTCAAAAAATGGGCAGAAGACATGAACAGACACTTCTCTGAAGAAGACATACAAATGGCTAACAGACACATGAAAAAATGTTCATCATCATTAGCCATCAGGGAAATTCAAATCAAAACCACATTGAGATACCACCTTACACCAGTTAGAATGGCAAAAATTGACAAGGCAAGAAACAACAAATGTTGGAGAGGTTGTGGAGAAAGGGGAACCCTCTTACACTGTTGGTGGGAATGCAAGTTGGTACAGCCACTTTGGAAAACAGCATGGAGGTGCCTCAAAAAATTAAAAATAGACAACCCTATGACCCAGCAATTGCACTACTGGGTATTTACCCCAAAGACATAAATGTAGTGAAAAGAAGGGCCATATGCACCCCAATGTTCATAGCAGCCATGTCCGCAATAGCCAAACTGTGGAAAGAGCTGAGATGCCCTTCAACAGATGAATGGATAAAGAAGATGTGGTCCATATATACACTGGAATATTACTCAGCCATCAGAAAGGTTGAATACCCAACTTTTACATCAACATGGATGGGACTGGAGGAGATTATGCTAAGTGAAATAAGTCAAGCAGACAAAGTCAATTATCATATGGTTTCACTTATTTGTGGAACATAAGCAATAGCATGGAGGACATAAGGAGAAGGAAGGGAAAATGAAAGGGGGGAAATCAGAGGGAGAGATGAACCATGAGAGACTATGGACTCTGAGAAACAAACTGAGGGTTTTAGAGGGGAGGGGCGTGGGGGCATGGGTTAGCCCAGTGATGGGTATTAAGGAGGGCACGTACTGCATGAAGCACTGGGTGTTATACAAAAACAGTGAATCGTGGATCACTACGTCAAAAACTAATGATGTACTGTATGGTGACATAACATAATAAAATTAAATTTAAAAAAAAAAGAAATTCTTTGGTGATGTTGCATTAAGAGATTGGATTAGATGGCTTCTCAGCTCCTTCTAGCCCCCGACATTTCTTCATTCTGTATCTACACAGAAAAAAAAAAAAAAAAAGGACTGACCCTTAGTGCACTCCAGGGACAGTGACCCTTGGAACATGCTGGCAGCATCCGGGTCTGCCTAAGCCCTGGGCAGGGAAGAGTGGGAAAAGCATGGTTCTGCCAGGTGTCACAGCTGATTTAACTAAAAGAAGAGAACCAGCCAGGGGAACCGAAGCTTGACAATGTTCCTGAGGGTCTGTCCAGTGACAGCCAGAGCAGTATGGGGGAGACAGGGGAGACCTCCTACAGCCCAAGATTCACAAGCAGCGTTTGTTCTAACCACTGAGATCAATCCTGAGAAATGTCCCCTCCTGTCTGCAAAACCAGTGTGTGATGAGAAAGGCAAGAGCTGAAGCTGCTGATGGGTTGCTGGGCAGGATAATGCAGAAGCAAAGGGCCTACGGGGGCGGGGGGATGGGGGGTGGGCAATAAGGCAAGTAGATTTTTCGCCTTTGCAAGAAAAGCTTGCATGAGCTAAGATGTCCACAGAGAGAGCTCAGATGGTGGCAGATTTTCCACTTCCAAGACAGAAGGGGAAAAATGATCACCATGTCTTATTGAAAATCATATCCCGATGGCTGGAGAGCTTAAAAAACTCTTGTTCCTCTTTGCAGAACCCCTGCACAGTCAACACATTCAGCCTCCTTGTCCACATGGGGACAATGAAACATTAAGAAAGAATTTAATGGGGGCGCCTGGGTGGCTCAGATGGTTAAGCGTCTGCCTTCGGCTCAGGTCATGATCTCAGGGTCCTGGGATCGAGTCCCGCATCGGGCTCCCTGCTCCTTGGGAGCCTGCTTCTCCCTCTGCCTCTCTCTCTCTCTCTCTGTCTCTCATGAATAAATAAATAAAAATAAAAAAAATAAAAAAAAATAAAAAAAAATAAAAAAAGAAAGAATTTAATGAACAAAGAAACTGCAGGAGACTATGGGAACAAAAGTCAGAACTTCTATTTCCCAGCCCACAAGACTCTAGGAATGCTTTATTTCCTTCACTTCCTGTCCTGGAGCACATCTCCATAGTAACTCCCCAGGACTGAGGTGACTCCTGTGGCCAGGTGGAGACTGGCTAGAGGATTCTCCTCCTAAAGCGCGCAGCAGACCCTGGATGAAGAACCACACTCCCATAGGATTCCCTCTCTTTCCATCTCAGTATACAGAGACGGAGGTACTCTGGAAAGGCTTTGGGATTGAAGTGTGAACTTCACTATGCAAGAAACTAAAAATTAAGGAAGAAATGAGGCCACTCAGTGAAGCTTCTTAACAAACCAGGATGAGCACTTTGTCCTGCTGACTTCTGGCTTTCTGGAATGGGTGCTAGAACTGATGGCATCTGTGAGGCCGTCCATAGGACAAGAGTACTAATTATTTACAAAGCTCTGAGTTTAATTACTCCTACGTTCCATGCCATAATGACCTACCGTGACCCATTCTGCTGATGGAGAAACAGAGTCATGTTGAGATCGTGTGTTTACCAGTGAGTTAAACATGAGAACTGACCTAACATGGGTCAAAACCCACAGCTAATAGTTACACGCTACAACGTGGATCAAGCTTGAGGACATCATGCTAAGTAAAATAAGCCAATTACAGAAGGACAAATAGGGAATGACTCCACTTATAGGAGGTATCTAAAGTAGTCAAACTCCTAGAAGCTAAAAGGAAAATGGCAGTTGCCAAGGGCTGGGAGGGAGGGGAGCTGCTATTCAATGGGTCTAGAGTTCCAGTCATGCAAAAGGAAAAAGTTTCAGAGATCTGTTATAAGGCAATGTACATATAGTTAACAAATTTAGGTGTACAGTACAGTCTTAACAGAGTAGATTTCATGACATATATCTTGTGCCACTATAAAAAAACCTATAGCTGTGACTGGCTTCACAGTTGTGTCTCTGATCCACTTTAAGGGTTGCTTCAAGAAGTGTGAGGAAGTTTAATTTATAAAGGGAAATGTCTACAGCCATAGGTCCAGTAGGAAGAAAGGACAAACACAGACCAAAGACCTGAATAGATAGTTCACCCAAGAGGTCATATGGATGATAAACATGCAGACGAAAAGATGTCCAACATCATTAGTCATTAGGGAAATACAAGTTAAGACCTCAGCGAAAAGACAGCCCACAGATTGAGAGAAAATGTTTGTAAATCGTAGGTCTGGTAAGGGTCTACACAGTGGAAACACCTGACATTAAGTTTTTTATTATCATGTAAGTTTCTGACATTTAACTTTTGATTGTCAAGGCATCCATTTCAATGACCTCCATCTCAAAAAAATACTCTGCCAGCTGGCTGACCCAGTGACTAGCTGAGCAACTAGATAAGAAACCAGGCTGCCCACCCACCGTGAACTTCCCCTTTTATAAAGCCCTAGATAACCTAGATAAATGGCCACGTGAGTGACCCCACTTGCCCCTTCCTGTGCCCCAATTCCTGCTTTTATGTTTTCAATTGCCCAATGAAGAGTAAACCTTTAAAACCCTAGCCACTTTGCCCTTGGACCCTGATAAAGGTAGAGCCCCAGGCCCGTGCTCCCCTCTCTCTCCCCATCTCTCCCTGTGACCTTGCTGTGTAGCCATCAGTGTGTTTGTGTCCACCAAAACCTGCAGTAAATCCCGGGGCTCCCTCCTCCCCTGCAAAATCGCCTGATGGTTGCTGCTGAGTTGCATCTTGCAATCATAATAGCAACATGGGCTCCAGCAGGTAACAGGTCTCTGGTGGCTTCAGCACAAGGAGTACAGGCCTGAGGGAGCACCTCAGACATTCCTAGCCAACAGCATCATTATCAATAGGCTGTGATTCAAGGCATCGGTCTAGTATATGGAACATATAAGGAAATATTACAACCCAATGATGAAAAGACAACCCAATTAAAAATGGGGCAAAATACTTGAATAGGCATTTCTCCAAAGCAGTTACATACAAATGGCCAGTAAGCACATGAGAAGATGCTCAGCCTTAGTTATTAGGGAAATACAAATCAAACCCATAAGATACCACTTCACTCCCAGGATGGCTAGAATCAGTAAGAAATACTAACAAGTATTTGGTGAAGATGTGGGGAAACAATCCTTCATACACTGGTGTGGATGTAAAATGGTGTAGCTGCTTTGGGCAACAGTTTGGTGGTTCCTCCAAAGGCTAAGCATAGAGTTACCATATAACCCAGAAATTCCAGTCCTAGGTATAGACCCAAGAGAAATGAAAATGTACATCCACACAAAAAGTTATACATGAATGTTCACAGGAGCATTATTCCTAACAGGCAAAAGTGGAAACGATTCAAATGTCCATCCACTGATGAATGAACAGAATGTGATCTAACCACACAGTGGAGTATTATTCAGCCTTATAAAAGAATGAAGTAATGAGTCATATTACAACATGGATCTATGCTGAAAACATTATGCTAAGTTAAAGTAACAAGACACAAAAGGCCACATACCATAAGACTCCATTTATATGAAGTGTCCAAAATAGGCAAAACCATAGGCCCTGCAGATTAGTGGTTGCCAGAGGCTAGGAAAAGGGCAAAATTGAGAGTGACTGGTAGTGGGTACCAGGTTTCTTTTTGGAGGAATGGAAAGGTTTTGGAAACGGATGATGGTGATGGTTGCACACGTGTGAATGTACTAAAAAGCCACTGAGTTGTATACTTTAAAAAGGTGAGTTTTATGGCCTGTGAATTATAGCTCAATAAGTAAGAAAGTTGAAACCACAATGAGATAGCACTACACACCTATCAGAATGGCTAAAAGCAAAAACTGGCTGAAACCAAAAACCGTGGGAATACCAAAGGCTGGCAACAATGCAAAAAACTGGATCACTCACACACTGTTAGTGGAATATAAATGATTCAGCCACTTTGGAAAACAGCTTGCACGTTTCTTTTAAAATGAAAAATGGACTTTCCATATGACCCAGCAATGATACTCCTGGGCATTTATTGCAGAAAAATGAAAACTCAGGTCCACATCAAAACCTTGCCTGAATATTCAGAATAGATTTATAATAGCTAATAACTGGAAACTACCTAAATGTCCTTTAGTGAGTGACTGCTTTAACAATGATGGTATATCCACATTACAGAATATTACTCAGCAATAAATATAACTTGGATTAAGCTTGGAAAAAAGAGTCAAGAAAAATCTCAGAAAGTTACATACTGTGTGGCACACTTCTAGAGTACCTGAAACAACAGAATTCTAGACAAAGAGAGCAAGCAGATTAGTAGCTGCCAGTGTGCAGGAACGGTCAAGAGAGACGTATAGCTATAAAGGGGTAGCACAAGGGGAGCCTTGGGGTGATAGGATAGTCCTGTACCTTTTTTTTTTTTTTTAATTTTATTTATTTGACAGAGAGACACAGCGAGAGAGGGAACACAAGCAGGGGGAGTGGGAGAGGGAGAAGCAGGCTTCCCGCTGAGCAGGGAGCCCGATGTGGGGCTCGATCCTAGGACCCTGGGATCATGACCAGAGCTGAAGGCAGACGCTTAATGACTGAGCCACCCAGGCACCCCAGGATAGTCCTGTACATTAACTGCGGTGGTAAGGACAGAAAGCTATGCATGTGACAAAATTTCATAGAGTTTTGGGTATGCACGTGCATAAATGGTAACATCTGAATCAGCTCTGCGGACTTTACCCATCATTACCTGATTTTGCTAATGCATTCTACTTATCCAAGATGTTCACAGTAGGGGAGAATGGGTGAGGAATACCAATCACCTCTCTCCCTTTCTTTGCAACCACCTGTCAACCTAATTTTTCTAAATCAAGGGGTTTTTTTTTTAAGTAACTATACAGTGATGGCATCAGTCGATGTTTAAGAGTAATGGTTGTGTTTCAGTAACTTGTATTTGATGGCAAAGAAAATGATCGCCTGCATAGTACAGCCACAAGCCATGACCTCTGCATGTCAGAGGGAATCCTCCTCTTAGTGTGAGCTGCCCATACTCAAAAATGAGTGAAGAACTTCCAGTGCGGACTCACTCACTTATGTATCCTCATTTGCCCTCGGTTGCCCTGCATGCTACTCTACTGAACTCTAACACACGTTCAGTCTGAACTCATTCACACTCTTCTTCCCCACCTAACCAAACCCCTCCCATCACATAAGGCTGAGCAGCAGTATCCAGCCTGCCACGTGGGTTAACAGTATCTAACTGGATACTGGAGTTCGGAATCCAAGTTTTCTTCTATATTCTCCATAATCTACGACACAGTGCCAAGAATGCAGGGGGTACCCAAAAATCATCATTGATGGAACCAAGGTCTGTTGGCCTCAAGATCTTTTATTCTGGGCACCTGGGTGGCTCAGTTGGTAAAGCGACTGCCTTCAGGTCAGGTCATGATCCCAGGGTCCTGGGATCGAGTCCCACATTGGGCTTCCCCTGCTCTGCGGGGAGCCTGCTTCTCCCTCTGCCTCTGCCTGCCACTCCCCTGCTTGTGCTCTCTCTCTGTCAAATAAATAAATAAAAATCTTTAAAAAAAAAAAAAAAAAAGATCTTTTATTCTTACGCTTGTGCTCTATGTGATGAAGGAGACCAGGCATATACAAAGGGGCATGAGAGCCATGATAGAACGTTTCACACATACCCGGTACTTTGCATGTTTAAATAGGTCCTTTCACTTATTACAGTGCCATGAATGGAGCCTAGTAGGTATAATCAGACCCATTTTGTAGATAAGGGGATGGAGTTCAGAGTGGTTAAGTGATACACAGTGTCACAGTTGGTACGGACTCGGGTGAGTACCCAAGACTCATTCGAAAGCCGGATCAAGATGCAAATTGCCACCGTAAAACTTTTTTTTAATTAACACACAGAGTTATATTAGTTAAGTGTACAATATAATGATTCAACAATTCTATACATTTCTCAGTGCTCATCATGTTAAGTGCACTTTTAATCCCCCATCTCCCCCATCCCCCCACCCACCTCCCCTCTGGCAACCACCAGTTTTTTCTCTGTATTTAAGAGTCTGGGTTTTTTTTGTCTTGTTCTGTTTTGTTCCTTAAATTCCACATATAAGTGAAATCATATGGTATTGGTCTTAAAGCTTTATGTTTAAGGAGGCAAATTACTAGTTAATAGATGAAGATCTTAAAGCAAGTGTAACATTTTGCTGCACAAAATAGTATACTTAGCCAACACCTCGGGGATGGCCAAGGCCCTGCAGGAATAGGACACAGAGTAGAGGTCTTAAAAAGTAGGGACAGAAGAGTGAACCAATCAAGGACAAATTGGAAGAACACAGGAAAAGCACCACTTCCGAAGTATACCCTGAATCCAGCCATTTCTCTCCAGTGCCACTGCTGTCCCCTACTCAAGCTTTTATCACTCAGATCAGATTGCTCCATTCAATGGCTCCCCAGAGCATAAAGGGCTACACTTCTTACCCTTGCTTAGACAACTCTCAATAGTCTGGCTCCTGCTGACCTCTCCTAATTCACTTTGTTCCATTCCTCCCCCAACAGCAATGCTCCCTTCTCCTTTTCCCATCCCTCATGTATGCCAGGCCATTTCAGCCTCGGCTAATGACATTGGCTTTCTCTTCTACCTGAAATGCTCTTCTGCCTGATCTTTGATGGCTAGCCCTGTGGGATTCAGATTTCAGCTTGTTATCTCCTCAACCTAAAGTACCTACGTGTTCCTCTCTATCATACCATCCTCTTAAGTCTTTGCCAAACACCTATGATTATCTGACATTTTTCTTGTTGACCCAGGTATCAATGGATGTATTGACTGTCCCTCCCTCGCTCCATTGCAATGTAAGCCTCAAAAGGGCAGGGAGCTCTTTTTCTCTTGTTCTCTTTTGAATTCTCAGCACCTCACACAGGGTGTGTGTTTAATAAATATGCATCAAATAAAGGTATGAATGAGTGAAAAAGACCACCGCCCTGCGTACTTCAGTTTTGGCTCTTTCTGGCCAAAGGAACAGTCTAGTAATGACAATCTGAGAATAAGTTAATAGTTTTCACCTAAAAGGTAAGTGAATAGCACGATGCTACATCCCTCAAAAGCACTTTGAAAAGTCTATTATAGGTCATCTTACAACATCCAGATCAAGCCCCCTCTCTTCTCTGAACTTTTCCTAGACCCCAAGGCCTTACTGATCCCTTTTACTGTCTTCATCAATCATGTAAATTTGGAGATTATTAAATATCACAATAGTAGGAGGGCCTACCATGTGAGTAAACTGTGCTAGGTCCTGGAAATACAATGAGTTAGTAGTTTATGGGGAATTTATGCTCTGGATGGGGGACATAGATATTAAACCAATATTTGCACTAATGATTACTTAATTATATTTGTAATAAGTACCACAAAGAAAATTCAATTTGTGTTAATGGCATATTTGGAGGACAAAACCAGACCAGCTGGATAAAGGAAGGAAAGCAGGTACAAAGTGGGTCAGAGAAGTAATAGTTACTCTATAGGCTGGTTTGAGAGGCAAGAGACCACTGAGCAGGAAGGATGAAGATCATAAATAGCATGGACTTGAAGTAAGGAGATCACAGTCTCACTTCCAGCTCTGTCACCACCTCCCCACATTCCACTTGACTTGTCCTGGCTCATCTGAAGCAATGCTGTTATTAAGAACAAAAATAAAAATGTTTAGTGTTTGTAGAACTCTCTAAAGAATAAAACCCTTTCATTTTCTAGAGATGAAATAATTCCAAAGAATATTAAGCATATATTAATTATGTCCTGGGCACAAAGATCCATAAAGGTGAATGAATTTGCCCAAGATTAACATTAGTTAGTGGTAGTGTCTCAATTAGAATCCTTAGCTCCTGAATCCCAGCCATGGATTCTTTCCAAAGGCATCCATGGCCTTCCACAATGTGGTTCAACCCTGACTATGCATTTTTCCACTATTCTCAATGCTGGATGCCCAACTGCTGAAATCATCCCCAGCTCAATGCTTACTCTGGGTCTTCTGAAATTCTGGCCCCCAGTGTGAGGTCACACAGTTTCACAGTTCTGTGAAATGTCCCCCACCCTTGAGCACTCAAGTACCACTTCCTCTTCTATTCTCTCATCACCAAGTTGATCTACAGCAGTGGTTCTCAAAGTGTGAGGATTCTTGGGGGATCTCAAGATCCTTTCAGTGCATCCAAGAGATCAAACTATTTTTAGAATAATACTGAGAGGTCTTTGTCACTGTATTGACATTTGCACTGTTGGTAGAGAAGGAAAGGTAACTAAAACTACTGGCACCTGGTGCAAATCAAGGCGGGCACTAGCATCAAATTATATTAATAGTCATTGTATTCTTCAGTGCAGTGTTGGCAAAAAAAGAAAAGGCACGCTTAACTTAATTTTTTTGATAAAGCAGTAAAAATCATTAATTAAATCCTGACCCTTGAATACACATTTTTAATACTGTGTGTGAAGAAATCAGAAGCACACATAAAGCACGACTGCTGCTTATCAAAGTACAGTGGTGATCTCAAGCAAAAACACTCAGGTGATTGAGTTCTGAGCTGATCTAGTGGCTTTCTTCCTGAAACACTATTTTCACTTAAAAAAACTACAAACTATATTCATTCAGTATTGAGTATTCAATAGACATTTTCTTTAAAATGGATAAAGTAAGCCTGTCCCTTCAAAGAAAAACACTCTCAGTATTTGTTGCCAGTGATAAAATTCAAGATTTCAAGCAAAAATTGGAATTTTAAGAAACCTGCCTCTGTGTGCTTGACATTTTCCCAATGCTAAAAAGACTTTCTTGATGAGATCGATGATGATAATAGGATTTTTTAATACTGCATAATTAAAAGTCTCAACATTTGCAAGATCTGTGTAATTCTGTGAACTAATTTTCCATATAGTCAATTCACCATGTTACAAAATCATGCATGGGTTAAAAAAAAATCCATTTAAAGTGCAAGACAGGGGCGCCTGGGTGGCTCAGTCGTTAAGCGTCTGCCTTCGGCTCAGGTCATGGTCCCAGGGTCCTGGGATCGAGCCCCACATCGGGCTCCCCGCTCGGCGGGAGGCCTGCTTCTCTCTCTCCCACTCCCCCTGATTGTGTTCCCTCTCTTGCTGTGTCTCTATCAAATAAATAAATAAAATCTTTTAAAAAAATAAATAAATAAATAAAGTGCAAGACAGACTAAAGATGGATTTTCCTGTTGGAATGCAAAAAGTTCATTGATAAGGTTTCAGTTTCTGCACTGCAACTAGCTTTTAGGAGACTCACTTTTTGAGTTCTGATGTGGTATTTTCTTGATTTTATTATTATTATTTTTTAAGATGTTATTTATTTGACAGAGAGAGACACAGCGAGAGAGGGAACACAAGTAGGGGGAGTGGGAGAGGGAGAAGCAGGCTTCCTGCAGAGCAGGGAGCCCGATGCAGGGCTCGATCCCAGGACCCTGGGATCATGACCTGAGCCGAAGGCAGACGCTTAAACAACTGAGCCACCTAGGCGCCCGATTTTATGATTTTCTTGATTAACTGGGGGCTCAAACCTCACTTTAAAAAGTACAGATTCTCTTTCCCATTTCTATTTGCTTTTGATCATGAGGGGGAAAAAAACAATCAAGTAATGCTGTTCTTTCCCTCCCTTTCCCTCCCATGATGTTCTTAATGGGCCCAATCAAATAAAGATCGACTTCCAGTGCCATTCAAGATAAAATAAGTCAAACACAGCCTATGGCTCCTACTGATTACAATTAAAATCTCTGCACAGAATACAAAAGGCAACCACCTGAGGACTCTGAAAACTAAACAATTAGAGACAATGGAACCCGAACCAACAGAGGCTGAATCATTGTACTATACAGCACGAATTGCAGGACAAA
This sequence comes from Phoca vitulina, assembly GCF_004348235.1. Taxonomy (NCBI): domain Eukaryota; kingdom Metazoa; phylum Chordata; class Mammalia; order Carnivora; family Phocidae; genus Phoca; species Phoca vitulina. Next base: position 14,537,370 of record NW_022589736.1, read on the forward strand.
TCCCTCACTCCTATCCAAAAGACCCAGGAAAGGGGTCCCAGTGTACTAGAGAGTATGGAGTAAGTCTCTGGATTTCTTCTCTTTTTCTGATTTTTTTTCTCACCCACCTTGTCTTAAGGCCAACCCTGCCTCAGGTCTGCAGGGTCATCATGATATAGAGAAGTAGAAATAGGTAACCTGAATATACTCATCTATTAAAGAAATTTAATGAGTAGTTTAAAACCTTCCAACAAAAGAAAACTCCAGGACCAGATAACTCACTGAAAAATTCTACCAAACTATGGACCTAATTGTGTCCCTCCAAAATTCATAATTTGAAGCTCTGACCCCCCCACTACCTCAGAATGTGACTATTTGGAGACAAGGCCTTTAAAGAAGTCATTAAGTTAAAACAAGGCCATTTAGGTGTGCCCCAATCTCACATGACTAGTACCTTTGTAAGTAGAGGAGATGAGGATGCCTGGAGAGACACTAGGAATGCTCACACACAAAGGCATAACATGTGAAGAGGCAGCAAGAGGGCAGCCATCTGCAAGCCAAGAAGGGAGGCTTCAGAGAAACCCAACTCTCCTAGCACCTTGATCTTGACTTCTCGCCTCCAGACTGAGAGAAAAAAAATTGTTTAAACCACCAATTGTATGGTTTTTTGTTATGGTATCCCTAGTAAGGTAATATACAAATATTTAACAACAACAACAACAACAAATACCAATTCTACACAATCTCATTGAAAAAATCTTAACTAAAAATCTCATCCAAGAAGAGGGAACAAAACTCATTTTGTGAAGTTATTATTACTCTGATACCCTTTTTTGATTACAAGAAAATTACAAATATTCCTCATGAACAAGGTATTAAAAAATCCTCAACAAAATATTAGCAAAGTAAGTCCATCAATATATAAATAGTAAGGCTTATCCTGAGAATGTAAGTGTGGTTCAGTGTTTGAGTATCAATGTAGTTTCACTTTATTAACAAACTAAAGAAAAATCTCATGATCGTCTCAGATCCAAGAAGAGCATTAAACAAAATTCAGCTTCAACTCATGGTTAAAATTCTTAGATAACTAGAAATAAAAGCGAACATACTTAACCCGATAAAAGTTACCTTCAAAAAAACTATAGCTAGCATACTTAAAATAGGCAGTCCATTCTCACCACTACTAGGCAGATCATATGGTAAGTCCTAGCCAACGCAGTAAGAACAAAAGGCACATAGACTTGAAAGAAAGAAAACTCTATTCATTGACAAAATGATCATTTACATAGAAAATGCAATCTACAAAAAGCTTTTAGAATAAGTGAGATTACCAAGACTGTGGGTTACAAGGTTACTATGAAAAATATACCATTGTATTTCCATAGACAAGCAACAGACTATTAAAAATAAGAACATTAAAAGGAATACCATCGATTGTAACACCAGAAAAGGAAATAATGAGGTATAAATCTAACAAAATATGTACAAGGTCTGTATGCTGCAATCTTAAACATGTAAAAGTACCAAACAGGAATCCTAGAGCTAAAGAATACAATAACTGAACTGAAAATTTCAATAAAGCAGCTCAATAGCATACCATAACAAGTGCCAGAAAGGATTGGTAAGCTTGAATACAGGTCAGTGGAAATCATCTAATCAAAGGAACAAAAAGAAAAAAAGAAAAAATGAAAAAGAGCAAAGATAGCTTAAGAGACCATCAAGAAGACCAACTGATATACATTATGGGAGTCCCAAAAGGATGAGAGGGAGAGAAAGGGGCAGAAAGCTTACTCCAAGAAATAATGGCTGAGAATTTCCCAAACCTGGGGAAACAAATAGACATCCAGATCCAGGACACCTAAAGAACACCAATAAGATAAACCTCAAGAGGCCCATACCAAGACACATTATTATCAAACTGTCAGAAGATAAAGGTAGAATTTTCAAAGCAGCAAGAGAAAGGGGACTTGTGACACCCCCTCCCCAAAAAGACTATCAGAGGCTTTTTCAGAAAACTTGCAGGCAAAAAATGAGTGGGGTGATATATGCAAAGTACTGAAAAAAAAAAAAAGCCAACTAAGAATAACCTTCAAAAATGAGAGGGAGATAAAGACTTCCTGAGACAAACAAATGCTTAGAGAGTTTACCACATGCCTTACAAAAAAAAAAAAAAATGCTAAAGAGAATTCTTCAAGTTGAAATAAAAGACATTTAACAGAAACCTAAGAGATTAAGTAGGAAACTCATTAAATATATAGACAAAAATAGAATACTGCAGCAATGTAACAGTGGTAGGCAAATTACTCCTACTACTATAAAAGCTAAAAAACAGAAGTATTAGAAACTAAAACTAAATTTTGTTAATAAATATATTTATCAACATAAACTGTGACATTAAGAATACAGCATGTGGGATTAGGATCAAGATAGCAGAAGAGAAGGATCCTGAGCTCACCTCATTCAACAACACACTAAGTCTGCAATTACATATAGACAAATCTCTCGAAGAATAACCTAAATACTAGCAGAACAACTCTTCCACAACCAAAGATATAAAGACCGCAATGAAAAGGGTAGGAATGGCAGACACAGTCTAGTCAGGACCCACACCCCTAGCATGATAACCCACAAGCAGGAGGGATATCACAGGGATTGAAGTCCTCCATGAGAAGGGAGGGGTTCAAAGCCCACATAGGGCACCCTAAGGACCTGCATCAAGATGAGCCACCATAATGTCTGGCTTAAAAAAAAAAAAAAAAAGGTGGGGGGCACCTGGGTGGCTCAGTCAGTTAAGCATCTGCCTTCAGCTCAGGTCATAATCCCAGAGTCCTGGGATCAAGCACTGCATCGGGCTCCCTGCTCAGTGGGGAGCCTGCTTCTCCCTCTCCCACTCCCCCCTGCTTGTGCTCTCTCTCCCTCTGTCAAATAAATAAATAAAATCTTTAAAAAAAAAAAAAAATCAGTGGAGCTTAACTCCAGGAGAGCAGAAGGGCTATAGAACACCAAGACTCCACTCTTAAAGGGCCCATATACAAACTCACTTGCTCCAAGACCCAGCACAGAGTAAACAGTTTGATAAGCACCTGGACCACACATGAAGGACATTAGTTGACCAATTCTAGGGCATGTGCCAGAGGAGCAAGGATCTGTAGGAATTTTATCCAGGAATGTAATTGCTGGCAGGTGCCATTTTTCTTGCTCTCCTTCTGCCTAGCTAGCCTGACCTGGATGAGAAACAGTTCTGACACTTCCCATCTACCTTGCTAGCACCATTTGCCCTACTCCTGCATTCCACTGCAAACATGCCCTGCCCCACCCACCCACCCCAGCAGGTACTTGTCTAATGTGGCTCCTGTCACACCACACCTGGCATGTGGCCTTGGCAAAATGTCCCCCCCCCCCCGAAAGCAGCTCCTACCCAGCACACATCCTCAGCCAAAACCAGTACCCCTCCATCAGCTCCTGCTGTGCCAGACATACCCCCCCAATCAGTTCCTACCCTGCCACACCCAGCAGGTGGTCTCAGCTGGGACCAGCACCCCTACAAAGTGGCTCCTGTCCCCCCACACCTGGCTAATGGCCTTAGAACCAGTGCTCCACCAAAGCGGCTCCTGCCCAGGGGTAGGGAATGAAGCCCTATGCAACAGTGCAGACAGCAACCACAGCTAGGACCCTCGGCCAGCTACTCCACTCATCAGTTCCACCTACCAGCATGCCCACATGTCTCAGCCCAGCCACAACATGTACCTACTCAGGGGATGCCCCTGAAACACCTGGTTCTGGTGACCAGTTGGACTGCACTTCTGGGCTCCACAGGACTCCTTCAAGACCAAGAAATGTCTACCTGATCTACCTAATTACACAGAGAGCTAGGCAAAATGAAGAGAGAGGAGAATGTTCCAAATGAAAGAACAAAACAAAACCTCAGAAAAAGAACTAAATGAAATGGAGATAAACAGTGTACCTGATAGGAAATTCAAAGTAATTTCCATAAAGATGCTCACCAAACTTGGGAGAAGAATGGATGAACACAGTGAGAACTTCAACAAAGAGAAAATATTAAAAAACAATAAAAGCTGAAGAATACAACTGGGGGATATTATACTAAGTGCAGTAAGTCAATCAAAGAAAGACAATTATCATATGGTTTTACTCATATGTGGAACATAAGGAATAGTGCAGAGGACAATAGGGAAAGGGAGGGAAGACTGAATGGGAAGAAATCAGAAAGGGAGACAAACCATATGAGACTCTTGACTCCAAGAAACAAACTGAGGGTTGCAGTAAAGGAGGTGGGTGGGGGAATGGGGTAACTGGGTGATGGGCATTAAGGAGGGAACGTAATGTGATGAGCACTGGATGTTATACGCAACTAATGAATCATTGACCCTTATATCAAAAACAAATGATGTACTATATGTTGGGTAATTGAATTTAAATTAAAAAAAAAGGATACAATAACTGAAATGAAAAATCCACTAGAAGGAATAAACCGCATATTCAAGGACACAGAAGAACTGAGCGGTGATCTGGAAGAGAGGGTAGTGGAAATCCTCCAAGATGAACAGCAAAAAGGAAAACAAAGGAGAATAATTTAAGGGAACTCTGGGACAACATCAAGCAGATTATCTTTCTCATTATGTAGTTCCCAGAAAGAGAAGAGAAAGGGGCAGAAAACTTGCTTGAAGAAATAATAGCTGAGAGCTTCCCTAACCTGGTGAAGGAAACAGACATCCAGGCCCAAGAATTAGAGAACCCCAAACAAGATGAACCTGAAGACGTTCACACCAAGACACATAATAATTATGATGTCAAGAGTGAAAGATGAAAGGAGAATCTTAAAGGCAACAACAAAAAAAGCAACTAGTTATGTACAGAGGAACACCCCTAAGACCATGAGCAGATTTTTTAGCCGAAACTTTATAGGTCTGGAGGGAGTACACTAAAGTATAATCTACATGCTAAAAGGAAAAAACCTATAACCAAGAGTACTCTACCTGGCAAAATGTATCATTCAGAAATGAAAGAGAAAGAGTTTCCCAGACAGGCGGAAGTTAAAGGAGCTCATCACCACTGAAGTGGCCTTACAAGAAGTGTTAAAGTACTTCTTTAAGCAGAAAAGGCCATAAATAAACTTAAGAAAACTGGGAAAGGAAAAATTTCATTGACAAACGCAAACATAAAAGTAGTGTATTGACTATTTATAAAGCTATTATGAAAATTAAAAGACAGAAATAGCAAAATCAACTAGATCTACAGTAATTATTTAAGGGATACACAAAATAAAAATGTAATATATGGCATAAATTACATAAAATGCTGGGGGATGTTAATGTAGTGCTCTTAGAATGTGTTAGACCCTAAGCAACTGACGACTTAAAATAGACTGTTACGCATAGGAGGTTTTAACTAAACCTCATGGTGACCACAAACCAAAAACCTTTAATAGACACACAAATAACAAAGAGAAAGAAATCCAAGCATAACAATAAAGTCATCAAAGCACAAGAAAGCAAAAGAACTATAAAAACACTATATACAAAAATAAACTCAAAATGGATTACAGACCTAAATGTGAAACCTGAAACCATAAAATTCCTAGAAGAAAATATAGGCAATAATTTCTCTAACATTAACCATAGAAACATTTTTCTAGATACATCACCTCTGGCAGGGGGAACAAAAGCAAAATGAAACCATTGGGACTATATCAACATAAAAAGCTTTTACACAGCAAAGGAAACAACAAAACAAAATGGCAACCTACTTAAAGTAGATATTTGCAAATGATATATCTGATAAGGGGTTAGTATCCAAAATATATAAAAGAGCTTATACAATTCAACACCAAAAAAACAAATAATCCAATTTAAAAATGGGCAAAGGATCTGAATAGACTTTTTTGAAAGACATACAAATGGCCAACAGACACATGAAAAGATGTTCAACATCACTCATCATCAGCATAATGCAAATTAAAACCACAATAAGGTATCATTTTATACCTGTCAGAATGGCTAAAATAAAAAAGACAAGAAATGACAAGTATTGGCAAGGATATGGAGAAAAAGGAACCCTGGTGCACTGTTAGCAGGACTGCAAATTGATACACCTGCTGTGGAAAAGAGTATGAAGGGTTCTTCAAAAATTAAAAATAGAATTACCATATGACCCAGTAATTCGACTACCAGGTATTTACCCAAGGAATACAAAAATGCTAATTCAAATATATGCACCCCTATGTTTACTGCAGCACTATTTCTAATAGTCAAGATATGGAAGCAACGCAAGTGTCCATCCACAGGTTAACAGATAAAGAAGATGTGGGGTATGTATACACAATGGAATATTACTCAGCCATAAAAAGAAGATCTTGCCATTTATAACAACATGGGTGGATTTAGAAGGTATGATGCTAAGTGAAATCAGAGAAAAACAAATACCATATGATTTCACTCATCTGTGGAATTTAAGAAAACAAGCAAACAAAAAAAATCTGTTTTTTAAAGATTTTATTTATTTGAGAGAGAGTGAAAGTGAGCAAGCAAGAGAGAGAGAGAGAACAAGCAGGGAGAGGGGCAGAGGGAGAGGGAGAAGCAGACATTCATCCCACCCCATCCCCTGATGAGCAGGGAGCCTGATGTGGGGCTCAATTCTAGGACCCTGGGATCACAACCTGAACCGAAGGCAGACGCTTAACCAACTGAGCCATTCCAGGTGCCCCAAAACAGACTCTTAAATACATAGAACAAACTGCTCTTAAAGAAGAAGAGAGTGAGGGACTAGGTGAAATAGATAAAGAGAATTAAGGGTGCACCTATCATGATGAGCACTGAGAAGTATATAGAATTACCAAACAAATATAACATGATAGGTTAGTTATACTTCAAAACGATAAAGTACTACCAAAAAAAAAAAAAAACCATAAATCAACGAAATAAAAGTACATAGTACTTTTAATGATCACTTTAAATGTAAATGGCCTAAATGCTCCAATCAAAAGATATAGGGTGACAGGATAGATTAAAAAAAAATAAGACCCTCTATATGCTGCCTACAAGAGACTCACTTCAGACCTAAAGACACATACAGACTGAAAGTGAAGGGTTGGAAAAAGATATTCCATGCAAATGGAAAAAAAAAAAAAAAAAAGCTGGGGTAGCAATACTTACTAGGCAAAATAGACTTGAAACAAAGACTGTCACAAGAGACAAAGAAAGGCATTACATAACAATAAAGAAATCAATCCAACAAAAGGACATAACAATTATAAATACCTATGCAACTAACATAGGAGCATATGAATAGATCAAGCAAATATTAACAGACATAAAAGAAACTGACAGTAATACATTAAGAGTGCAACTTTAACACCCCACTTACGGCATTGATACATCATCCAGACAGAAAATCAATAAGGAAATAGTGGCTTTAAAGGACAGGTTAGACCAGATGGGCTCAACAAACATATATGGAACATTTCATCCAACAGCAGAATACACATTCCCTTCAAGTGCACATGGAACATTCTCCAGGATAGATCACAAGTTAGGCTACAAAACAAGTCTCGAATTTAAGAGGACTAAATTCATATCAAGCATCTTTTCTGACCACAAAAGGCATGAAACTAGAAGTTACAAGAAAAAAAAAAACTGGAAAAAATACAAACACATAAAGGCTAAACAACATGTTATTAACCCAGGGAAGAGATCGAAAAGGAAATCAAAAAACACCTTGATACAAATGAAAATAGAAACACAGTGTTCAAAAATCTGAGACATAGCAAAGGCAGTTCTAAGGGGGATGTTTATAGTGATGCAGGAGGCCTAGGTCAAAAGAAAACAAAACAAAAACCTCAAACAATCTAAATGTACACCTACAGCAACTAGAAAAAGAAGAACAAAGCCCAAAGTTAGTAGATGGAAGGAAATAAAGATCAGAGGGGCAATAAATGATATCGAGACTAAAATTACAATAGAAAAGATCAATCTAAGAACGGGTTTTTTGAAAAGATAAAACTGATAAACCTTTAACCGACTCATTAAGAAAAAAAAAAGAGGACTCACACTCAGAAATGAAAGAGAAGTTACAACTAACACCACAGAAATACAAGGGATAAGAAACAACTACCAACAATTATATACAACAAACTAGAAAACCTAGAAGAAACAGATAAATTCCTAAAAACATATCAACTTCCAAGACTGAATCAGGAAGAAATGTAAAATCTGAATAGACTATTAGCAATGAAACTGAATCAGTAGTCAAAAATTCCCAAAACTCCAGGAGCAGAAAATTTCACAGGTGAATTTTACTAAACATTTAAAGTAGAGTTAATACCTATCCTTCTTAAGCTATTCATGCAAATTAAAGCAGTGTTTCCAAATTCATTCTACAAGGCCAGCATTACTCTGTTAGCAAAACCAAAAACACTACAAAAAAATTATAGGCCCATATTCCTGGATGAGCAGAGATGCAAAAATCCTCAACCAAATATTAGCAAACGCAATTCAAAAATTTATTAGAAGGATCATTCACCACAATCAAGTGGGAAACCAACATGATACAGCACATTAACAAAATGAAGGATAAAAATCAGATTATCATGATAGATGCAGAAAAAGCACTTGACAAAAATCAAACATCCATTTATGATAAAGAATCTCAACAAAGTGAGTACAGAAGGAACATACCTCAACATAATAAACACCATGTGTGAAAAACCACAGGTAACATCATACTCAACAATGTAAAGCTGAAAACGTATCCCCTACAACTAGGAACAAGACAAGGTTATGTTCACTCCCATCATTTTTGTTCAACATAGTACTGGAAGTCCTAGCCAGAGAAATTAGACAAGAAAGAAACGGCAACCAAATTGGAATGGAAGAAGTAAAACAGTCTCTATGTGCAAATGATATGACTTAAATACAGGAAACCCTAATTTACAAATTAATATACAGACATCTGTTGCGTTTCTACACAATAATGAATTATCAGAAAAAGAAATTAAGAAAACAATTCCATTTACAATTGCATCAAAAATAGTAAAATGCGGGCGCCTGGGTGGCTCAGATGGTTAAGCGTCTGCCTTCGGCTCAGGTCATGATCTCAGGGTCCTGGGATCGAGTTCCACATCAGGCTCCCTGCTCCTTGGAAGCCTGCTTCTCCCTCTGCCTCTCTCTCTCTCTCTGTCTCTCATGAATAAATAAATAAAATCTTTAAAAAAGAAAATAGTAAAATGCCTAAGAATAAATTTAACCAAGAAGGTGAAACATCTGTACTATGAAAATTATAAGGCACTGGTGAAATAAGTTGAAGACACAAATGGAAAGACATACCATGCTCATGGATTGAAAGAATTAGTATTGTTAAAATGTCCATACCACCCAAAGCAATTTACACATTCAATGTAATCCCTATCAAAATACCAATAGCATTTTTTCACAGAAATAGAACAATCCTAAAATTTGTATGGAACCACAAAAGACCATGAATAGCCAAAGCCATCTTGATAAAGAACAACAAAGCTGGAAGGATCATCCTCCCACACCTCAAGCTATACTACTAGTCAGTACTAATCAAAACAGTATGGTACTGGCACAATAACAGACACACAGATCAAAGGAACAGAATAGACAGCCCAGAAATAAACCCACACATATATGGTAAATTCATCTACAAAGGAGGTAGCTAGAATATACTACAGAGAAAAGACAGTCTGTTCAATAAACACTGTTGGAAAAAGTGAACAGCTACATGAAGAAATGAAACTGGACCACTTTCTTACACTACATACAAAAAGAAATTCTAAATGGATTAAAAACTCTAAACGTAAGACCTGAAACTATAAAACTCCTAAAAGAAAACATAAGCAGTAAACTCTTGGACATCAGTCTGAGCAGATTTTTGTGTAAGGCTCCTCAGGCAAAAGCAACAAAAGCAGAAATAAAAAATTGAGACTGCATCGAACTAAAGCCTTTTGCACAGTGAAGAAAACCATCAACAAAATGAAGAAGCAACCTACTAAATGAGAGAAGGTATTTGCAAAGGGTGTATCCAATAAGGGGTTAATATCCAAACCATACAAAGAACTTAGATAACAGCAAAAAATAATTGGACTTAAAAATGAGCAGAGGACAGCAAAGGAAACAATCAACAAAACCAAAAGAAAACCTATGGAATGGGAGAAGATATTCACAAAGGACATATTAGACAAAGGGCTAGTATCCAAAAATAAAGAACTTACCAAACTCAGGGCACCTGGGTGGCTCAGTCCTTAAGCGTCTGCCTTCGGCTCAGGTCATGATCCCAGGGTCCTGGGATCAAGCCCTGCAGTGGGCTCCCCGCTCCGCGGGAAGCATGCTTCCCCCCTCCCACTCCCCCTGCTTGTGTTTCCTCTCTCACTGTGTCTCTGTCAAATAAATAAATAAAATCTTAAAAAAAAAAAAAAAAAAAAGAACTTACCAAACTCAACACCCAAAAAGACCAAAAAAATCCAGTCAAGAAATGGGCAGAAGACATGAACAGACACTTCTCCAAGGAAGACATACAAATGGCTAATAGACACGTGAAAAAAAATGCTCAATATCACTCAGCATCAGGGAAATCCAAATCAGAGCTACAATGAGATACCACCTCACACCAGTCAGAATGGCTAAAATTAACCACTCAAGAAACAACAAATGGTGGCGAGGATGCGGAGAAAGGAAAACCTTCCTACACTGTTGGTGGGAGTGCAAGCTGGTGCAGCCACTCTGGGAAATAGTATGGAGGTTCCTCCAAAAGTTAAAAATAGAGCTACCCTACCGCCCAGCAATTGCACTACTAGGTATTTACCCAAAGGATACAAAAACAGTGATCCGAAAGGGCACCTGCACCCCAATGTTTATAGCAGCAATGTTCATAATAGCCAAAATACGGAAAGAGCCCAAATGTCCATCAACAGATGAATGGATAAAGAAGATGTGGCATATATATATATAATGGAATTTTACTCAGCCATCAAAAAGAATGAAATCTTGCCATTTGCAATGACGTGGATGGAACTATAGGGTATTATGCTAAGCAAAATAGTCCAAGAAAGACAAATACCATGTGATTTCACTCATGTGGAATTTAAAAGACAAAACAGATGAACATAGAGGAAGGGAAGGAAAAATAAAATAAGACAAAAACAGAGAGGGAGGCAAATCCTAAGGGACTCCTAACTATAGGAAACAAACTGAGGGTTACTGGAAGGGAGGTGGGTGGGGGAATGGGGTAATTGGATGATGGGCATTAGGAGGGCACTTGATGTAATGAGCACTGGGTGTTATATGTAACTGATGAATCACTAAATTCTACCCCTGAAACTAATAATACACTATATGTTAACTAAATTGCATTTAAATTTTTTTTAAAAATGGGCAGAGGACCTGACTAGACACTTTTCCAGGGACATACAGAGGGCCAGCACACACAAAAACATGCTCAGCCTCATTAATCATCAGGGAAATGTAAACCAAAAGCACCATAAGGTATCACCTCGCACGTGTTAAGACAGCTATTATCCAAAAACTAGAAGATACCATGTACTGGCAAGGACGTGGAGAGGAGGTAGGTCCCTCATACACTGTTGGTGGGAATGTAAACTGATACAGCTACTATGGAAAACAGTATGGAGGTTCCTTTAAAAATTAAAAATAGAACTACCAAATGATCCAGCAATCCCACTTCTGGATATAAACCCAAACTGGATGAAATCAGTACCTTGAAGACTTATCTGCGCTCCCATGTTCAGTGCAACATTTTTCACAAGAACCAAGACAGGGAAGCAACCTACATGTCCACTGACAGATGAAGGGATAAAGAAACTGTGGTGTATATATACGCACAAAGATTATCTAGCCTTTACAAAGGAGATCCTGCCATTTGCAACAATGGACAAAGGATGGACCTTGAGAGCATTATGCTAAGTGAAATAAGTTAGACAGAGTAAGACAATTACCATATGAGCTTAGATGTGGAATCTAAGAACCAACCAAACACACGCACACAATGAGATACTACCACACACCTATTAGAAAGTCTATTTTTTCTGACCATACCAAGTACTGATGAGGATGCAGAACTAGAGCTTGCATACATTGCTAATACAAATGCAAAACTTTGCTGTTCTCAGTTTTGCAGTTTCTTACAAGGTTAGACACACACTTACCGTATGACCCAGCAAACCCATCCTAGGTATTTACCGAAGACACGCTGAAATTTATGTGCATACAAAAACCTGTACATGTGTCTTTATGGAAGGTCTAGTAGTCTAAATTTGTGAACTTAAAGCTCTCTCAACTGATGACTGGATAAATAAAACCATGATACATCCCTACAATGGAATATTCAGTAATTAAAAACAAAGTGAACTACTAATAAACAACACAAACAAATTTTAAATGTATTATGCTAAGTAAAAGCAGCGAAAATTAAAAAAAAAAAAACATACTGTAGATTCCATTCATAGGACAGTCTGGAAAATGCACAACTAGTGTTGGAGAACATATCAGTGGTTTCCGTGAGTTCAGGTGAGGGTAGGGCAAAAAAAGGGCAGACTGACCAAAAAGAGGGCAGAAGGGAGGTTCTCTTCAGTGATGGAACTTTTCCACACTGTGGTTATAGTTGTGATTATACGGTAATGTGCATTTATTAAAACTCATAACAGCATATGCAAGAGAGTGATTTTTACTGTATATGGATTTTCGATCTTAATGTAGAAAATGAGACAGAAAGAGACAGAGGCTTCTGCTTCCTTAGACATCAGATCTGTCTGGATGAGAGACAGGATTCATTTAACAAATGTGTAAGACCCATAAAAAAATGCACCAAGTATACAAGAGTAAACAAAACAGATGTCCCTGCCCTTGGGTCGTTCAGTCGACTTGAATAGACAGCATCTGAGGAGTGGGAAAACAGAGACCAAGTGGTGTGAACAGGCTGCCATCTTTAAATACAACACAACCCCTCCCCTCAACTATTCTACGCTTCACCTGCAGCCTTATTATATGTATTAAACCATCCACAGGCAAACTTCATCAAAGAGTTGTCTACCCTCACTCATGCCCCACCACCTTACTCCCTCATATTACGGAAACTGTCCTCATTTAGATCACCAAAGAGAGGTTACTCCTCAGTCATCATTTTACTTGACTTCTCAACAGCTTTTGACTCTGATGATCACTCATTCTTCTAGAAACACTCTGTATCCTTGACTCTTCTAGCTTTCCTTGACTCTTCTACCTCTCTGTTACTTCTCAACCAATATTCGCATTCCACAAGGCTCAGTCCTACCCTAGGGCCTATATTTTGCTCTATGTGCTCTCCCTTGAAAATCTCATTCACATCCAGCCTCAACTGACATCTAATTATTAAGTCCCAAGGTCTACCTGCCACTTAGAGCTCTTCTCAAAGCTCTGAATGGATAGATCCAACCACTATTCAAGATCTCACTTGGCGCAAAATGGCTCAGATGGCTCAAAAACACCTCAACTCTGTACGTTCAGCATCTGACATATGAATTCCCCTACCAAACCTTTCCTATTCACATTTCTCCGTGTCTGTCCTGGCATGCAGTTCACATGCCAGAAACCCAGGAGTTATCTTTGACCTTCCTCCACCTCCTTTTGCAACCAAACCATCAGGAACACCTACTTATTTTCTAAATCTCTGCCAAATTTTTCCACTTTACTCCATCCCTATTGCCTCTACCATAGTCCAGCAACTACCTGGTAGCTTTTATAACTACTACCTGTTCTCACCACATCATTTGGATTCCTTCCAACCCAGTTGGTCTTTCAAAATGTAAATTTGATCCCCATTGCCCCTTCCTTTCACAACATAAAAGGTTTCCCATTACAGTTAGGACAAAGCCCAAATCCTCACTAGATCTGGCCCCACCTCCAGCTCTTGTCCCATCCTTCTCACTCACTCCCTTTGCTCCAGACAAGTAGCTTTCTTTCATTCCCTCAAAGGCACCATGAACTCTGCCACCACAGGGACTTTGGACTGCACTCCTCTCTCCTTGATCCCAACATTAACTAGGATGCCTCTTCATCCATCAGATCTTAGCTCCAGTATCAAGTCAACAGAGAAGGCTTTCTTTACCCTTAAGTCTAGGCCAGATTCCTGGATTTTTTTGGAGCATAGGTTTCCATTTAAAAGTATGCAATCGTTAATGGGGTCTTTTGATTCTGTCAATCACCAACACGAGTACTACAAGCTCCAGGAGAACAGGCACTTTGTATTTTGCTCAACATTGAAAAACTAGCATCTAACACAGTAGCTCTTTATAGTAGGCACACAATATTGGCTAAAGATTGGACTCTGCAGTCCCACAAAATGAGGTATGTATAATATCCTACATGTCCACACTCTTTGTAATAGCTAAGTACTGGAAACCAACCTAACCACCTATTAACAGAGGACCTGATCAAATATATTGTGACACATGCACACAATGGAACACACTAGGCAGCCTTTAAGGCAACTTTCTCTGTACTGATATAGAAAGATCTTCAGGATGTACTTGTGAATAAAAGCAATGCACAGCAAAGTGTGCATAGTGGGCTACCATTTGTGTCAAAGACAACAGTAAATAATACAAGTTTGAATTATTTGTTGGATGGAAATACTCCAACATTTATAAGAAACTAGGAACAGTAGCTACTTGTTTGTAGAGTAGGTGGGAACCGGGTTGGGCGGGCATCAGAGGTGGGAGAGAAACTCCATTGACTACCATTTTACACTTCTAGATTTGGGGACCCATGGGAGCCACTTACCATGTGCAAATTAATTCATCAACCCATAAAAATAGTCCTTGTCCCATGGGATACCTCAAACCCCACATCAGAATGCTCCCAGCAGTCTGTCACACTGTCCTAAAAACATCTCGGATGGGAGACTGGGACTGGGGCCACCTCCTCTACTGACCCAATCTTACATCATCCCAGCTCCAGTATGGCAATGCCATTTGGGAAAGGGACAGTCTTCAAAATCTGCCTCCAACTCTGGCATCTGTCCCAGATGGGCAGATCCCTTTTATATCTTCAGACCCCAAATTATCTTAACCCTTACAATTCCACAACCACTTTGGCCACCCTGTACCTCTAGGTCTTCACAACTAGAGTTAACAATCATGAAGGTGTTAGCTCGGACAACCATTTCTTTGAGGACTTTTTCTTCTCCCTTAGAAGAGTCCCTAGAGCCTTATGCAATCAATGACAGTAATGATATAATAGTCCTAACAGCTCTCATGTGCTGAGTACTTACTCTGCCAGGCACTAGGTTAAAGGCTTTAATATTTTTTTTTTTACATAGTTAAATCATATTGCATCAACCCTATGATCTAGACTGTTTCCATTTCACAGGAAAGGAAACTGAGGCCATGTGCCAACCTTCATTCCATCTGTTCTCTCACTTTATGAGGAACCCCAGAGTAAAGCCTCAGGAATCCAGTTTATGAGCAGTGTTTTGGGGTTTGTTTTGTTTTGTTTTGTTTTTAACGGCCAGAGTAACAGGAGGGATAATACTCTTTGGTCTGGGCTTCTGGAAGAGCACTCTTGACTCCTTTGGTCACGGAATTCAGACAAGATGTAGTTGGTCTATTATTTTGCTGTGACCCAGGGAACAGCCAGTTCTTACCCTATTGTCTTCCTGGATCTCCCAGTCACTGGAAAAAGTTGCCAACTGCTGCCCTTGAGAACAGTTCGAAAACTGGAAAAGGCTGGAAAACATCCTTCTGTTCTCTTGAGTGTCTGGAAAGATGGCATCTTGGAAATTGACTCCGTGAGGCAAGAGATTATAATTCTCATCCATCCTAATGGGAAAAAAAGAAAAAAAGCAGAACTGTAGACTGGAGAGCCATAGGGTATAGCAGCCTTAATCAAGAGTTGTAAAGACTGACGGTCTTGCCATTACGCAACTAGATCTCACATGGCTCTCATTAGAGGACTTACTATTTCTAAATGTTTCTCTGCCTCACACTGCATGAGTCTATCCTTAAGGTTTTCCCAGAGGGGAGTTTAGGTGAAGGGTTGCAGAGGGTGGGGATGCATATGTGTTTGTCTACTTGTAAATCTCCCAAGTGGCCTTCTTTCTCACCGAGTGTTCCTTGTTTCTTGATCAAAGGAAAGCCAGTTCTAAGGACCCAGGTTTGAATCCTGCCATTGCTACTGATCTTCTGTCTGAAGAGAGAGGAATTTCCTCGATTATCTAAGCTTCACTATTCCAGTCTGTAAAAAGAGGAGGAGAATAGCACTTTCTTGCTGGTAGTGGAAGGACTGCATTAGATAAAGTGTCTGGCATAGAGTGAGTGCAATATAGATGTTAACATTTTTATAGAGCTAAGAATAAATCGCCTGTTGGAAAGATAAAGAAATCACGTAGAGGGAGAAGAGGTCGAAGTTACCCTCCAGCACAAAGAGGGGATGTAGGGCTCACCAGGGAGCCTCCACTGCCACTTTCCCCTGTGACACTGCCCAGAATCTGTTCTTGTCTCACTGGGTCCCAGAATAACAGGGGAGGAATGATTTGTATGCAGTTGTTAACTTCAGGGCAACACAGCCCTGTGAAATGGAAATCTGTCAGACTACCAGTTGACTCTGTATTTCTGCCCTAACTTTTTGTAAATATGTCAGAGGGAAAGATTAAAGAGCTGGCTGACCACCACAGAGCCACTGGACAAAGCTCTTTCATGATAAAAATCAGGAAAAAATAACGTCTGCTCAAGTCCTCCAGCTCTTTTTTCTTTGGAAAATAAAGTTTCAGTGATTAATAGCTTTATAGCTGGGGTCTCAGTGTCCTTCCTAAAGAGAAACATGAGAAATCTGAGTTAAGTTTCTCTGTAAGGATACTAGCTCACTCCTTGCTGACTTTATTTAGAAACTATACTTCCCCAGCAATTAAAAAGAAAGAAAAGAAAAACAACTTAATCTCACTAAACCACTCAAGCCAACACAAAGCACGCCATGTAATCTAAACTTAGAGGTTCTGGCTTCAATACGGGAAACATGTGTTGCCATGAGCTTATGAACGCCTCTCGGTGGATCTTACGGTTTTCTTTCTCAGAGGGATGTGAAATCTCAAGAGGTTAAAAGTGAATCCGCAGACTGGGGTCCTAGCCATTCCCAAAGTCCTTGTTGCCGCTTCAGGGACTGGGAAGACTGGAACCATTACCAGCCTCAACTGTGGATTAATTCACTCACTAGCCTGATAGGTTACATTCCAGTTCAAGGCTTCTCTCATCTGCTCTACATCACTCTAATTCAACGGGAGACAGCCAATGCATTTAGGGTCCCACCTGCTTCAAACCCATTGACTGAATTCTTATACGCGCGAATTGACTGCAGGCCAACTATCATGGAACTTGACAGGATTCCAGGAGTCTCCAGTCAGAGAGAACCTCCTGCCTGCTTCACCTCTACTCTTCAAAGCGCTACAAGCCAGGTCTTCCCCGCCCCCCCAGCAGGCCCCCACATAAACCTTTGCTACTTTGAAAAGCCCAGCGCTGAGGTCTGCTGGTGGTGGATGAGGGGGTGAAACAAAGGGACAGCTGCGCGGCATTCCACACCATGCCGATCTTGGCATTTAAGCAGGTGGGGAAAAGAGTGACTATTCCTTCTGCAGCTAACCTGCACCAGGTGTTCGGCATAACCCGGTTTCTCACATTATGGAACTGAGGATCCGGAGGTTCTTCAAAAGACAATTTGCTCAGAAATCACAGGAAGAGCAGAGCCAGAATTCCAACGAGAATCTGATTTCAAAGTCTGGTGTTCCCCAACCCCCTCACCATCCCAAGCTACTCCCAGGGAATCCAATTAAAAGTATAAATTTAAAGAAGAGTCAAATGGACTTTTGGAAACTATTTTGGGCTTTTGCCTGAAACACTCTTCAACGCTTTAAGCACTGAGATCATCCCTGTCTTGGGGTGTTGTTTTGTTTTTTAACAGCCTTAGCCAAATACACCCCAGGACCTTTGTCGAGACGTCCCACGGAGCAGAGAGAATAAAGAGTAAGGAAAGGAGCCCAAGGCGTATTCCAAAATGGTACGGACAGGATTCCCTGTTGTTCCTGACCTGGCTCGGGATAACGGGGCCCTCGGGAAGTCACGCGGATAGCTGCAGGAGAAGGAGTGGGCGGGACGTGCCGCGCTCACCTGAGGAAGAAGAAATACGAGTAGTCCTGGACCACGGTGTGGGAGTGACACGAGAAGTAGCCCAGGCCGGTGAGGTTGAGTCTGGAGCCCGCGGGCACCTCGAGCATGCTGCCCCACGCCTGGTCGCACAGCATCTCGATCTCGGCCGAGTAGAAGAGCCCCGCGTCGCTGGCCTCGTACTGCCACGGCAGGTAGTTGTACAGGCCGTGCACCTCCTGGTGCAGCGCCAGCACCTTGGCGTACACGATGATCTCGGCCAGCTCGGCGCGGCAGCCCTCGCTCAGGGGTCTCCACTCGGAGGGCAGCTGACAGCCGCGGGCGGGCCCGAGCCGGCCGGCCAGGCAGAGCGCCGCGAGCAGCAGCGGGCGCAGCATGCCTGCGGCGGGAGCGGGCGGCCCGCGCGGCCGGGGTCGGCGCTGCGCCCTGGGCGCACTAGCCTGGGCGCATGGCGGGGACTCCCGGGACTAGCAGGACAGAGCGGGGTGGCGCGCGGCCGCCGGGAGCGAGAGGCGTCGGCGAGCCCGGAGCGCCCGCCCCGGGGCCGACAGCGCCGCCCCGCCGGCCGGCGAAGGGCAGCCCTGCGCGCTGGGCTCGGAGCGCCGCTCTCTCAGCCGCCGAGCTTACGGCGCCCGGCCCTCGCCCGCGACGCTTTAAAGGGTCTCGGGGCGGGCCAGCCGCCCGCCTCCTGCCCTGCCCCCCGCGACGGGGCGTGGGCGGCGGCGGGACAGGGCGGGGAGGCGGCCGCGGCGGAGGTGGGCCCCGGGCCAGGGGCGCTCGGCAGCCGCTGCGCGCCGTGTCCGTCTCCCCCCCCTGCCAGGCCCCGGCGCGGAGTTGGGGGGAGTGCGGGGGCTGCGCGAGAAGGTCATTCGCTGCCGGGGGCGGCGGCCCAGCCCTCCTCCAGCGCCCCACGGATGCTCTGGGTTAAAGTTTTCCAGACGGAAAGCCTGTTCCAAACCCGCGGTCTCCTGACAATGCTCGTTGTTGCTTTGCATGATTCCTCGGTAGACGAGTTTACGTTTTCTGTGTAGTTCTTTTAGGGTCAAAACGCGTAGAAATCAAATCTGACTTTTGCTTCGCAGAGGTGAATTAGGAAATTCAGCGTGGGCTAATAAACTTTTTTGGAGAGCTCTCTTTCACTCTCTTTCATGTTGCTTATTTCATGATAATCTTAGGAAACCCTTAATAAAAGATTTGAAAAGCCGTTTTGTCCTGATTTTCCTAAAGCTGCATGATTTATATAATTCCTACTTCCAGATTCTGAACACCCTACACCTGTGGAATAAATTAGGAAGTAAATTCCAACCAGCTTTTCACAAGTCAATGCGTGAGTCTGATGAGACTCAGACTCAACAGTCTCTTTCTCTCTAAACTCAGCAGCTCCTTTTATCCCCAGATTGCCATAAGTGTTCCTAATGTAGTAAGAAGAAAAAAGAGGATGTTTATTTATAACTATATTTATAATATTTTTATATATGTATTACATCGTACATATAATCATGCATGTAATATGCATTCCGTGGTGCATGTCATGTATATTATATGTAATATATATTTATAATAAATGTATAAGCAGAACTGCATTAAAATGGAAGACTCTTTGTCCTGTAAGCATCTTATTTACTAGGGTTTCTGCAAGTCTGAGTCTTGGAACCCAGCTAAATCCTTCCATGCACTGAAGGGAAAGTTCTTAGGGAATTCTGGAAGGAAAGGTAAGGAGAAAAGAGGATAAAGAAGCAGGAGAGGAAGTTTCAAGGCTGTGCCTCACCTCCCTATGGCCCCCAAATCTTCTTTCTGTGATCCCTAAATCTTCAGTTAGGGCAATTTAATTCATGAGTGCTCATTGTGACCGTAGTCTGAAAGGCAACTCTGTGGTCCAGATCCCACGCCTGCAGGACAGGGACTCCGGAGGAAGAAGCGGTGAGAAGGGCAGCCTCAGGCAATAGGGGGACAACCAAGGGAGGCCTTTGGGCATCCACAGAACTGGAATGATCAGTACTCCAGCCAGCACTGCCCAGCTGGTGAGGGTATGGGAGGCCCCAGCTGACATGCAGTCACATTAGCCCAGAATCTGATCAGTGACTCAGTCAACCAAGTTCTTATTCCTACGAGGTCCGCTGTGATGAGCCTAAAAGCAGATAGAAGTAAGAGTGAGGGCTTCTCACAGATAATAACTAATACCTGCATATCTAGTAGTCAGCCTAGGGCTTTGATGAATTTTGCGGAAAAAAAAAAAAACAGTTATCATTAGAAGGAATCAAGTGAACAGTAGTCCTGATAGTGTATATGACCCCCCCACACATACACACACGCCCCATGGTAGATACCAGTCTTTCACACGATGGGTAAATAGTGTTCAAGGATGACCTCCGACACCATGTGTCAGCACTGCTCACTTGTCTCTCACTGAACATGTAACTTAGGAAACTTTATCATGTCATGGTCTTAGTCTGCTAGGGCTGCCATGACAAAATACACAGATTAGGTGGCTTAAACAACGGACATTTCTCTTATTACAGTTCTAGAGGCCAGAAGTCCAAAATCAAGACGTCATCAGGGTTGGTTTCTGGGGAGGGCTCTCTTTCAGGCTTGTAGACAGCTGCCTCCCCTCTGTGTCTTCACATGGCCTTTCCTTTCCTGCATGGAGAGAGAGATCTCTGATGTCTCTTCCTTCTTGTATAAGGACACCAATCTATCAGATTAGAGGCCCACCCATGTGACCTAAGGAAGTAATTACTTTCCTAAAGTCTTCATCTCCAAATACAGTCTCATTGGGGGTCAGGGATTCAACTTGTGAATTTGGGGGGGGGGGAGGGAAGGAGATACAATTTGGTCCATTACAGATATTAATAGGCATTCTGCAGGTTTGCCACAGAGAGAGGGGATATAAAATGGTTTGTATTCCTGGCAAGCAGACTTTGAGCAAGCATTGCCAAATTATATTAACAATTGCTAGCTTGTATTCATTGCTTACTGTGGGCCAAGCACTACTGTAAGGACTTTGAATGTGTTACCTTAATTAATCCTTCAAACAACACTCTGAAGTACATACGCCATCATCCTCATTTTGTAGACAAGGAAACTTAGGCACAGAGAGATTAATTGACTACCCAAGATCAGAGAGCTGGAAAGTGACTGAGCCGGGATTCAAACCCCAGCATCAGACTCTGGAGTATGTGCGTTTAACTACAACATGAGAATATGGACAAAATAGGCAATGTTTTAAAGGTGCAAGTGGACCGTTCATCTAGAAGTGAATATATGCATAGTAATAGCCTTAGCATAATCACCAAGGATCACTAAAGCAGTATGTCATTGGACTAACATTAATTTTGTATTAACCAGCAACCCTGCTCTGTGTTAGTCTTATGCTGTAACTTAAACAGACAAGATGGTAAGCAAGCTTTTCATTTGCATCTTCAAGCATCTCAGAAGCCCAGGAAAGATTTGTCTGCTCAACAGATCATAAAACCCTGACTTTTCTTTCCAATCAGACAAGCAAATAAAAAAAATCTGTATGCATGGCTGATTTCTCTCTTCTTTTATAAACTTGACAGAATCCAAACTCTTCCAGTCCTACCCAGAATGTATTTTCCAAAAACGAGCACCTTTGAGAGATTGTCATTCTCCTGGATTCTTCACAGAAACGTCAGTCATGCTTCTCTTCTCCTCTGTCAGGTCAGGCAGAGTGTTGCACTGACTGGGGTGATTTACCTTGGGCCATGAGGGTGTCCTCTGGTGAGCATCTTCTCTTCGGAGACTAAGCATTCCATACAAGCAGAGCGCAAGGTAGCCAGGGTGGGAAGCAAAAATTCTATCAATGAATGATTGGGCTTACAAGTGAATGAGCCACTTCCACTCCTTGATTCCAGGACCCGTATGTTCTGACTGTGGGGAAACAGCATCCTGGATTATTCTGTTTCAAAGCACATCTGGTATTCTTTTTTTTTTTTTTTTTATGATTTTATTTACTTATTTGAGAGAGAGAGAGAGAGCACAGAGGGAGAGTGAGAGGGAGAAGCAGACTCCCTGCTAAGCAGGGAGCCCAACACAGGACTCGATCCCAGGACCCTGAGATCAGGACCTGAACCAAAGGCAGACACTTAACTGACTGAGCCACCCAGGCACCCCCTGGTATTCTTTAATATAGCACCCATTCCTTTCAGGGTATGACTCTCAACTGACACAAAAGAGTGTTCAGTGAGCCATTCTATTACATTCGTGAGCTTTCAAAATTTGTCCAGTTGCTTCTAGTTGATGGAGTATAGGAGAAGACCAGTTAATTCCATGGCCAAGAGCCCACTGCTGCATTCCCTTTCCTATAAAAGAAGCAATGCTATGGAAATCACTGATCAGAGACAGTGCTGTGGGAGATACCATGATGGGGTGTAAGGGGTTCTATGAGTCCATAGATAGTGCTACTGGCAGAGGCATTGTGGGGCAGGGAAGGTGTATCCAGGTCCAGAACATGCCAGTTCCAATGAGGACCAATCTCTGTCCTCTCCAAGATGGAAGAGGTCCAATGTAATCAGCCTGCCACCAGGTGGCTGGTTGGTTCCCCCAGTGAATGGGACCATATTAGGGGATCGGTATTGGTCTCTGTTGCTAACACAGTAGGGTCTCAGCAGTGGTGTTTGCCAGGTCAGCCTTGGTAAGAGCAAATCCATGCTGTCAAACCAATGCATAGCCTCTAATCCTACCACCATGGCCTCTCTTTTCATGGGTCCATTGAGCAAGCACTGGAGTGGCTAGGAAGAGAGAATGATATCCACAGAGTACATGATTTGTCCACCTAATTACTGAGAATGCCTTCAGTGAATGCCTTTGGTCCTCATTTGGGGGGGACCAAATGGGTGGATGGGACACAAACATCTTTATAATCTGACCATTCCAAGAGGTCCATCACAGACCTCTTCCCCAGACATCCTTGTTGCCCATTTTCCAAATCTATTTCTTTCAAGTCCTTAGCAATCTGTGATGGTTAATTTTATGTATCAACTTAAATGGGCCACAGGGCACCCAGATTAAACATTATTTCTGAGTGTGTCTGTGAAGATGTTTCCAGATGAGATTAGCATTTGAATCAGTGGACTCAGCAAAGTAGGCAGCCCTCCCCAATATGGGCCAGCCTCATCCAATCCACTGAGGGCCTAAATAGAACAAAAAGTGGAGGAAGGAGGAATTTGCAACCCCATCTTTTTTCTCCTTGTATCACTCCTTTAGCTGGGACATCTCATCTCATCTTCTCCTACCCTCAGAATTTACACCATTAGGTCCCCTGCTTCTCAAGCCCTTGGACTCAGAATGATACATACCACTATTTTTCAAAAGGAAAATAGTCATATCCAGCACAAGGCATAGATTTGCTACAAAATCCTAGAGCTTGGTGCTGTGACTATCCTGTCGGTGCTTGCCCAGAGGCTCCTTACGGCATGCCCATTTGCCACAGACACTTTAAGTATCATTGGACCTGACGGGTAAAAAGCCCCAAGTGATACGTGGCTTCTACTACAGGCTGAACTTGTGGCAGGACATTCTTCTCCTTGTTTCTACTTAAAACTGGTAGCCTTATCATTGATTTTGTAGATGATCCAAGTAGCACATTCAAATGCCGTGTGTACTGTATATATTGCTCCCCGAATACAAAAAGGCTCACCGAGCATTTTTCCTTTTTTTTCATTGTAGGTGGTCCAAAGAACAGCAACTTTACTTTCCCTTGGGAAAGCGACATTTAAACTTCCAGAAACTTCACTGAGGTCACAGGCCCCTGGATTTTTGTGGGATCTATCTCCCACCTTCTAGTTCCCATTAGGAACGCCTCTTAGGTATCTGCTACTTTATGAACATCAGAGCCAATCATCATAATGTCATCAGCGAGGTAGAGTATGATATTTTGCGGAATGTCAAGACAATCAGGATCTCTGCAGAATAAATGTAGCAAAGAGCAGAATTGGCCTAGCCTGAGGCAAGACTGGAAAAGTGTACTGTTAGCCCTGACAAGTAAAGCCAAACTATTTCTGGTGGTCTTTACAAATTGGTATAGAGAAAAAGACATACACCAGGTCAGCAGCTGCAAAACAAACACCAAGGAACATGTCAGTTTGCTCCAGGAAAGATACCATATCTGGGGCAGCATCTGAAATTTTAGTTACCACCTCATTAGTTTGCAGTAAACATTGCTCCTTCTCCAAGATCCATGTGACTTTTGCCCAGGCCAAACTGATGAGCTCAAGGGAGACGTGATAAGCATCGTGTTTTGCGTAGGTCTCAGCTGGGGTCTGGACCAGCCCTTGTGGTTCTCATGATGAATGCAAGATGCCCCCAGCAATAACCATCAGGACACTTCGAAAAAAAGTTTATTACTTACAAGTCCTGGAAATTACACAGAACACCTGAGGCCACACGGCAAGGTCACGGGTAGAAAAAGAGCAGGGGTCTGGAGTTCTGCTTTTATTGGGGTTGAGGGTGGGATGCCTAGGGTTTAGCAGACTCCTTCACTGGTGAATTTAAAACATAAGACCAGAAATTTACAGCCTGGAACTAGAAAAACCAGCAGCTCAAATGCTCAGTTATCAAAATCAACTGAGATCTCTAAAAGAAAGGAGCCTGGGGGCAGCTTGACTCTTCATCTAGTCCTGTAGCTGCACTGTGTTTATTCAAGATAGCTGTCTTTGAAGTGCAGGCCTCTTTGAAGTGCATGCCTCAGCCATCAAAGCTTCAATCAGACATTTGCATCACAAAAAAAGAAAAAAACAACTAACTGTCAGGGCTTCCACTACCTGCACTTCTTTCATGCCTTCAGCCTCAGTATTAGTTTTTACAATCCCCGCCCCTCACCCCCGAGGTGCAGTATTACTTCTGACTTCCTTTCTCGGTATGAATGGAAATCCTAGGGGCTTCCACATAGCCCTTCCTACCCTAGCGGCCGTCACCCATGGATCAGAGAGCACATGTGGGGGACTCTGCCACTTGCCAACTATGTCTATTCCATGTACACCTCCAGAAACAGGGAAAATAACCATTAGCTGAGTCTCTGAACCAAACTGGCCCAATATGGGTCTGATTTGAGCTACACTTCATCTATAATCTGAACACTGTAAAATTTTACTTTGGTGGTGGGGCCCTCTGGGATTAAGATCGTTTCAGAGCTGGTGTCTAAAAATCCCCAAAAGGTCTTGGTATTTCCTTTTTCCAATAGACAGTCATTCCAGTAAATTGCCTCTGGTCCTTTTAAAGAAGTCCTAGAAGAATAATTACAATGTATACTTGTGACAATGATGCAGAGTCCTTCCTCAAGGTAGCTGGTCTACCCTTCAATCAAAGGGCTCTGTCTCTGTGAATTTACCTATGTCTGGAAACTGGGTAAGAGGCCTCAACTCTCCTCGGTGGCAACTTTCTGCTATGAGGCTTACAGTTTTTCCTGTTATATAGATCAAGCAATATTCTAGTAGACTCCATATATTTACTTCTGAGGGACACCATGACCAACTAGCCACTGCCAAAGATCTCCGACATTCAAAACATTTACTAGTATGTCCCTCCTGTCCTTACAGTAGATGGGCTTGTCTTAGGCAGTTAAATGTCACTGCTTGTCCCCCACTACTTCAAAATCCCATCATCCCCTTTACAATCAGGGAACACAACTCAATGGTGGCATCCTCTACAGTCATGCCTTGCCTAGAAAGGAGAGCAACCGCTAATATATATCTCATTGCTTTTGTGAAGGGAGTGTCTTTGGGCCATCTTGTGGAATATGGTTGGGAGCTGGCTGTGCAGGTCACACATAAAACATTCAGTTCAATATTCCTAACTTCTTAAGCCTTTGGATTCCCTCCTCCACATTATGCCATGGAAGCCCTGACATCTCAACCTCATGAAATGTATGCTATCACTGAATCTAAATTTTCGTCAACCAACCAAGGAAACTCTTAGAGCCACCTCTAGCAGTACATTGAATCTACGCTCTCTGGTAAATGCATCAATATCAATAAATTTGGACAGAACTAATGTTATACTCTGCCTACTTTAGTTCTGCCCAGATTCTGTCAATATATATTGGCAGAGTCTTGCAAGTCCTTTAGTGTATGGGCTATTTCCTCCTGGGTCATAGTTGTACCTGTCCCCTGGAGCATACTGAGCTTTGACCTTAATTACAGCTCTAGCTGACCTTAATTGTGGCTACAGTTGCCCTATGGGATACTCTTCTGCAGTAATCGAGCAGGACCATCCAAAGATGGAGAGACCAAGTACTGCCAATATGTCATTTCCTTCTAAAATAGGTTTAGCGAAATCCCAATCAAAAGCACAATGGAAGTTTTTTAAGTTTGATTTAAAAAAATTATTCTAAGTTAATCACAATAAGTAAATGAGTGAGTTCTTCTATTCTTTCTCCTCTTCATATCATTTCCCGAAAAACTCAGTCCTAAACCCCATGGGACCAAATATGTCATATGTCCAAGCTGGGGTGGGAAGAGGGATATAGGAGACCAAACAAAATAAGTAGTTTCCATCGCAGGAGTGAGCCACAAAGGGTAAGGACAGCTCGATGCAAAGGAATGGCCCAGCACAGGATGTCAGAGCTCCAGCAGGGTTAGGAGGGAGTCTCTGCATATGAACTGTATGTCATGGGACTTTAGAGCCCAAGAAACTGAGGAAGATAACCACGGGGGAGATCAGCCTTTGCAGAGATGCATGTCTGAGTAGGGCAAAGAGGGGGCCTTATAGCGGTACAGCCCAACATGGGTTTCGGAAGCCAACCCGGGTGAGAACGTTCACATAGTTGTCCGGTACAGGATGTCAGTGCATAAGCTAGTGGGAAGAGCTTCCATGTGGAAGGTGATTGCAAGTGCAAAGTGTCAAAGTATGGTCAGAGTAAGGTGGTGTCCATGCAGAAGGGCAGCTCAGGGCATGGAGTCAGAAGCTTAGCAGGGTAAAGAGAGTGTCCATATCAGGGAAGGCACCAGCAGTCCAGTGAGTGTGAGAGCCCAAGTGCATCTGCAGGAGATATGGGATGGTGGCAGTGATGGGAGAATGGATACACAGGAAGTTGACCAAACAAGCAAATATATTAAGGATAATGGAAGCCAGGTTTCTACTGCCAAAGAAAGGAGTTACAAAAATGAAAAGGGAGAAAAACGGAATAAGCCATGTGGTTCATGGTTTTCAATATAATATAAAATGTTTTTAAATAATGTAGAAATATAATGGTGTTTGTGCGTTATGGATATACATCTTTGTCTCAAAGTCTTAGTGCAATTTCAAGCTTTAATAAACTCAGAAATATACATGTTACATGCTTACAAAAGAGAGAGAGAGAGAGAGAATTCTTGATTAAAAACTCTCAGCCTGGGTGGCTCAGTTGGTTAAGAATCCGACTCTTGATTTTGGCTCAGGTCATGATCTTGCGGTTGTGGGATCGAGCCCCACATCGGGCTTTGTGCTCAGTGCAGAGTGTGCTTCAGATTCCCTCTTCCTCTCCCTCCTCCCCTCCTCTCTCACTCTCTCTCTCAAATAAATAAATAAACTCTTTAAAAAAAAACTCTCAGTAAACTAGCAATAGAAGGGAATTTCCTCAACCCAATACAGAGCATCTGTGAAAAATCTATTGCTAACATTAATGTGAGAGACTGAATATTTCCACCTAAGTCTACTCTTACCACTTCTATTCAACACATTACTGGAGGCTCTAGACAGTAGTAAGCAATAAAAAGAAATAAAAAACATTGTGAAAAGAAATATGTAAAATTCCATTTATTTACAGCTGACATAATCATCTATCTAGATAATACAAGTGAATCTAGAGAAAAGCTACTAGGACTAATAAGCAAGTTTAACAAGGTGCAGAATGCATGATCGATATATGAAAGTCAGTTGTTTTCTATACACTAACAATGAGCAATTGGAAATTGAAATTTAAAAAATAATACAGTAGCACCAAAATTCATAAAATACCTAGAAATAAATCTGAAAAATACGTGAAAGACTGTACACTGAAAACTACAAAACATTTACTGAGAGAAATTGAAGAAGATTTTGAGAAATGGTGATACATGTCTTGCTAACAGGTCAGGAAACTCAATATTGTTAAGGTGTCAATTTTTTTTTTTTTTTTAAAGATTTTATTTATTTATTTGAGACAGAGAGAATGAGAGAGAGAGAGCACATGAGAGGGGGGAGGGTCAGAGGGAGAAGCAGGCTCCTTGCTGAGCAGGGAGCCCGATGCGGGACTCGATCCAGGGACTCCAGGATCATGACCTGAGCCGAAGGCAGTCACTTAACCAACTGAGCCACCCAGGCGCCCTAAGGTGTCAATTTTAACCAAACTGATCTGCAAATTTGATGCAATCCCGATCAAAATCCCAGCAGACTGTTCAGTAGAAATTAACAAGCAGATTCCAAAGTTTATACAGAATGCAAAGATCTTAGGGTGTCTGGGTGGCTCAGTCAATTAAGCGTCTGCCTTCAGGTCGGGTCATGATCCCAGGGTCCTGGAATCGAGCCCTACGTCAGGCTCCCTGCTCAGCAGGGAGTCTGCTTCTCCCTCTCCCTCTGACTGCCTCTCCACCTGCTTGTGCTCTCTGTCTCTCTGTCAAATAAATAAATAAAATCTTTTAGAAAAAAGAATGCAAAGATCTTAGAATAGCCAAAATTACTTAAAAAAAAAAAAAGAGCAAAGTTAGAAGGCTAACATAACCTGGTTTTAAGACATAATAAAATTAGCGAAATCAATCAAGTGTGCTTTGTTGTGAACACAGACACATAGGTCAATGGAACAAAATAAGGAGTGCAGAAATAAACTCATATATATGATTTTCTATAACTGATTTTCTGCAAAGATACAGAGGCAATCATTGAAGGGTAGTGTTTTGAACAAATGGTGCTAGAACAACTGGATATCTGTATGCCAAAAAAACAAATCAAAACAAAATAGAAAAAAAGCCTTCAATCTCTACCTTGCATCATGTGCAAAAATGACCTCTAAAGCTTTTAAGACAAAGCCTCTGCTAACTTGGGTTAGACAAAAATTGGCCTTTATCAAAATTTAAAACGTCTGCTTTTCAAAAGACACTGCTAAGAGAATGAAACATCAAGCTATAGACCGAAAGAAAATATTTGCAAAGCATATATCTTATAAAGGATGCATATCCAGATACAAAAAGAACTCTCAAACCCAATAAAAAGACAAATGACCTGATATAAAAATGGGCAAAAATACTTGAACAGACATTTCACCAAAGAAGATATAAGGTTGGCAACTAACTGCATGGAAAAATACTTAACAATGTTAGTCATTACAGAAATGCAGATTAAAACCATTGCAAGATACCCTACAAACTTACTAGTATGGCAAAAATTAAAGAGACTGGCCCTACCAAGTATTGCTGAGAATGTGAAGGAATTGGAACTCTCATGCACTGCTCGTGGGAATGTAAACAATACAACCACTTTGGGAAACAATTTGATAGTTTCTTAAAAAGCTAAACATATGATCAAGCCATTCCACTCCTAGGTATTTACCCAAAAGAATTAAAGCATATTCCATACAAGGATCTGTATATCAATGTCCATAGCAGTTTTATTTGAAATAGTCAGAAACTGGAAACAACCCAAATGTCCATCCACAGGTAAATGAGTAAACATATACAATGAAATATTACTCTGCAGTAAAAAGGAATGAACTATTAATACACACAAAACATGGCAGAATCTCAAAGTAATTATGCTAACAGAAAGACACCAGATTCTTAAAAAAGGAATGTATCATATGGTTTCTTTTATGTAAAATTCTAAGAAATGCAAATTAATATATAATATCAGAAATAAAATTAGGGGTTGCCTAGGGCCCAGGGAGATGTGAGAATTAGAGATATAAAGAAACCTTTCGGGATGATGATGAATAGGCTTTTTATTTTTATTGTGGTTATGTTCTCATGAGTATATTCATATGTCAAAATTTACCTAATTGTACATTTTAATATGTGCAGTTTAGTGTATGTCAATGGTAATAAAGAAAACTATGTTTTAAATTCACATAATTACTATATTGTGCTATACACAGTTCTAGTCAATTTTCAAATTTTGTCAAACTTTCATCAGCTATTCCTCAATAACATAAAAGATTTCCTTTATAATTCTAGCTTTCAGATCATACAAAAAATGAGGGTTTTAGACTCTTATTGGTTTTGCTTTATTGAGACATAACTGACATTCCATAAAATTCACCCCCTTAAAGTATACGATTCAGTGGTTTTTAGTATATTCACAAGGTTGCATAACTATTGCTATGTAATTTCAGAACATTTTCATCACCCCAAAATGAGACCCCAGACCCACTACCAGTCACTGCCAATTTCCTCTCCCTTCAATTTTGGCAACTACTAATCTACATTCTATATCTATAAATTTTCTTATTCTGGACACCTCTTATAAATGGACTAAAACAGTATGTGGCCTGGGGCGCCTGGGTGGCTCAGTTGGTTAAGCGACTGCCTTCGGCTCAGGTCATGATCCTGGAGTCCCTGGATCGAGTCCCGCATCGCGCTCCCTGCTTGGCAGGGAGTCTGCTTCTCCCTCTGACCCTCCCCCTCTCATGTGCTCGCTCTCTCTCAGTCTCTCTCTCTCAAATAAATAAATAAAATCTTTAAAAAAAAAAAAACAGTATGTGGCCTTTTGTGTTAGGCTATTTTGACTTTGCATAATACTTTCAAGGTATATGCATGTTTAATATGAATTAGTGCTTCATTCCTTTTTATGGCTGAATAATATTCTATTGTATGGATATACCATATTTTGTTTATCCATTCATTAATTACTGAACATTTAGGTTGTTTCCACTTTTTGTCTACTATGGTCAATGCTCCTGTGAACATTCATTTACAAGTTTTTGTATGAATATATGTTTTAAATTGTCTCAGGTAAATACATAAGAGTGGAATTGCTGGGTCCTAAGATAAATATATGTTAACATTTGAGGAAACTGTTTTCCCAAGCAATGACACCATTTTACAATCCCACCATCAATCTATGAGGGTTCATATTTCTCCACATCTTCAGCAACATTGGTCTTTGTTTTTTATTCTAGCAATTGTGTGTTAAACCAATCTGGCATTCCTGGGATGAATCTGTAGATCACTTTGGGGAGTACTATCATCTTTATTCAATGAACGTGGGATGTCCCTCCATTTATTTAGGCCATCTTAATTTCTTTCAATGGTGTTTTGTAGTTTTCAGTGTACAAGTCATGCACTTGTTTGATCCAATTTATTCCTATGCATTTTATTCTTTTTGATATTATTTGTAAATGGAATTGTTTTTCTAATTTCATGTTTTGCTTTTTCATTGCTAGTGTGTAGAAATACAACTGGTTTTCGTATATTGATTTTGCATCCTGCAACCTTGATGATCTCGTATATCTGCTCCAATATTTTTTGTCAATTTCTTAGGATTTTTCTATAAAATATCATGTCATTAGCATATAGAGGTAGTTTCACTTCTTCTTTACCAATCTTAATGCCTTTTTATTTCTTTTTCTTACCTAATTAGCCTGGCTAGAACTTCCAATACAATGTCTAATAGAAGTGGCAAGAACAAAATCCTTGTCTTTTTCCTGATTGTAGACAGAAAGCTCTTAGTCTTTTATCATTAAATATGATGTTAGCTATGAGCTTTTCACAGATGCCCTTTATCACATTAAGGATGTTCCCTCCTATTTGTAATTTCTAATTTGCTATATTTTTTCTTTAAGGGTGTTGGGTTTTACCAAATGTTTTTTCTTTGTCTATTGATTTGATTATGTGTTGTCTTTTACTTCTATTAATATGGTGCATTGATTTTCATGTGTTGAACCAACCTTGCATTCCTGGGACAAATCCTACTTGGTCATGGTGTACAAACCTTTTTATATGTTGCTGGATTCAGTTTGCTAGTATTTTTTTGAGGATTTTTGCATCTATATTCACAAGAGATATTGGTCTGTATTTTTCATTTCTTGTGGTGATGGGGGTTTTTTCATTTGTTTTGTTTTGTTTTGGTATCAAAGTGTGACTGGTCTCATAGAATGAGTGAGAGAGTGTCCTCCCATCTTTTTTTTGGAAGATTTTGTGATTTATTGGTATTAGTTTTTCTTTAAATGTTTGATAGAGAGGTGCCTGGGTGGCTCAGCTGTTAAGCATCTGCCTTCGGCTCAGGTCATGATCCCAGGGTCCTGGGATCGAACCCCACATCGGGCTCCCTGCTCAGCAGGAAGCCTGTTCTCCCTCTCACACTCCCCCTGCTTGTGTTCCCTCTCTCGCTGTCTCTCTCTCTCTCTCTGTCAAATAAATAAATAAAATCTTTTTTTTTAATTAAAAAAACAAAAAAAATAAATGTTTGATAGAATACACCAGGGAAATCATGGCTACCTGAGCTTTTCTTTGTGGAAAGAGTTTTGATTACTCACTCAATCTCTTTACCTGATATAAACCCATTCAGATTTTCTCATTCTTTTTGAGTCAGTTTTGGCAATTTGTGCCTTTCTAGGTCCATTTCACCTAGGTTATCTAGTGTGTTGGAAGAATGTTGTTTTGATGAGTACATGACAGTTTTGATGTGATCCCACAAGAAAAAAATCTAATGGAGATACATCGGACAGAGGTGGCCAAGCAAGGGAACCTCCACTACTGGGAACCAATCCACTGGTTTTAGAAATTCTCATGCATAAAATTATCACAAATAAAACCTTAAGATAAAAATTTATTATTCAAAATTCAAAAAACTAAATGTAAAGAGGTATAAATAACTAACCTTCCCAGTGATTTTTGTTTATTTATAGCATTTGTACTTCTGAAGTTATTAAAACCTAAGACTACACTAAGACTTAGGGACACCCTGACACACACACACACACACACACACACACACACACTCCCTAGTTCTGTCTACTGAGCGAGCCAGGAGCAATAACACACAGAAGAAATAAGTGCACCTAGTCCTCAGATTCACGTTTCTAAATATCATTCTCCAACAAAGGAACCAGGGCTCTTTGGAGAAATGGCTGATTCCATAGAGTAGTTGTGGGATGAGCCAGGAGTATTGCTGTGCCAAAAAAGTCAAAAAGTAAGGGAGTATTCAGTGAACAACAGGGACATGTCAACACACACACACACACACACACACACACACACACACACACACAAAATCTAGCCTGAAGGAGCTCCCAGTGATCAATTAAAATTAATAATGATAGTAATGGATTATAACCTACAGTTTACTATTTATGACAATTGTAATTGTAAATAGCTTACTATTTACAGTAGTAAATGCATGAATGAATAAACAGAACATTTTAGGGATATTTACCTAGTTACAAGTAGCTCCCAACAACATATTTATTTATTACAAAGGAAAAAAAGAATAACTTTATGGTTGGAAAAGCCTGGCAGATACCACCTTCACCAAAATAAGCATCCTGAGTAATGGGACACATTGAAATCACATGCTACTTGGTAAAATGCAATGACAACATCACTTCCATGATGTTCCTGCTGAAGATGTGTAACACAAATATAATAGTGAAGAAATATCAAACAAAACTGAGCAATATTCTACTGAATAACTGGCCTATAGTCTTTGGAAGTGTCAAGTTCACAAAAATCAGTAAAAGACCCTGTAGCTATTCCAGATTGAAGGAGATGGAAAAGACATGCAAAAGCATAAATGCAAAGCATGATTCTGCCCTGGGTCCTTTTGCTGTAAAGGATATTATTGGAACAAGTGGCAAAACTTGAGTAGAACCTGACATTTCAATGATGGTAACATATCAGAGCTAATTTTCGATTTCTACAGCCTTGATTGTAGGAAATGCACACTAATATATTTGCAGGTAATGGGGCATCATGGACCAACTTATTCTCAAATAGTTCCAGAAAAAAAATTGTTGGTACTGAATCTGCAACTTTTCTGTTAGCTTGAGGATGTTTCAAACTAAAAAAGGCAGGAAAATTAATAAGTAGGATAGCTAAGACATGTTTAAAAGAGGACTGGCAGGAGGGGCACCTGGGTGGCAGAGTCAGCTGAGCATCCAACTCTTAATTTTGGCTCAGGTCATGATCTCAGGGTCCTGGGTTTGAGCCCTGCATTGGGCTCTGCACTCAACACAGAGCCTGCTTTTCTCTCTCTCTGCCTCTCCCTCAGCCCCTCCCCCTGCTTGCACATACACATACTCTCTCTAAATAAATCTTATAAATAAATCTAATAAATAAATAAATAAGGACTGGCAGGGATAATTTGCCCTTCCAGATATTAAAATATATTGTACAGCTATAATGCTTGAAATGGTGGTAACTATGCAAGGAGCAACTGGTATATCAGGAGAACAAAAGAGATCTGTGTTTATAAGAACTTAATACAGTATGTGGGAACAACCCAAACTGCCAACAGTCAGGGACTGCTTTATAAATTGTCACACATTTATAGATTTGAATAGTTTGTCACAATTAAACATATTTTAACAAATTCCAAATGACATGAACATGATGTAATGTTAAGCGAGAAAAGAGTAGAAATGATCTATGTGCACGTGATGGATTCTTGAGGGTGCTGACAACATTCCATTTCTTGACTGTGGTGGTAGCCATATGGTCATTAATTTTGTTTCATAAATCTGTTCTACATATTGTCCTGATGTATATTACAACAGAAGATCTTTAAAGGACATCAAGACCCTTTATCACACCGGACTATATTTCAAATATTGACCTGCTAAGGAGATCAAATTTTAGCACCCTCTTATACCATTGCTCTCTGGGAGCTGATAGATACTATGGCCAGGATGTGGACTCCTCTGTGCTTTGGCCACAGCACTATCCCGTGTTGCCAACATTAGTGGTGAGAAAGACAACAGTTACTGTGTTATATACAACAGTTACAGAGATTATGTGCCCCCAAAAATGCATCAGACAGTGAGCTGAGCACTTTATGCCTATCACTCATCTAGCCCTCACGGTAGCCTGAAAAGAGAGTATATTACTCCCAATTTACAATTAAGGAAAAGGGGCACAATATTGGTGAATGAAGCTGCAATTCAGATCCTAGTGCACTCATTAGATAAACACTAATTTGCAGCTCTATGTCAGGCTCTGTAAGATCCTGGAGACATCAAGACATTAAGACACAATTCCTACCCTCCAGGAGCTTACCATCTTGATGAACTCCAAACTTAGGCTATTCCATCTATGCCTACAGCTGTTCTCCAACAGAAGTACCTATCTGTTTTACCTAAATACGGTCCAGAGTCGAATACTTCTCCCAATCGTAATCCAGTTACCTCACCCCAAAGTTAACAAAGGAACAAAAACCCCCGGCAGCTATGGTTCAGAGTTATCCTATCTGAATTAGGTTCAGAACTTTCTTTTATGTTTGCCTATTCTTTTACTACTGTACATAGGGAGTAGACCCAGAAAGACTAACCAGAGTCTAAAATAGAAGATGTTCTATCTTCTAAAAATAGAAGACGTTCTTCCTATTATATCATATTTCCTACTCATGCAGTGCCTTTCTTGGAGGCTCCCAATGCAGCTATATAAATGTTAACTCGTTCTTCCTTCTGGTATCCTTGGGAGGCAGGAAGCCAATGTTATTTCATAGATAAAGAAGCTGGAATCCCAAGAGGTGAAATGCCTTACCCGGGGTCACATAGCTATAGGCAGTCGGGGGTGCTGGGAATGGGGCATGGGGTTAGGAATCCCTGCCTGGGGTCCCCTGGCTCCCAAATGTGGCCTCCTCCTTATGAGATAACTTTGTATGTTAAAACTCTGTTGGAATCTTGCTTTATCACAGGAATGTTATGGGACTGCTGAGAAAAAACATTAATGCATGGTACATTTTCACGAGGTGGGTTTAGAACATGTAGCCACTGTCTACCTAGTTGAAAATACATCCAATTTAGAGACAAATATTTAGCCCAAATGACCCTTCCAGTGACCATGAGTCTATGACAATTCTGTCTTGTCAGGAAAGGACAGAAACAGGAGCCTAAACTCTTGATAGACATCTTAATCTGTGCCATTTTGCCATCTGCATTTGGGGGGGGGGGAATGAGCTAAGTTTGGGGTCAACAAGCACCCCATAACAATGCACTGCGCTTCCTTCCTCACTCCACTGCCTTGATGAAGACATTGCCAACAGCCCTTTTCACAGTTGGCAAAACAGAAACAGGGAGACCAGTTCATTTTTCAAGTAATCAAGATGAGACTCTAAGATTCCTATGATATTTTTAAGTCCATCAAATCAAGTTCCCAACATCCTCTTGTGTAAATTTTTAGACACTAAAGGGAAATACAAGGCATGAGTTGAGCATTTTATATTCTGTAATCATCACTCAGTATGTGTTTCCATAAATAACTTTCAACATTTACCTTTCAACTACTCTGTGTCAGGCGCTATTCAAGTCCCTGAGGGAATAAAAATGAATAAAACAGATCATGTGCTCAAAGTCACATTAGTACCATTGATAAATTGGGGAGAGAAAAAATTACCTTTGAAGGCATAGCCTTTATCGAAGAAAGAACACCTTGAAAATCTAGTTCAACGTCCTCTGAAACACCTTCATTTAAATGTCTGTGTCACTGACTAGGTTAAGGTAATGCCAGATGTCAGGTGAATCTCTAAGAAGACAAGCTTCCCTTTTTTACGTTAGAGTATAACTAACCCTCAGACCTAAAGCAAGATGGTTTTCACTGATCTTTTCACATCAATGTCCTTGGAATGAAATGGGGAAAAAAAACAAGCTAAAGTTAAGAAAGGGTGGAAAGAGGGTATATGTGTGATTATCATAAAGCTGCCCTGAGTTTCCCTGAGATATTGTCAACAAGGGGCTCTTTCCCATAGGAAGTGAAGTCTCCTGGGGAGGTGGTAGAAGCCATGGAGGCTGGAGTGGAACAAAGTTCTTAAAAGGGAAGAGCCCTCCTGCTGAAGGGAAGGCCCACAGCTGGGCCCACTCAATAGACTGTAAATTCACAAACTGTGCATACTAGACCAATTTTCACCTCTGAGCACTTGCATGATATCTCAGCTCATCAGTATCTGCTCCGGGAATGTGCAAAGCTGATGGAATAGCATGCATGGGAAAGTTTACAAAGACTCCAAACATACATACCACTGTGTGTTTTCAATCTGCTGGTTCAATGTTTTTGCCAGCTGACAGAAGAGTTAAAATCCTGTTGAAAATCTTGCTGGAGAAATGGTCTCTTATTCTGGAGGAAGGATCTCACAGGATTTTTGGCTTGGTAGGACATTGTGATGACTTGAGAAATGAATAGAAAGTGTGGAAGAAATTCGGGTATTATGCTTACAATGAAAGCTCTGTATTAAAGGGCTTAACAAATGCTCTGAAACATAAATGAAAGTAGATAGTGCTGATTACAGCCCTTTTTTGGCATCCAATTGATTCATTTATAACAACACCCTGAAGGCATCACAATTAGTGTTTTTTCCTTAAGTGATTTTTCACTTGCACTCTGAGTTTACTAACCTTTCTATCTGTGCTGTCATTGCAAAGGCATAATCGTGGTATTTCAGCAACTTCTATGCCTAAGGTAAAGTACTTTGTAGAAGAATATCTGCTTTTTTCAAATTTCCCATTACTGACTTTGTTCCATTTAAAAATATTATGACTTAGTGCCAGTGACCCCACTT
This sequence comes from Phoca vitulina, assembly GCF_004348235.1. Classification (NCBI taxonomy): domain Eukaryota; kingdom Metazoa; phylum Chordata; class Mammalia; order Carnivora; family Phocidae; genus Phoca; species Phoca vitulina. The sequence goes on from NW_022589736.1 coordinate 14,575,201, forward strand.
TATACATTACAGCTTTTAAAAATAAGTTTTCCTTGGGCGCCTGGGTGGCTCAGTCGGTTAAGCGACTGCCTTTGGCTCAGGTCATGATCCCAGGGTCCTGGGATCGAGTCCCACATCGGGCTCCCTGCTCTGCAGGGAGCCTGCTTCTCCCTCTCCCACTCCCCCTGCTTGTGTTCCCTCTCTCGCTGTGTCTCTCTCTGTCAAATAAATAAATAAAATCTTAAAAAAAAAAAAAAGTTTTCCAAATCTGCTTTAATAATATGAACACTAGGTATAGTGACTGGCACTCATCAGGTGCTCAATATTTGTTGAATGAATTAATGGATATATATGTTCCATAGCTTTAAACATACAACTTCAGCTTTCTGAAAGTTTGTTCCCCACTAAAACTGTTTATTCAGTTTAAATGTTCTCTTGCGTATTGAATTTGTATGTTTAAACTCAGAAGGGTGGGCTTTGAGGGGTACATTATAGCTATGCTATAAAAGAACTATAAATGTTCTGCTAATTATTTACAAAAATGAGTTATGTGGCTATAACTAAGCTTAATGTTTACCAATAGAAAGTAGATCTAACTCTCCTGGAACAACCTTTTAAAAGAAACCAATTCAAAGTACATCTGTTCCTTCCCATCTTTGTACTCTTGTCAATCACAGCTTGATCTTGTCCCCATCTCCAGATCTTCACTCAAGACCTGCTCCCTCCATTTCAAGCCTCCCTTGGAGTCAATGCCCTCCTACCTGTAGTGCCAGACTAGGAAAACTTGGCTTTATAAGTCAATCAGAGAAAGACATGTATCGTATGACCTCACTGATATGAGGAATTCTTAATCTCAGGAAACAAACTGAGGGTTGCTGCAATGGAGGGGGGTGGGAGGGATACGATGGCTGGGTGATAGACATTGGGGAGGGTATGGGCTATAGTGAGTGCTGTGAATTGTGTAAGACTGATGAATCACAGATGTGTACCTCTGAAACAAATAGTACATTATATGTTAAAAAAAAAAAAGATAGTAGGAAGGGAAAAATGAAAGGGGGAAATCGGATGGGGAGACGAACCATGAGAGACTATGGACTCTGAGAAACAAACTGAGGGTTCTAGAGGGGAGGGGGGTGGGGGGATGCGTTAGCCTGGTGATGGGTATTAAAGAGGGCACGTACTGAATGGAGCACTGGGTGTTATACGCAAATAATGAATCATGGATCAAAACTAATGATGTAATGCATGGTGATTAACATAATAAAATAAAATTTAAAAAACAAAAACAGAAACCTAAAAAAAAAAAAACTTGCAGTTTTTTTCAACACTAAGTTATGAGAACTTCAATTCAGACAAGCTCATGTCCTATGACTGCCTTCTCTTAGTCCATTGCTGAAGTGGTTCTGCCCAGAGGAGAAATTCCTTTGCTTAGTTCTCTCTCCTCCTTTCCATGGGGGAGAATGAGGAGAGAAATACAGAGTGATCTGCCCTCAGAATGTAAGACCTCCCTCGTTCCTCAATTGATGACTTCCCCACATCTCATCACCTAATGTGTAGATTCCCCCCCAGTAAGATGGATATTGCAGAGGGATGGGATTCTTCAGTCCTCTCTGTCTACTCTTCTATTTCTCTACCCCCTCCTACCTCCACCCTCCCACAAGAGATGAAGGTTTACTAATTTTATTGATGAGAGTCCAGGACATTCGCTAGGTCCCATCTACTAGGTTCTTGGTGCCTTTAAAGGCCACACAGGTCAGCAGACCTCTTTCTCTTCAGCCTCCCCCCATGCACACTGTGAAAAAGCTGAATTCTCAGAGAGTTCATCTGTCCTTTTCCCACCTCTTCCATAACCTATAAGGCATGCTAAAACAGGCTTGGGGATCCAATTTCTCTCTAGTTCTCCCCTCCCCAAAGTTTAACCTGAGTGGGTTGTGCCAAGATTTAGATTCATGGTGAAAAGTAGGAAACTCCTCTTAGACCATGAGCCTAACACACATGCTTCAACTCAGCTTTTACCAGAAAGCCCAGCACTGACTTGTCCCAGGGCCTGCTCAGCTATAAATAGAGCAGTACAGGGGACCTCTCATTATATGAGCATACATTATCTGATCTGTTGACGAGAAGCAAAGTCATCATAAAGCAAAACTATATATTAATAAACTGACTTCTTATAAAATTAATCTCTAACCAAATCCCTTCAAGACATCAGTATCTACCTCACCATTATAGCAGATAATAAATTCAAACGCAGTAGAGGTCTACTGTGAAAGGAAATTATAAATAATACAAAAGATGCAGAATTTCAGGAAGTTGATGAAAGAAATATTGCAGAACTATTTGAAATATATGATGTTATAATACAATTTGCCAGTTGAAGAGAAAATAAACAAGAATGATAACATAAAAGATACTTTAAAAATAAAGATATTCAACTATCAAAGGATTAACAAAGCACTTGGGAAAAACTAAATACAACTTTTGAATATTTTTACAAAAATAGCCCTTTTGTGATTATACGGAAAAAGTCAAAGGTGAAGTAGAAGATATTTTATCCTACTGTTAGACAATTTTATCTAAAACTTATTAACTTCCTGTTTGGTTTATTTATTGCCATGTAACAAACCAGCCATACATGTAATAATTTAAAAGAATGACAGTGTGACATTTCTCACAGTTCTATTAGTTAATCTGGTAGTTGTTCTACTTCACATGTTATTGACTGGATTGACAAGAAAATCCAACATGACATCATTCACATGGCTGCAAGTTGGTGCTAGTCATTGTCTGGGAGTTTAGCTTCAAGTGTTTTCTGAGGTCTCAGTTCTCCTCCACATGGTTGCTTGGGCTTTTTCATAGCTTAGTGTCTAGGTTTCAAGAAGTACTGTCCCAAGAGAGCAACACCCAATGTACAAGTGCTTATCAAGTGTCCTATTGCATCAAACTTGCCAAATTCCCATTTTCCAAAACTAGTCACATAGCCAAGCCCAGAGTCAATGAAGGAGGGAATACCAGGACGTAAAGTTCACTGAGGGCTACCAAAGTACAGTCTACCACAAAGAACCCTCTGGCCTCTAATGGGTCATGCCCATTCCACATTCAAAATACACATGCCCTCTCCAAAGCTCCCAAGACTTCATCCCATTATGGCATCAAATATAGACTCTCATCGTCCAAGTCAGATCTAGAAGCAACCAAATTCTCCTGAGTGGAGCTTTTTTTTATCTGAAGTGTGAACTAAAGAGACAAGTTTTCTGGTCCTCACACAGTCAACATGCAATGAAGAGTCAAGGCAAAGAAAACTGTAATAGGTACTTCTACTCAAAAAGGTTGAAAATGGGAGGCACACATTAGTTACTGGTCCATCGCAATTTTGAAATCCAGCCAGACACATGTAGCCAGTTTCTTGCTAATGACCCAATTCTATTCCCTGAGAGTGACTTTTTGTGGCTCTTACCTCCACCCTCTGTGCTCTAGACTCTGTTCTGAGTTCTAAGAGAAATGACCCAGGTGAACAGCTGAGTTTTCTTCTCAGCTTGCTTCCTCCAAGGAGTTTGAGGATCTTGAGGCATTTTCTCATTTTGAATTGCCCCTGTCCTTTTAATCTAGGCTCGTATAATTTCATTACATACTTTGTATTTTTTATGTATCAAATTATATTCACCTTATTAAACAAAATAACACTCATGAATCTCTTTAAGACAATCTTCTCTCCGTTTGGGGCTGCAGATCAGAATCTTATGGGAAAATACCCATTAGATTCTTAGAAGTCTTCTTGTCTAGCTGAGAGGATCTTTGAGATACTCCTCACACCTTTCAGATACCTTAACACAGACCTTGACCCTGAGCGCATAGTTCACTACCAGCACCCTGGATTTCATCTTCAAACAAAGGCCATTTCTTACTTTGAGAAAATTGTTCTTGTAGAGACTGGGGATGAAAAACAATTTTACTATCAAACCCATACATTCTAGCTCCTCTTTAGCTCAAATTTGGCTTGAAATCTGAGGAGTTCTTTCTTTGCCTCAGCATGTTCCTCCCATACTTTAGCATAGGCAGCTAAAAGAAGCCAGATGGCACTTTCCACATCCTTCCCAGAAATCTCCTTAGCTAGATTCACAAGTTCATTAGGTACCCTTTCTATTTCCCATAATACCACAAGCCATTTTGATCACTGTTCTGCCAACACATAACTCAGGTTCCCTGTTCTTCAGCTTCCAATGGGAATTTCCTCACTAACTTTCAGGCCCCACTAACAGTCTCCTTGTAATTCCTCCAAATTTCTCCCTTCCTTCTACCAGACTCAAAATCAATGCCTCATGTTTTGGCAAGACCCTAGTTTCAGGTAATAGTTTCTGTTTTAGTTATCTGTTGCTGTATAACAAATCACCCCAAAATTTAACCACTTATCACAATTTATTACTTCTTACAACTCTCTGGGTTGACCTAGAGGTTATTATGCTCCACATGTTGTTGGCTTGGAGTCGGGATGTCTAGAAGATCTAAAATGGTCTCATATTTGTGGCTGGAAATTGGTACTGGCTACAGGCTGAGAACTCAGTTGGAGTTGGCTAGAGGGCCTCAATTCTCCTCTATGTGGGCTTCTTCACATGGTTGCTTATGCTTTCTGATAGCATGGTAGATGGGTTCCTAGAAGCATCCCAAGACAATAAGGCCCAATGTGCAAGGATTTACCAGCCCTTCACTTGCTTCACCCTTGTTAATGTTCCATTGGCCAAAGCTAGTAACATGGTCAAGCCCAAAATCAATATGTAAAAGGACTCATAAGAGTACAAATACAAAGAAGCATGCTTCATTGAGGGCCACCAAAGTTAACAGTGTATCACATCCCTCAAACCAACACTTGATTTATTTTTGGTTGAGCAAAAATATGCTGATTAGTGCATAATTGTCATTATAAAATTATTTTGTTAATTATAAGACAAAATAAAGTTGTTTTTATAACTTTTCGTTTTATTTTTCAAAAATCATACCTATCAAACCTGTTTTACATTGTCTACTATGACATTTTGGTCCCCACTTTAAGTGGATTCCATTTGAGTGGCCTTTTTCTGGTTTTTCTATTTCCCATTTAGTTTTCATGCCTTGCTTTCAATCTCAGGTCAAGAACTCTTTGCAGAGGAGGAGTGAGTAACAAAACAGAAATTGGGTGGGCATCACTGGTCCTTAAATAATACCATCATAATAGCACACACTTATCAGCCCTCATCCTGACATGGTTTCCTAACTTCACTCATAAAGAATTAAATGGTCACTCTCCCAGCAGCTAACTAGGCACTGATAACCAGATATGGCTTGAAAATATATACAATAGTACCTTCCTCATCAAGCCTCAATAACCTACAGCTTTTACAAACTGTTTCTGTATGAGAGTTCTACACCAATTTGTTCTAAAAGGCCTATAGTCTATACAAAGAACATTTGAACAAAGGTGTACTTTTTAAATAGAGGTTTGATTTTCTTCTCTGCTACATGTGTAAGTTTTAAATGAAACTTTAAAGAATAAGAGCACTTTGTTTTTTATAAGACTCTGCAGTCTACACCTGGCATTGGATAGCTGGGCCATGTCTTCTTTACATAATAGGAAAAAAATCTGAAGTGTTTGAATTCACTGAGACTTAGGAAGCACTCTCCATTCTTATTTAATTGTTGATGAAGTGACAGGTAATTTGTAAAAAAGGGATTTAAAATCCAACCAAAAAGTATATGTGTTGACCATTTTGTTTTTCTCTCATGAGATTCTCAGTTTAAATCATATACTAGGCAATGTAACATAAGCTTTCTTTTTTTTTTTACCCCAGCATAAATCTGACAGGTAGTGTAACTGAAAGTAATCAAAATGCTTCCACAGAGCCAATGATTCCAACAGTGCTGTTTGGGGCATCCCCGGGGGTGTTGTTACCTATTTTTTCATTTCCTTTTCTTGAACAGATTTATCATTTTACCAGGCCCAAACTTTGCATTCCTTTCACATATCTTCATAAGCAATTAACAAAGGATGCCCCCCACCTTGGTGTTTTGTCATTTTGATTTCAGTTTCCGTGGTAATCTCCGTCATTTTTTTTTAATTTTTTTATTGTTATGTTAATCCCCATACATTACATCATTAGTTTTAGATATAGTGTTCCATGATTCATTGTTTGTGCATAACACCCAGTGCTCCATGCAGAACGTGCCCTCCTCAATACCCATCACCAGGCTAACCCATCCTCCCAACCCCCTCCCCTCTAGAACCCTCAGTTTGTTTTCCCGAGTCCATTGTCTCTCATGGTTCTTCTCCCCCTCCGATTTCCCCCCCTTCATTCTTCCCCTCCTGCTACATTCTTCTTCTTCTTTTTTTCTTTCTTAACATATATTGCATTATTTGTTTCAGAGGTACAGATCTGAGATTCAACAGTCTTGCACAATTCACAGCGCTTACCAGAACACTTTAAAGGACCTGTAAATGCTGCTTCAATATGAGCTCTGTTTCTGTCACACTTGAAAAGAAAACTGTCAAAGGCAAACCAGCTAATCTGTCACCAAGCAAGAATGTAGGACCTTTATTAGGGATGGGTTTATGAGAAGCATCAGTGTCTGCGTTCATAGGTTGAATCTCAATAACAATTCCTCTGCTAACAGCATTTCCCAGAGCCCAAAGTGCACCTCAGGAGGTAGTCCACTCTACAGCAAACTCTCAACAAATGGATATTGTCTTATATTGAAGAATCTAACAAGAAAGAAATTCAGTATCTTCCTTCAGAAATAGTTTCCATTAGTCATGATTTATCAGGAATTTCTTCACATCCCTTAATATTATGAAGTCTTCCCCTTTGTCTCCTTTCTCTCTGAATTCTCACTGCAGTAAAACACTAATCATTCATTCATTCACAGACACCATTCATTGGGCAGCCACCATGTGCCCATATTATACAACAACACTCTACTACTTTATCATTTCATCACTGTGACCTTACACAGTAAATATTATTAGCCCCATTTCAATGATAATGAATTAAAGCAATAGCTCAGAAAGGTTTTATTAACTTGCCCAAGTTTTCATGGTCATACAGTGAGTAAATGGTGAGGCCAGAATTTAAACCTCAAATTCTATCTTCTCAATTAGTGATGGAAGCCAAGGTCAACACTCCTCTTAGGGAGATATCATTATTCTTCAGTAGAATGCTTACCACATGTTCGACTAGGACCCCTTGGCTTACATGGCCAGGTTGATGCAATAGGCAGTGTCATAATGCCAATAGCTCAGAACAGAATTTAGAACACATGTGACCCAGACCACCCAGACACTTGAACGACCTTATTGGGATTTCAAGTTTATTTTTTTCTAATGTGAATACTCAATTCTCAGTTCATAGAGCACCCACAGATGACAGAGAAGAACCAAACCTCTAGGAATTCAAGTGGGTTGTCCTATTTCACACACGCACACACACACAAAGAGTAGTAGAGTGAATTTATAGACAACTACTAGTCCCTAGGCCTCATCTACTAAATAAGTGGTTTGGGTGAAAGTCCCAGGAAGATGAATCGATGGCGTACAAATACACACAAATAGGCAACAGGACAGTAAAATCTAAAGGGCACTATCTCTCTAATCGTTAAATCTCCCAAAACCAAGTTCTACCCCCCTAAAAAGAAGGTTTTTTTCCCATCAAGACAAGAACAATAAATGACCTAAGGACAGGAAGCACAGTGTTTCAGTCCCTATCACACCATAGCACCCTACAAAATGACAACTATATTATCAACACTCAACAGATATTGACTGGAATTTCCCTCTGATTCAGAGTAACCTGTTCTACAACTAAACCAAGTGTGTGGGTATGTGATCAAGGATGAAAGTGGACTCAGATGAGTTACCAGACTCTCTCCCGGTACTGCTGTGGTGTACTCTGATACCACTGCCTTCGCCATAGATTTCACCTCCAACTTTTAAACTTCTGGAACTTTCCATGGCATAAGAAAAGCTGTTTTGACATTGCCTCAAAAATCAGTTTTGTTTTGTTCATTTGAATTCAAAACACGAATGACTAAAAGAAATACTACAAAACCCAGTCCTAGCATCATTTCAGGGTGCCCAAATAGAGAGCACCATTGTTCTCTCCCTTTCCGGGTGGCAATCTTACAGATGGAGCCTTTGCTAGGAGGAAGTGGGCTCTGCATGGCTTCAGTGAATTTTGCTCCTGTTTCTGCTCTAGCGTGTCTTACATTATTTTTTTCTGCTAACTTCCTGAAAGCTAGACAGAAGAAAAACTTTTTGGCATGACTGCTATCATGGTCTGGTAACTCTGTTCTGGAATGAATGACCATATCCTTCAAAAACACTTTGTCAGGACAGGCCTCCTATCCTATGGGACCCTTTCAAAAAGTTTCAATTTTCGGGTGGTTCCACATTTGTCATTTTGGCTAGACCTGCGAGCTTCTCAAGGACAAGAAACATATCGTGTTTATATATGTTCCACTGAACCAAGATTATTCTGCTTGTTTGAGTCATACTAAGAAAGGGCCATATTATCCAAAGGTATTTGTTAAAATATTAAGAAGGCCAAGGAGCTCCTAAATATATAAAGCAAATATTAACATAGCTAAAGGGAGAAGTAGACAGCAATATAATAATAGTAGAGGACTTCAATACCCCACTTCCATCAATAGATAGATCATCCAGACAAAATCAATAGGAAACATTAGACTTCAATGACACATTGAATCAGATGGACTTAATAGACATTTACAGAACCTTTCATCCAACAGTAGCAGAATACACACTCTTCCCAAGCACACATGAAACATTCTCCAGGATCAATGTAAAGCCACAAAAAAAGTCTTAACATTAAGTTGAGATTGAAATTTTGTCAAACATCTTTTCCAACCACAATGGTATGAAACTACAAATCAATTAAAGGAAGAAAACTAGAAAAGTCACAAATATATGGCGATTAAACAATATGCTATTGAGAAACCAATGGGTTAAACAAGAAATCAAGAGAGAAATTTAAAAATACCTTGAGACAAATGAAAACAGAAAGTCAACACACCAAAAGTTATGGGATGCAACAAAAGCAGTTCTAAGAGGGAATTTTATAGCAATAAACACCTACATCAAGAAAAAATAACCTAACAAGGAACGAGAATAAATTAGAAGAAACCAAGTCTAAAGTTAGTAGAAGAAAAGAAATAAAGACTAGAGTGGAAATAAATGAAATAGAAATGAAAAAGACAATAGAAAAATATAAATGAAATTAAAAGCGGGTTTTTTTAAACTGTAAACAAAATAGACAAGTCTAGCTAGACTAACCAAGAAAAAGAGAAGACTCAAGTAAAGAAAATTATAAATGAAGGGGGAGACATTTTAGTAATACCATACAAAAACAAAGGATTGTATGAAACTACTATAAACATTGTATGCCAATGAATTTGACAACCTAGAAGAAATTAATAAATTCCTGTAAATATACAATCAACCAAGAATGAATCATGAAGAGATAGAAAATTAGAGCTAGGACAAATTCCCCAGTAAAAACACTGAATCAGCAATCATAAATCTCCAAGGAAGAAAAGTCCAAAATAATATGGCTTTGTGGGTGAATTCTTTAATTCACCCACAAAGAATTCATTTAAATAAAAATTAGTATCGATTCTTCTCAAATTCTTCTAAAAAATAGAAGGGAATACTTCCAAATTCATTTTATGAGGCCAGCATTACCTTGATACCAAAAGCATACAAGGACACTTCAAGAAAATTATAGGCCAATAAGCCTGATGAACATAGATGCCAAAAAATACTCAACAAAATATTATCAAACCAAAATCAGCAATACATTAACAGGATTATACACCACAGTCAAGTGGTATTTATTCCATGGATGTAAGGATGGTTTGACATCCACAAATTAATCAATATGATACACCACTTTAACAAAATGAAGGTTAAAAATTTTATGATCATCTCCTTAGATATAGAAAATGCATTTAATAAAATTCAACATTGATTCATGATAAAAACTCTCAATGAAGTGAGTATAGAAGGAATGTACCTCAACATAATATAGGCCATATATGACAAACCCATAGCTTGTACTCATACTCAATATCATATTCAATGGTGAAAATGTAAAGCTTTTTTTCTAAGATCAGGAACAAGACAAGGATGTCCACTATCACCATTTTTATTTAACATACTACTGGAACTCCTGGCCATAGCAATCAGACAAGAGAAAGAAATGAAAGGCATCCAAATTGGAAAGGAAGAAGTAAAACTGTCTCTATTGAAGAAAACACAAATAAATGGAAAGATATTTAGCAATCATGGATTGGAAAAATTAATATTGCTAAAATGTCCAACTATCCAAAGCAATCTACAGATCCAATGCCATCCCTACAATGGCATTTTTCATGGAAATAGAGCAAACAATCCTAACATTTGTATGGAAAAGAATTATATGGAATACAATAGCCAAAGCAAATTTGAGCAAGAAGAACAAACTGGAGGCATTACACGTCCTCATTTCAAACTATATTACAAAACTATAGTCATCAAAACAGTATAGTACTGGCATAAAAACAGGCACATAGATGAGTGGAACAGAATAGAGAGCTCCCCCCAAAAACCCACCCATATGTGGTCAATTAATTTATGACACAAGAGCTAAGCATATGCAACAGGAAAAGGACCATTTCTTCAATAAATGGTGTTAGGAAAACAACAGCCGCATGCAAAAGAATGAAATTGGACCCCTTTCTTATACCATACACAAAAATGAACTCAAAATGGACTGAATATTTGTATGTAAGACCTGAAACCATAAAACTCCTAAAAGAAAACATAGGGGGTAAGCTCCTTGACATCAGGGTTAGCAATGATATTTTTTATTTGACACCAAAAACAAAAGCAACGAAAGCAAAAACTAAACAAGTGGGACAACATCAAAGTAAAAAGCTTTGTACAGCAAAGGAAACCATCAACAAAATGAAAAGGCAACCTGCCAAATGGTAGAAAATATTTGCAAATTATATAAATGATTAAGAGGTTACTACCCAAAATAAAGAAGTCAAACAATTCAATAGAAAAAAAAAATCTAATTAAAAAATGGGCAGAGAATATAAATAGACATTTTTCCAAAGACGTACAAATAGCCAACAGATATATGAAAAGGTGTTCAGCATCACTAATCACCAGGGAAATACAAATCAAAACACAATGAAATATCACCTCGCACCTGTTAGAATGGCTATTATCAAAAAGATAAGAAATCAGTATTACTGAAGACATAGAGAAAATGAAACCCATATGTACTGCTGGTGGGAATGTAAATTGGGGCAGCCACTATAGAAAACAATATGGAGGTTTCTCAAAAAATTAAAAATAGTACTACCATGTGATCCAGCAATTTCAAAATACCCATTTCTGGATATTTAACCAAAGGAAATGAAATTACTATCTCAAAAACATATATGCACCCCCATGTTCATTGTAGCATTTCCAAAACATGGAAATCACCTGAGGGTCCACGGATGGATGAATAAAGACAATGTGACATATAGATATAGACAATGTGATATATATAGATAGACAATGTGATACATATATTTTCAAAATATTTTATATATGGATATACATAATACATGGAATATTCCATATATTATTCATATAATATTCCATATAATATATGGAATAATGGAATATTATTAAGCCATAAAAAATAAGGAAATCTTGCCATTTGGGACAACATGGATGGACCTCAAGGATATGCTAAGTGAAATAAGTCAGAGAAAGATAATATTGTTATGATCGATCTTATATACCAAATCAGAAAGCAAAAACCAAACTCATAGAGAACCAATTGCAGTTACCCAATGGCAAGGGGTAAAGGGGTTGGTGAAATGGGTGAAGGTCATCAAAAACAACAAACTGCCAGTTATAAGATAAATAAGTCCTGGGGATGTAATGAGAACATGGTGACTCCAGGTCGCAATACTGTATCATCTATATGAAAGTTGCTGAGAGCGTAGATCTTAAAAATTCTCATCACAAGAAAAAAACCTTTGAAACCATGTGTGGTGATCACAGTCAGATCATTACGTGGCACAGCTAAAAAGAACACAATGTTATGGACCACTTATATCTTAATACAATATATATTATTAAAAAAAAAAAAGAGCAACAATGTCTTATGGTCACCACTCACATACAATTCATGGTTCCTTGACCTCAGGTGCCCTGGAGTTGGAACCACTTGGGAAGACATTTCAGAAAATGGACCTTAATGGAAATGTTCAGAAAAACAAAACCTTTTCCCCAAAGGAGAAAAGCAAAAAGGAGCTGAAGTGTCTAATCCTACCCAGAAGTGCCCATCCGCCAATGTGAAGTAATAAGGAGAATGTGGGAAACAGATTGCCTTGGGGAATAGAGGTGTTACTATGAATCCTGCTTTATCTCTTTGGAACTGTGGACATCCATGAATTTAGCAGTATTTCCAAAACATAAAAAAAAAAAAAAAAAATCCATAAAATAAAATATATAGATTTTAAATTTCAGGTAAACCATACCCAACTTTGCAAACAGAAACCTCTTTCCCAAAGGCCTTACATAGTTCTAAAAAACTATGCTCTCTCTAAGCTAGACAGAAGGTAAAAGCCTTACATATGTTGAGTACCTTTATCACACAACTAATGTCCATATTTTTATATAAGATATTTAATGTTTTCTGTGTTAAATTATTTTGATAAAAATTTCCAAATGTACCCCAAATAGAACAAAGCCCAGCTACCAGTCATCCAGCTTCAATAATCATCAACATTTTGCCATACTTTTTTATCAATAATAACTTTTTTTTTTAAGATTGAATAGATTAAAGCAAGGCCAAGTTTTCAAGTCATTTTGCTTCAGTAGGCATGTAAAAAGAAACGAATATTCTGGCACGTAACTGTATGCCATTAGCACACCCAACAAATCAATCATCTGATACTCAATTTCATAAAAGTTCCTCAAATGTCTAAAACAATCTTTTTTTACCATAAATTTGTTTGAAACACTGTATAAGGTATTATGTATCTTAAGTCTCTTTTATATTTCTTTCACACTAAAACATTGCCCTCCGTCTTCCCTTTTTTACCCCATGCCATTGGGTAGTTGAAGAAACTGGATCCGTAGTCTTGAAGAAATTGCCACACTCCGAATTTGGTTGCAAAGCCATTTCTTAAGCTCTGAACACTCTGCTCAGCTGAGATTTCCCAGAGGATGCCCTTTGGTCTGGTGGGCACTCTGTGTTGCCTCGTTTAGTAAAACTGCCAGGTGTATAACCTGAGTGTCCACTACCCTGTTCGCCTAGATCCAGGTGGAGGGATGAAACTGATCACTGAGAACCCTAAGACACAGCTTTTCCAGAGAGGTCTCTAATAGATTGAGAGCTGGAGGACCACAGTAGTGTTCCCACAATTCAGTTACAAGAAAGAGGAGCCCAGAGCTGTGTAGGAGCTCTACTGGGAAGGAACAAAAGTTAACTGTTGAAGGGAAAAAAAAAAAAAGTATTTATTTCCAGAAGAGGAAGCTCATATCACAGACAAATATATAGGACTTGCTAAGGCTTAGGAGTAGGAGCTTAACGTCTCTTGTTGGAAAGGCACGTAGCAAGCAGCAGCCTGGGGTGCTCAGATGTATTTGTTTCTGTCCACCCAGCCCCATTCCTTTCTTTATCTTCGCAGACACAGAGCCCAGGATCTGCAGATTAGAAACAATCAGGATGATGTTTGTACAGCACCTTGTTCCCCGCAGTTCAGAGCACTTGGCGGGCAGCATCTTGTTCAAGCTGCGAGAACTCCCGGGTGGGAGGGATTTATGGGCTGGCCAGGAGGCCTGCTCTGTGCACCCTGCCCAGCAACCCCAGTGGCTTTGTCTTGGCCACCTCCTGCACACCTGCTGTCCAGGTGACTCCTTTAGTTCCCACTCAATCTGGACTTCTTTTCAGGGTCCCATTTCCTTACCACAATCCAAGCAAGCCCAAACCAGAGCCCCTGGAGTAATCAGAAATGAAACCTCAAAGAGATACCTTTTGATAAACTGCAAGAACAGCTCAAGTGCCTTTGCCTCAGGTCCAATGAACAAACATTGGCCGGCCGGCCGCTTCATGCCACGCTTAGCGCTTAGCCCGGGGGTGTAAAGAGCATGTTCCAGACCTGTCCTCCGGCAGCTGTCACTCCGGGCACAGCTGTGTTCTTCTACCCATCTCTGATCTGTTTCTAAAAAGTACTTCCCTAAAGGATTACAATGTAAATTTTTCTTCTGTAATGTATACTCTTGTTCATAGTGCCTTGTGCTACAAATAGATAAAAAGAAATAATTGGGGATAGTTATTTAGTATCTTTTGCCTAGGACTTTAAAGCATTTCACAAACACTGCCCACAAATAGTAAATTAACTAGCATGTTCCCTCCCTGTTTTACAGATGGATAGTAGCAATAGGGGCATGAAAGTCAACAGATGTCAGAGTAAAAATCTGACTCCACTACTAATTTGCATCATGACCTCAGGCAAGCCACTCCCCCGCCCTGAACCCTGGTGTCCTCCCTGTACCCAGCATTGTCACCTGAAAGTCTTATGACCCTCTCCTCCTCTCCCCCGGTATTTGGAAATGCTATCACAGTAACTGTGGCAGATGCATTATTAATATGTGCTGTTTCTCCTGCACAAGAATGTTTGGCAGAAAAACATTTTCCTGCCCCAAATGCCAGTAGCCCCAAATGACCCTGGATGGTCATTGACACCCAGGTAAATGACCTCTAACCTCCTTCCCGGTGTGACAGACTATGTACATCCGTCTCTGAAAGTTCAGCCACAAAGGGATTCAGCTCTACGTTCAAGTAGTCTGTGCCATGTTCAGGGACATTTCAGAGGGCCGATCGGAACCAGAGGTGAGCACAGAGAACCAGCAAGGTGACTACCAACTGCAAGTTTTTCGGGTCCCCCAGATTTTGCTTCGGGAAAGGCCCCACCCACTGTTTCACCCAGATTTGCTTTTAAGTTCCGTGTAGGAATTTAATATTTGTGACCCTGTCAACTTGTGTTAACACGTTCACCAGCCCTAGATCAACTCTGACAAAAGCAAGCAGGTCCCAGCCATCAACAGAGGCTGAGTAACTATCATGTGAAACTGCACTCAGAAGTAAACAGCAGGAGCCAACCAGTGAGAATGGGTTTAATAAGTTCCAGGTGGTTAACCTCCTACTCATCTGCACACTGGAACTTCCAGGTGGTCTTTGAGGCTGATCCCTGACTGTTTACAATGCTGAAGTCCTTTCGTTAGTAAATTATTTCTGTGTGTGCTAAGAGGCCGTTAATTATTTACCATATATCTTGACAACATATTTACTCCTTTACGACCTAGAGAATCCATCACTTTCAGAAATCCCAATTATAATGTTCTTGAAGGGTCAGCTTCAAGAAACCCCTCACACTGAGGGATCAAAAATCAAGGCCCAAAAATGGAGTAATTATTTTTCTAAGATATATGTCCAGCAGCCTGAATGCACTTTAAAAAAAAAGTTCTCCTCAAAAGTTTGCAAAATAACATGTAAAGCATAGAGCAAGTCAACTTATTCAGCCAGATATACCTATTAACTTGGGCTTTTTGGGGTAAATTGAAACAGATTTAGCACTTCTCTTGGTTTCTAAAAGTCTTTTGTCTTCAATTAAAAAATAAAAACTGAAGCTAGATGATTGGTATTTTGACATCCAACCAAGTGTTATTTCTGGTATAACTATACAGACTAAAATACCGCTCGTGGCAAATCTGGTGCATTTTTATGTGAATGCTTGTTTATACTCATCTCGTCTTGGCTCCGCACCATCATATCTCGTTCCACATCAAGCATGCATATGTCTTGATTTCCCTTCTCGCTGTCTGCAAGTCTATTCCAAGTTTCTGGCAAAGAATCTCGATGGAGACCCCAGGGAGGAGCCGGCAGACAAGGACACTGTGCTAACACCCCCCACCATCTCCAGTGGGTGGGCCATTCCAGACCGGGGAGATCCTAATTGGTTTGCTTTGACCTTGGACTGAAAAAAACCCCCCGGTGGCAGTGAGACATCATGGATAAAGCATGGATTTCAAAGACAGATGACCCAGATCCAAATGTGAACTCCACCGTTTCTTGCAAATCACTTAAATCCTCTGAGCCCCAACTTCTTCATCTAATGCAGCAGGTTGTGGTAAAGAGTAAATGAGAGAATATAAAAAGGAAACACTTTGAAGACCTACACGTTAAGGCTAATTGTTGAGATGGTGATGGGTGGACGAGGGCTCAGGGGCCAGGACCAGCTATGGGCTTCTTACCATCTGAGGGTTTCTGGGATAGGGGCAAGAATGAGGTGGGGAGTGTGAGGCAGGGGACCAGGAAGTGTCCGGAGGCCAAGTTAACATGGTTAGTTATCAAGCCTAAAGGGAAAGAGTGCTGGGTCCGGGGGGAGGAGGAGGAGGAGGCTAGGGGTAAAGTGGGACATTAGCTTGGGAGGTGAAGGACCCAGAGCTGGCTGGATGGATGTAGATGCCAGACCAGAGCAAGGGCTCCGTAGAGGGAGGAAGTATGAAATGGGCACGGGGCAGGAGGGACAACCCGAAGCTGACTCAGGCCAAACATTGCCATCTTTGGACCCATACCTTCTCCTTCTCCTTATGTGCTATTGGACACAGAGCCTTCAACTTCCTGCTCAGTTACCCCTGAAAATAATTTTTAAAAACAACACATCTTCTCACACCCTTTGAGGTTAACATCTAAAATATATCTTTATCTGTTTGAATAGTTAGAGAGGATATAACTCCTGGTGAATAGATATACTGGACATTAAAAGATAAAACTCCTATGACATTCAAAAAATGTTCCCAGTACAATCTAATACCATAGCAATTTGATATCCACCATAATTCATTTTAAATATACACCAACAAGCAAAAAATTATTTCATCCACTTCCCCCACATAAATGTATGATGTGATATTTTCTGCCTGAAACCCTTTTATTGATCACCCAGAATTATCTGCAGCAAAAATCTGCATATAATTTGAAATTAATCTTGCACATTTTAATTAATTTGAAATTAATGTTTAAAATTTCCTGTGACTATATAGGTCTAGGTATCAAAGAAATATTTCTGGACTGAATTGTCATTATAGGTATTATTAACATACAATTTATGAAAATAAATACAATTTTTATAAATATTCAACATAAGTCATAGAATTTTATTGGAAACACTACTCTTCATCAGACTCTTTAGTAAAATAGATGGGGTTTCTTATTAACATTATTCCCATCTTGCAATTATGGTTGTTACAGTTATTGTAAGCACTATGAGGCCATTTTCATAAAAATAAGTTTAGAATGGAAGGGTTTTATCATAGCTATGTCAATTACCGAGCCCCTTCTGATATGGTGATCTATCATCAAAATTATGATGATGATCTAATTCTCTGACAACTCAATTAGGTCTTCCCTCAATTTGCATGAAAGCAAAGAATTAGAAATCATCTGAGGTGAAAAAGATGACTCAGTCAATAGACACATTCACTTTTGTGCATTTGTCAGGCACCCCAGGGATTTGCCTACCCTGGGGCAATGCAGCATTGCAAGAAGGGCTGCCAGTGTGCAAGAAGAACAGAAAGGGGGTGCTGCATCCTGCAGGCATGGCTCCCTGCCATTCAGCTCCCTGAAGAGCCAGTGGAGGAGAGTGTGCCCATGGAAGTGATGGACCTAGAATTTTTTTTTTTAAATCCATGCATATTTATGTACTCTTAGCAAGCCTTTGTGTGCCCCCACAATGTAGGTACCCAAATGCAAAGCCCACTGGGCTAGGACCTGAGTGTTAGTGGAGCTGGTGACCCTGGGCAGCTGGGGCTTCCCTGACTTCTCCAAATGGCATTCTCCAAACTGGGTTTTGTGGAATTTTAGTGCCCTTCAGAATGTTAGAGATTCCCAAGGAAAAGGAATTCCCAGGTCCAAAGAGTTTGGGAAAAGCTTACTATTATTTCCCCCTCTTAAGAGATTCACAATGAAATCTGAACATTAAAGGCTGAATAAACCTGTTTCACTTTCTTTAATGCAGAATTTCCCAAACGAACTTGATCCAGTCCCATTTTGTCCCCCAAAGAATATCTAGTTATATATAAAGTCACCTTAGTAGTCTGCTCTGGTCCTGACAGCTCCAAGCTGAATCTCCTGTGTCTTGCCTACGTGGCCTGACTTACCCATAACAACTACAGAGCTCTTTAAAACACTCCAGAGGGACCGAGACCTCAGACTGCTTTGTTCCATGGAACTCCAGTACCGAGTAAGGAAATAATACCTTTTGCTGTAGCTTTCCTATTGAGTTCATCCATTTTTATTTTTTTAAATTTTTTTAAAGATTTATTTATTTATTTAAAGATTGCGATCACAGGTGGGAGGGGGAGAGAGAGAGAGAGAGAGAGAATCCTCAAGCAGACTCCCCACTGAGCACAGAGCCTGGCGCGGGGCTCAGTCCTGAGACCCTGAGATCATGAACCGAGCTGAAACCAAGAGTCGGACGCTTAACCGACTGAGCCACCCAGGTGCCCCGAGTTCATCTATTTTTAGATAGAGGCCCTGATATAACAGGAAGGTTTCTGTGCTGTTGACTTTGGGTGGCAGCCAATGGGGCCATGAACTTGAAAGTGCTTCCCAAAGAGCCACACGTGGATGGTCAGCTTGGTGCTTTCCCAGCTGTCCTTCTGGGTCCCCTGGTCATTGGCAGTATGGAACTAGCCAAAAGAAGATTATAATTAGATGCAAAGTTAAAACCCAAACATACATAAGTGGGATGTGTGTGTGTGAGTGAGACATTGTGTCTCCGTATAGGACTGTTTTTCATTACATCCACAGCCACGTGGGTTTTAACCATCTAATTTGAATTTTCCATCTTTTCATTGCAAAACATGAAGAGTCGGCTATATAATAATGATGATTATGAGTAAACCAAGTTCATGCATCACAGCTGGAGAGAGCAGCCCAGGAATGAGGGCCAGGTCATTTGACCTGGCTCCTGGTTTGGGACATCTTGGGCATTTGACCTCTGTAAGACATCACTACTGAAGAGAAACAAAACTAAACCCCTGCCACCGTTTCCCTTTATTCACCAGAAAGACTACATACAAGACTACAAGTTAGAAATTACTCAGTATTCTGTACACAGGCCCTGAACATTTTGGTTAGTGTGGAGATCCAATTAGACTCTCCATTCTTGACTGGAGCTCAAAAAAACAAATCAGTCAGGGACCTGTGGAAAAGGAGGTTGGAGAGTGAGCCTCCAGAGCCCTTTTCTTCTTGGAATATGGGAACCATGAAGCATTTCTGTGTGTCTCCATTCACGCTACACACCTCCTGAGAGCAAGCAAGGTGGACAGAGCCAAAGGCCAACAAAGCTGATTACTGACTCAGCCTCAGCCAGAACCCACTTTGCTCTTTGGAAACCTCTGCCCTCACCCGTGAAGCTGGAAACTAATGCATTTTTATAAGCTTCTGCAAACCAAGGAGAACAACACTCAAAATAGCTGCAAGAAAAGAGATGAAGAATCAAAACTAGTTTTTGATTGAAACCACTTGAGATTTCTTGGAGAATTATCCCCCAAAATCCCTTTTATGGGAAGACAAAGGCAGCAGAAACCAAATGATTGGCCTGCCATTGAAGAGCAAGTGAGCAGTGGAAATAGGATTGAAATAAGAGCCCTCCACCCTCCAGGTCTCGGGTTCTAGGAGCTAAGGTTCAGAGAAAGCTGCCCCTGAAGGGCCTGGAAATAAACAACAGCAGCAGGACCATCTGCTGGATACTGACTTGAGGGAAAGAACGTTTTCTAAAACCCTCAATCACCTAGCCATCCCCATCTGTGTGGGGGAAATGTCCAGGCAGTCAGGGGCTGTTACCTTTCCTTTGGCAAGGAAGGGACTCCCACCCTGTGTCAGGACAGCTGATGCATTAGGTCCTGATTAGATGTATCCCAGGTGTGGAGAACAGCTGTAGCAGGTTTTCAGCACACCTTTGCCTATTTCCCAAGAAACGATGTTCACCTCCCCATCAGCTCAGCTCTTCAGGTATTAGCTAAGGGTGGGGGGAAGCATAGAAGAAACGTGTTGCTCAAGGACACTGTCTAGTCCAAACCCACAGCGTTGCGTAAATCTGTGATTTTGATTCCACAGGAGGGAGAACCGAAAACCTGAAAGGTGGAAAAGTGAAATCGGCCCAGGTGTTAACCGGGGTGTGAGGCGGAGTGGAAGGAAACATTGTGTTATAGCCCCCCAGATGCGCGTGGCGGGGAGGGTCTGTTTTCAGCCCGTGGACTTGGCAGTGGCTGAGCCACCGGCGGGGGCAGCAGGGCTGGGCTGAGCTGCTGAGCCCACTATCTGGAGGAGGGAATAACCCAGGCATCCTGTGGACTACCCAAAGCTCTAAACGTCGGAATTCCTTTGAATTATTATTCTGACTCTGCTCCAGAGGAACCTCAAGTATTTCCAACCAACGTAATTTATCTATTTTGATCACAGCCTGCAAATTAGATTGTTTGCTTAGAGAGGAAGGGGATACTTCTCTTCCAACACTGATTTGACATAACTAATCCCCACTAGGCTGGGTACTGGTGAGAAAAGCCCTGGGGTGTGGCAGAAAGATCCAGACTTTGGTAGCAGACAGGTCCTTTGTGTACAAATCCCAGCTCAGGTATTACGGTCTCAGCCTCATTTGTGTCATCCCGAAAATGGGAATGACAGCCCTCCCCTTAAAGAGTTGTTGTCAGCATTGGAGATTATCATAAAGCACAGGGCATTGGCGGCATACAGATGGCAGTCGTCACTACTGTTATTGTATTATTACTATTGTTTCAAAATCAGGGAAACACTCAGTAGGAGGGGCACTAGTCCCTTAAGGACAGAGTGTAGATCTTACCAAGGTGGGGCTGGGGTAGAAGCCGACAGCTGGCTACTGGAGATGGTGGGCAGGAGGTCCGGAGGTGGTGTGTCTAAAACAGGTAAGGATCAGTGGCCCTCCCCAGGGGAAAGGGAGAGTTGGGGAGGGTAGTGGAAAGGTAAAGATAAAGTCACCAGACAGGAGGAAAAGTACTCGACTGGGCAGGAGCAGACTTCAGAACCAAAAGGTCTGCCAGAACAAGATAAGCAGACATGGACCGGAGCCAAGGAATGGGCTGCAGGGGAGGAGACAGGAGGGCCTCACTTCTCTAGGTTCCTCCTGCAGAAGGTGAGCAGCTGCTCATCTGAGGGTAAGGAGAGAACGGCCCCTCCTGCGGGACTTTAGGAGGAACCTGGAACATGCAGACGACTAGGGTGTATGTTCTCCAAACTTTGTTGATTGCTTACCTGATGAAATCAGGTACCTTCCATATACATATTTTTATTTGCACATTTTTCATCTGCATTGATTATATATTAAGTATGGCTTAGATTAAAAAAACACACACAAAGATGGGGCACCTAGGTGGCTTAGTCGGTTGAATGGCCAGCTCTTGATTTCGGCTGCAGTCATTGTCTCAGGGTCCTGGGACTGAGCCCTGAGTTAGGCTCCATGCAGAGAGGGAAGTCTGCTCCAGCAGTCTCTGTCTCCCTCTTCTTCTGCCCCTCCCCCCACTTGCTCATGCATGCTCTCTAAAATACATAAATCTTTAAAAAACACACATAAAGAGATCTTCTGTACAACACTCTATCATAGCTAACAATACTGTATTGTGCACTTCAAAATTTGTCAAGAGGAGAAATCTCATGTTAACTCTTCTTACATAAATTTTTTTTTTTTTAAATGGAAGTTTCAGTGTTTTGGTTTTTTTTTTTTTTTTTTTTTTGTCCTGCCCTTCAGTGGATCTTTTTTTTTTTTTTTAAGATTTTTTATTTATTTATTTGACAGAGAGACACAACAAGAGAGGGAACACAAGCAAGGGGAGTGGGAGAAGCAGGCTTCCTGCCGAGCAGGGAGCCCACTGTGGGACTCGATCCCAGGGCCCTGGGACCATGACCTGAGCCGAAGGCAGATGCTTAACAACTGAGCCACTCAGGTGCCCTCAGTGGATCTTCTTGCACACCGAATTTTGGATACTCCTCGCCCCCAAAACAGGAGGTGGAGTCGGAGGAAAGGGCATTCACCTCCATTCTCAGAAAGATAACTCATTTTTCTTTCTCCAATACCAGTGGTCTGAAAGTGTAGTTACTTGTTGGCATTTTTGTTTCTGTTTCTGTAGGTTGGAGGGTTAAAATCAGACAGAGAAAACATTTGACTTGTGTAATAAAGGCACACGGAGCCCATATTAATACTCTTTAGAAAAACATGAGGTAGAAACAGAAAGATTACCACTTTCTACAGGTGAAGGATGTTGACTCATTATTCTTGTGTCACTCACAAACCTGAGGCTGATACTTCATTTGTACACCACTCAGACCAAAACAGGAGCTGCCTTGTTTACTCCTAGTAAGGTGTACAGGCAGGCTCTAGATCACACAACTCACCATGTCATCTGGCACAGTATGGCGCCCAGCACAACAAAGTAGCCATGTTAAGAACAAGGGGACTCAGCAAAGATGAGCTTCACCTAGTTTGCTGTCTCTCAGCCCAGCTATGGCAGAGTACTTGCGTTCCTCTTATTTACAGCCCTGATTCACCCCTCCTTGTCTTTGTACTCTCCCCCTGCCTAGAATGCTTTGGTTCCTCCCCTGCAATCCCCTCCAGCTACTCATTAAATCTCCTTGGCTTATAAACTCAGTTTAAGCTTTTAAAAATGGATTGCTTCCACTGTTTTGCCCCCCACTCAATATCAATTCCAATAACTAGTTGTGTGCATTTCTGTCTCTCTCTGCTGTGAGCTCCGGGAGGGCAGGGAGTGGGTCCTCCTGGCCTAACAGACTCAAGTATAGGGGACTTCAGTAATTCATACTCGTGTAACACCCCAATGTGGGTCCAAATTGGGGAGGGTCCTCAGCTCCATGCAGTCATTCAGGGACCCAGGGTGGTGTCAACACTGCCACCTTCATTCTGTGATTTCCAAGGTCATCCTGGGCATTGATACCCAGCTAGAGGAATGGGGGGAAAGCCCAGGAGACTTTCATCGGCCAAGTCTGGAAATGGGGAAGATCACTTTCTCCCACACGACACTGGCACAGCTCCGTCACTATAACAGAAACTAAGAAATATAGTCAGTCGTGTGCCCAGGAGGTGAGGAAGCAAGCTCAGTGATGAACAGGCAGCCTCTGTCACACCGTCCTGGACCAGCTCACACTCGCTGTGAGCCCTCGAAACCCAGAAGAGGAGGGTGAGTCGGCCTGTGCAATCAAGGCAGGGTTTTGCAGGGAGCTTGAGCGCATTTTTTCTCAGTATCTTCCCAGACTTGTGCACAGTGCCATCTGCTGCTCAGAATTAGAAGCCTGAAGGGAGGTGACACTGGGTTTGGGGATCTAAGGAACCGCGTTAAGAAGAGCTGGAATTTAGTGCTCTGGAACCTTCACTGGCTTGGTAACCAGAGGAGATTAGAGGACATTCATAACACCGTCATTTTCATCTAACAGACACCAGCCAATAACTATGAGGCCAAGGGAGAGGAGTTGCCTGGGTGGTTTTGCTGACTTCATTTTTCTGTGACGTTACTAGGAGGTAAACAGGATGAGAATCAAGAGGAATATATGAACATTCTTATGTTTGGAAGGAGCTAAGTCCAATGGAGCAGTTGATTGGAGTCAAAAGACCTAGATTTGAGTGCCAACTTTGTCATTAGCAGGCTATAGTTTCCTTAGTTTTAAAATGAGGGAACAGGAAGACTTTTGTAGATCCCTTCCAGCTGGGAGTTCTAATCCAGTCATATAAGACCCCTTTTTTTAAGTTTTTATTTAAATTCCAGTTAGTTAACACACAATGTAATATTAGTTTCAAATGGAGAACATAGTGATTCAATACCTCCATACATCACCCGGTGCTCATCACAACAAGCATGCTCCTTAATCCCCATCACCTGTTTCACCCATACCCCCCTCCCCCACCTTCCGTCTGGTAACCATCCGTTTATTCTTTATAGTTAAGAGTCTGTTTCTTTGTTTCTCTCTTTTTTCCCCTTTTTTGCTCATTTGTTTTGTTTCTTAAATTCCACATGAGTGAATTTATACGGTATTTGTCTTTCTCTGACTTATTTCACTTAGTATTATAATCCCTAGCTCCATCCATGTTGTTGCAAATGGCAAGATTTCATTTTTTGTGTGTGTGTGGCTGAATAAATATTCCATTCTGTATATATACCACTTCTTCTTTATCCATTCATCAATGGATGGACACTTGGGCTGTTTCCATAATTTGGCTATTATAGATAATGCTGCTGTAAACATAGGAGTACATCTATCCTTTTGAATTTGTATTTTTGTATTCTTTGGCTAAATACCTGGTAGAGTGGTTGATAGGTCATAGGGCAGTTCTATGTTTAACTTTTTGAGAACTGCCATATTGTTTTCCACAGTGGCTGCCCCAGTTTGCATTCCCACCAACAGTGCACAAGGGTTCCCCTTTTTCCACATCCTCACCAACACTTCTTGTTTCTTGTGTTATTAATTTTAGCCATTCTGACAGGCATGAAGTGATATCTCATTGTAGTTTTGATTTGCATTTCCCTGATGATAAGTGATGTTGAGTGTCTTTTCATGTGTCTGATAGCCATTTGGATGTCTTCTTTGGAAAAATATCTATTCATGTCTTCTGCCCACTTTTTAATTGGATTATTTGTTTTTGGGGTGTTGAGTTTCATAAGTTCTTTACAGATTTTGTATACTAACCCTTTATCAGATATGCCATTTGCAAATATCTTCTCCCATTCTATAGGTGGCCTTTAAGTTTTGTTTTTTCCTTTGCTGTGCAGAAGCTTTTTATCTTGATGAAGTCCCAATAGTTTATTTTTGCTTTTGTTTCCCTTGTCTCGGGAGACACATCTAGAAAAAAATTGCTATGGTCGATGTCAAAGAATCTGTGTTCTCTTCTAGGATTTTTATGGTTTCAGGTCTCAGATTTAAGTCTTTATTCCATTTTGAATTTATTTTTGAGTATGGTATAAGAAAGTGGTCCAGTTCTCCCAATACCATTTGTTGAAGGACTGTCTTTTTCCCATTGGATATCCTTTCCTGCTTTGTCGATGATTAGTTGACCATATAATTGTGGGTTCATTTCTGGGTTTTCTATTCTGTTCATTGATCTATGCATCTACTTTTGTGCCAGTGCCATCCTGTCTTGATTACCATAGCTTTGTAATAGAACTTGAAGTTTGAATTGTGATGCCTCCAGCTTTGCTTCTCTTTTTCAGGATTGGTTTGGCTATTCGGGGTCTTCTGTGCATTTTAGGATTGTTTGTTCTAGCTCTTTGAAAAATGCTGTTGGTATTTCAATAGCGATTGTAGTAAATGTGTAGATTGCTTTGGATAATATAAACATTTTAACAATATTTGTTCTTCCAATCCGTGAGCATGGAAGGTCTTTCCATTTCTTTGCGTTATCTTCAATTTCTTTCATTAGTGTTTTGTAGTTTTCAGAGTACAGGTCTTTCACCTCTTTGGTTAAGGTTTATTCCTAGGTTTCTTATGGATTTTGGTGCAATCATAAATGGGATTGATTCCTTAATTTCTCTTTCTGCTGCCTCATTATTGGTGTATAGAAATGCAACAGATTTATGTATATTGATTTTGTATCCTGTGACTTTACTGAATTCGTGTACCAGTTCTAGCAGTTTTTTAGTGGAGTTTTTTGGGTTTTCTATATGTAGTATCATGTTATCTGCAAATACTTAAAGTTTTACTTATTCCTTGCTAATTGGATGCCTTTGATTTCTTTTTGTTGTCTGATTGCTGAGACTAGTCCAGTAATTATGTTGAGTAAAATTGGTGAGAGTGGACATCCCTGTCTTGTTTCTAAGCTCTCAGTTTTTCCCTATTTAGAATGATATTAGCTGTGAGTTTCTCATATATGGGCTTTAAAATCTTGAGGTATGTTCCCTTTAAACCTACTTTGTTAAGGGTTTTTATCACAAATGGATGTTGTACTTTGTGAAATGCTTTTTCTGCATCTATTGAAATAATCATATGGTTCTTATCCTTTCTTTTATTAATGTGATGTATTGCATTGATTGATTTGCAAATATTGAACCACCTTTGCAAGCCACAATCAAGTGGTGAATGATTTTTTTTTTATTATGTTATGTTAGTCACCATACAGTACATCATTAGTCTTTGATGTAGTGTTCCATGATTCATTGTTTGCGTATAACACCCAGTTCTCCATGCAATATGTGCCCTCCTTAATACCCATCATCAGGCTAACCCACCCCCCTACCCCCTCCCTTCTAAAACTCTCAGTTCGATTTCTGGAGTCCAGAGTCTCTCATGGTTCATCTCCCCCTCCGATTCCCCCCCCCCCTTCATTTTCCCCTTCCTTCTCCTAATGTCCTCCATGGTATTCCTTATGTTCCACAAGTAAGTGAAACCATATGATAATTGTCTTTCTCTGCTTGACTTATTTCACTTAGGATAATCTCCTCCAGTTCCATCCATGTTGATGTAAATGTTGGGTATTCATCCTTCCTGATGGCTGAGTAATATTCCAATGTATATATGGACCACATCTTCTTTTTTTTTTTTTTTTTTTTTTAAAGATTTTATTTATTTATTTGACAGAGAGAGACACAGCGAGAGAGGGAACACAAGCTGGGGGAGTGGGAGAGGGAGAAGCAGGCTTCCCGCCGAGCAGGGAGCCCGATGTGGGACTCGATCCCAGGACCCTGGGATCATGACCTGAGCCGAAGGCAGACGCTTAACGACTGAGCCACCCAGGCGCCCCCTGGACCACATCTTCTTTATCCATTCATCTGTTGAAGGGCATCTTGGCTCTTTCCACATTTTGGTTATTGCGGACATTGCTGCTATGAACATTGGGGTGCATGTGGCCCTTCTTTTCACCACATCTGTATCTTTGGGGTAAATACCCAATAGTACAATTGCTGGGTCATAGGGTAGCTCTATTTTTAACTTTTTGAGACCTCCACACTGTTTTCCAAAGTGGCTGTACCAACTTGCATTCCCACCAACAGTGTAAAAGGATTCCCCTTTCTCCACAATCTCTCCAACATTTGTTGTTTCTTGCCTTGTCAATTTTTGCCATTCTAACTGGTGTTAGGTGGTATCTCAATGTGGTTTTGATTTGAATTTCCCTGATGGCTAATGATGATGAACATTGTTTCATGTGTCTGTTAGCCATTTGTATGTCTTCTTCAGAAAAGTGTCTGTTCATGTCTTCTGCCCATTTTTTGTTTTTTGGGTGTTGAGTTTTTTGGGTGTTGAGTTTGAGAAGTTCTTTATAGATCTTGGATACCAGCCCTTTATCTGTAGTGTCATTTGCAAATACCTTCTCCCTTTCCGTGGGTTGCCTCATTGTTGGATTCAGTTTGCTAGTATTTTGTTGAGAATTTTTGCATCTATGTTCATCAGGGATATTGACCTCTAGTTCTCTTTTTGAGTGGTGTCTTTCTCTGGTTTTGGTATCAGGGTAATGCTGGCCTCACATAGAATGAATTTGGAAGTTTTCCTTCATTTTTTGAAATAGTTTGAGAAGAATAGATATTAACTCTTCTCTAAATGTTTGGTAGAATTTGCCTGTGAAACCATGTGATCCTGGACTTTCGTTTGTTGGGAGTTTTTTGATTACTGATTCTATTTCTTTGCTGGTTATCAGTCTGTTCAAATTTTCTATTTCTTCCTGTTTCACTTTTGGTAGTTTATGTTTCTAGGAATTTATGTATTTCTTCCAGATTGTCCAATTTGTTGGCTTATAATTTTTCATAATATTTGTATAACTGTTTGTATTTCTGTGGTGTTGGTTGTTATTTCTCCTCATTTGTAACTTTATTTCTTCAGGTCTTTTTTCTTTTGAATTAAGTCTGGCTAGAGGTTTATCAATTTTATTGATTTTTTTCAAAGAACCAACTCCTGGTTTCATTGATCTGTTCTACTGATTTTTGGTTTCTATATCATTTATTTCTGCTCTAATCATTATTATTTCCTTCCTTCTGCTGGCCTGAGGCTCCATTTGTTGTTCTTCTAGCTCCTTTAGGTGTAAGGTTCAGTTGTTTATTTGTGATTATTCTTGCTTCTTGAGGTACATCTGTATTGTTATAAACTTCCCTCTTAGCACAGCTTTTGCTGCATCCCTAAGGTTTTGGACTGTTTTCATTTTCATTTGTTTCCATGTATTTTTTAAATTTCTTCTTTTATTTCCTGGCTGACCCATTCATTGTTTAGTAGCATGTTATATAACCTCCATGTATTTGTGCTATCTCAAGATTTTTTGTTTCAAGTTTCATAGCACTGTGGTCAGAAAAGGTGCATGGTATGGCTTCAGTCTTCTTGAATTTGCTGAGGGCTGTTTTGTGGCCTAATATGTGATCCAGTCTGGAGAATGTTCCGTATACACCTGAAAAGAATGTTTTAGGATGAAATGTTCTGAATATATCTGTTAAGTCCATCTGGCATATAGGACCCATTTTAAAGATGACAGTTGAAGGCATATAAATACATTGGATCCCCCAGGGAGTGTGGCTTTTGTTTCCTTTTTAAAAAAAGGTATCCAAATCCATATGTTTTGATTTTCATATCACAAACATCTGTTTCTTGCATTTAAAGACACATAAATATGTATTTTTTTTAACTAGGTAAGTAGGACTCACTGACTGATTGGCAGTTGTTGATGAGGTTAAGAGAGTTTCTAGGTTGGTATAACAGGGCAGGTGATGAAGTCCTGCAACTAACTAATAACAATAATAGTTAACCTACTCGTGAACATCAACGGTAAGTCAGGCACATTCTAATTGCTCTACACAGGTTTTCTCACTTTTCACAACAACCCCTGCACAATTGTTGGCCCTTTTTACAAAAGAGAAAATTGAGACTCAGAATTGGGGCGCCTGGGTGGCTCAGTCATTAAGCGTCTGCCTTCGGCTCAGGTCATAATCCCAGGGAGCCCCGCATCGAGCCCCGCATCGGGCTCCCTGCTCAGCGGGAAGCCTGCTTCTCCCTCTCCCACTCCCCCTGCTTGTGTTTCCTCTCTCACTGTGTCTCTCTCTCTCAAATAAATAAAATCTTAAAAAAAAAAAAAAAAAGAGAGACTCAGAAAATACTGGTAGAAGAACAAATTAGGAACGGGAAGGGAAGAAAATGACAGATGGCGACCTCTTCATGGAAATGCGGTGCCACGCTCCCTCGTATGGTGCAGACTTACTGCTGGGATGGCAACTCTTCCCCTGGCATCTAGGTGGTCCAGTGGGGTGGGAATGGAAGTGGTGTGATGCTAACACATAGACATGCCCTTGCCATGTTCTCCTCTGCCCCCTCTCCTGACTGCACGTTGACACCAAGGCAACCTTGGAAGCTACCTATGGAAGATCTTAGAACCTTCTTGAGTCTGGATCCCTGAATGACCTTGTAGAGTGGGCCTCCTGTGTCACATTGCACCCTCCACCTCCTGGCCTACCTTGCAATGTGACACAAATGAGAAATACATTTTTATTGTTTAAGCCACTGAAATTTGGGAGTATCTTTATAACAGCAATAATAGAGAGTGGTTATCTTGCTATAGCCCAGTAAAACTGAGGGGAAGTAAAGATGAGAAATAGTGGGCATGTTAAGTTTGAAATCTTGTGGGAAAACCAAATGAAAATGTCCAGGGGAAAGACAGCAGAGACTCAGGGAGTCATGGTTAATGCACGCAAATTCACCTGTGTGCTTGGTCTTAAATAAATAACAGAGGGCAAGAATTTTCTCTTTTTTCCATTTCATCCCATAGCGGTAGGCTCTAAGCAGGCAGTGAAATGGGGGGGGTATGAACCTGCTCCTCCTCCAAATGGTCTCACTTCCCTCATATGTCCTCACGATATGAACACCTCACCCTTCCAAGTATAATTCCAGTCTGTAACGAAAGTTTTTTTCTACATAATGGCTCCAAATTTGAGCCAGCTGTTTCATCTTATTCAACTGAAAGAAAACAACGAACAAGTCTCATGTTGAAGAAATGTTGTTTTTCCTCAGACCCTGATCTTAGAACTCAACCTCATACAGGATGTGACTCTACTCTGTAAGTTTGGGAATTACCGTTTTCAGGACAGCAGCTGATTTGTGTGAAAGGATTGGCTCTCTTGGGAAGTATGAAGAGAGGGCCAAAGATGGAACCCTGGGGACCCCAACATTTAGGAGGCAGGTGAAGGAGCTGCTCATAAGGGCTAATGAGCAGAAGCGGTAGGGAAAGTAGGAGGAGGACCCGGAGTATTTAGTGCTCCCCAAACCAAAGGAGAACAGAATGCCACAGAGTGAATAACTCATTGTTTCAAATTAAAAAAAAAAAAAAAGGCAAGTTGAGGAAACGGTCACTGGATTTGATAATAAAATAGGATTTGTGACTTTTGCCAGAGCAATTTCAATGGGGCTGCAGACATAAAAGTCAGATGTTGATGGATAAAAGAGTGACTGAGCAGTGAGATGGAGGGAGCATAGCTCAGAGGCGTCTTGTACTGGGTCAGGGCCAAAGGTCCAGGTGAGGTCTGGGAGCCAGCCCCGCAATCCTCCCCCACCATTTTCTCACTGTCCAAGGACTCTTGGACTCAGTTTCTTTATCTGTAAAATGGGTTTAATGATCCCTGTCTCGGAGATTTCTGAGGATTAAATGAGAAAACAGTTGTGATTGGCTTTTAAGAAACCAAACAACTTGGAATGAGAGAGAAGTTTTGGGCGTTCCAGGCGTTGTAAAATCTTCCTTTCGATGAGGCAAGATGGCCAGGCAGCCAAGCACCTGTCCACAGGTGCCACACAATCCATCTCCTCCTAGATCTGCGTTGCTGAAGTGCCCTGGGGTGATGGTTTGAGGAAGGTTATCAGAGCAGCCTCGTGAAACCCTGGAGTTCCATTGCTGAAAAGATGCTGAAGATGTTGTGTATTGTATTACAAATTCTCAGCCTAAGCTGAGCTGGTGAGTTTCCCCTCAGGCCACAACAGTGCAAGTAATTGTGTAAGTAATTGTGTTTCTCCTGAACAACTCGTGTCTTTTTATCTTGCAACTGATCATGTTCCCCTTTTCTGCAGTGATTACCAGAAAGCTTAGAGACAAATGTGTGGTCCCCCCATTGCGTGTACGTAAGACACCACATATGCGTTTTTGTACTAGACTCCTCTCCACTACTTTTATGTCCCTATTCTTGTTATTCTCGTACTTAAAATGTGTGTTATATGATTTTATATAATGCATTCTTAAAGTCTAAATGGTTTCTTTTACAAGAGAAGATACAATTTTCTTGGGGGGCTTGAATAATTTTTAGCCCCATATTATAGCTGATTTTCAAAATATATTAATACCTCTCCAGTCTACCTATATATCCTATGAAACTTATCCTTCTGTATCTTCCTTAATACCAGAACTCATGACAATAGCTGACAATGAGCCCTTGTTATGGGCTGTTCAAAGTGCTTTTATATGTATGGATTCATTAATCATCATAAGAATCCTATTTATGTCTGCTTTACAGATAAGGAAACTGAGGCCCATAAAAGTTAAATAACTTCACCAAAGCTAGGATTCTGGCAAAACGGGCTGGGGCAGGGGAACAAAGTAGCTGGATTAAAATTTCTTTCATGTGATGAAATAGGCAAAATACAGCTAAGAAAAATACCAAGTCTAAACATTAGTGTTAGGAATACAGATCTCTTTGTTAAATAAGTGATGTTTGATTTGACTAATCTCCCTCCCCTGGCTTCGAACAGTCCTAATCCTCTTCTTAGGTGCTAATTGCCCATACTTGTCATGTGTCTTATAATTTTAACTTTTTGAAGGCAATGGGATGAAACAAATATCGGTCTATGAGAAAAACAGGTTATACATAATAAGCATGTCATGTCAAGTGTTTCTACTCTTTATCAACTTAGTAGAGAATGGTCCAACTGACATCAGAATATTGAAAAAACAAGGAGACGATGTTGCTGATTCAGGAGCTTTTGGCTTCTCATCCTTTATTTTTCCTCTGAAGGCAGTTAACGAGATTATACTTTTAATCCCTGGCCGTGCTTTGCCACTCTGCTATCTTTAGTATAGGCTTATGGATGATAATAATATTCTTGCTTAATAAATAGGATATTTGAGACGTTCCTGCATCTCAAATATCCTACTCACTTCTCATCATTCAGGCCCCAGGCAATGGCCCACCCCTTCCACAGAGTGGTTCTTCCTTTCCTGAGCACGCCAGCTCACATAGATAGACAAGACTTCCTTCTCAATCCCTCAGATACTCTTGACACCTACATCATTTCTACAAATGCAATACTTAACACCTGACATTGTCATTCATATACATATGAATATCTGTAACAGGCATTAGATAGAAGTTCCTTCAAGCAGGAACTGAATCTCCTTGTATTAACTGTGTCCCACAGCACCAAGTTCAAAGATAGGGCTGTGTCTCTCTCTCTCAAATAAAATCTTTAAAAACAAAAAAAGAGTTTTTTAACTTCCATGATCCCCGAGAGAAGCCATATTCCCCTGGGCAAACTGTGGTAGGGTCTTACTGTGGTCCTCAGTGGTCGTCTGTGTAAGATCATTGGAATATCTCACGGATGCTCTCTTTGTGTCTTCCCTTTTGAAATGTCTCCAGGTAGGGGCCCCAGGACACAGACAGAGAACCCTTTTCCAAACTAGGGTCCTGCTCTGGAAGCAGCTTCTAACCTAAGCAGCAGATGCCCCAACAATAGCAGGAATAAACCCCTTCTTCATATCCTCCACCTTATCCAATGCAGACTTTTTATTTCAATGGGAGATTTTTTTTTAATTTATTTTAAGTTATTTATGTCAGAGATAGAAAGAGAGAGAGAGGCACAGGGGGAGGAGAAGAGGGAGAGGGACAAGCAGACTCTGCACTGAGCCCAGAGTCCAACACGGGGCTCAATCCCAAGACCCTGAGATCATGACCTGAGCCAAAATCAAGAGTTGAATGCCCAACCAACTGAGCCACCCAGGTGCCCATTAAATGGGAGATTTTTAAAGCCTAAAGAGAAAGTGAACCCAATAGGTCTACCATGACCATTCAACTCTGCTTTTTGTTGTTTTCCTTTTCTGCAGTAGAGAATGTCCTCTTTCAGAACCCAAAGCTTTGACTTCCCCTTCCCTAACAGGCACTGTGTGTGGTTTGGGTTCTTCCTAGTCTCTGAGAGCACAGGAAGAGTCCCTTGAAATGAATTTCATTGAATTGGTTCTAGACGATTTGGTGTCTTTTTTCCTAATCCTCTACTTACATGATAGTCATTGAAATCCAAGTCACCTGTTAGGACTGCAAGGAATAGAGGAATGGGACCCTTTTGTCTGGACTTTCCATATTAATACTTTCAAAACTAAGTTCCCTACTATGCTCACTTGAGGACACTCTCATCTTCTCCAGCTTTTTATTCTCCTTATAGGCTTTAATACTTTCTAATTACCTCTTTTTTGAGGTATTTTTCATCACAAGTACACATACACACACACACACACACACACACGTGTCCACTCCATATTTCAATGCCACTTTACTAGGTTATCTCTTATGTTTCACCTACCTTTCCATTATTCCACAGTATTACCACATTCCAGGACAGGTAACCATTTTCTTGCCCACTTCTTATTTTGATCCACAGGTCACACTGAAAGAGAGCAGGGGTGCCTGGCTGGCTCAGTCGGGAGCGCATAAGACTCTTGATCTCTGGGTTGTAAGTTTGAGCCCCATGTTGGGTGTGTAGAGATTACTTAAAAATAAAATACTTAAAAAAAAAAAAGAAAAAGAAAGGGTCTGAGACAGACAATTTGAGCGCCCTAAGATGCTGGCTTTATCAAAATACATTTCATGTTTTCCAGAGGGGCCTGTGGTTCCCAGCTATAACCAGTCATTTGGGGCCATCTGCTGGACACAAACAGTCACAGGTTGGGGAAAATCAGATCCCGGCTTAATGAGCATCAGGTGCCCACTTCATACCGGGAGCTGTTCCTGCTGGAACGAGGCTCTCCATTCCTTTATGACAAATCTCTCCAACTTTTAATAAATATATCAAAAGCTAAGGGTCTTTCCTACTACTTCCTATTTCGTCTGCAGTTTCATAAAGCCCCTGTTTTATTTAGTTGGGCAAGTCCTAAGAACTAAGGAGACCCATGACAACCAACAACAATTAGAGAGTGGAAGTCACGTTTCCTTTGTCACTGTATCCCCAGAATCCAGCCTAGCAACTGGCACATGGTAGCAGCTTGGGGCCTTGATTTTGTTTTTGTTTTTGTGGCTTTCTGAATGCAACAGTAAGCAAGTATTATCTGAGGTGGGTGAAAATGACACACGGAGGTCTTTATTTGAAGAGAGAGTTTTCTAGACTTCTCTGCCTGGGTGGGTCCTCAAAAGCTCCTAACCAGGAACCCTCTTCCCACCTCTTATGTACTGAATCTTTATTAAGGGAAGAAACACCAAAAATTTTTAAAAAATCAGTAACATACTCCTGGGTGGGGAGGAGCAGGGACTAGGATTTTACATTCTAGGTACTCCATGAGACCTAGCCTAAAACTGGAGAAATATTAAATGCTCAATATATTCTTTTAAACTGATAATTAAAATATTTGCTCAATATAATTTTGTGTGTCAACTTGGCGAGGCCTTCAGTTCCAATTGTTTGATCAAACACCAGTCTAGATGATTCTGTGAAATTATATTTTAGTTGTCATTAATATTTAAATCAGTAACTTTGAGTAAAGCTGATTACCCTCCATAATGTGGGTGGGCCTCATCCAATCAGTTGAGGGCCTTAAGTGCAAAGACTAAAGTTCCCCAAAGTGGGAAAGGCTTCCGGCCAAGGCTGCAGCATAGAAACCCTTCCTGAATTTCCAGCCTGCTGGCCCACCCTGTGGATCCTAGACCTCTTTCATCTCGCTCTTTCTCTCCATATATATAAAATGTTTTTTTTTTTTCATCTGGAGAACCCTAATACACCCATATACTTCAATGTATATTCTACATCACTGGTTCTCAAACTGATAGGCATCAGGATACATACCATTTGGATGACTGTCTCTGGGAGTCCAGCCCAGGTGCCTATATGTGTAGTAAGTTCTACAGTTGGTACACTAAGTTTAGCAATGTGTATTACACCAGATTTGATTGACCTTTTTGATGCACATTATGTGCTTATTCTTTATAGCCCACGTATGTTCTTTATGTGCTTAAAGGATATATTCCTTATAACCTGTATAGCTTATTCTTTTATTCATTATAGGAATGGTAACTACCATTATGTACGTACTATGTGCCAGGTCCTGGACTAGGCTCTTCTCCATGTATTATCTCAAATCTCACCCAATTCTCTTGTTACAGAGTAGACCGAGTTATCTCAAGGTTAGTAACCTGCTCAGGACACACATTCATGTGTTCGTCAGATAACTGCTGAGCAGCTGCTATGGGTCAGGCACTTTGCATGGCCCTGGGGCTAGAAAGGTGAACGAGAGCCACGGTCCCCTCATGGAGCTCATTTTCTAGAAAGGATAACCAATAACAGTCAAGTGAACAAGAAAGGAGTACTGCCATAGGGCGTGTGGACCATGCTACAGGGGAAGTGAGTAGAGGGGAGGTGAGAGTTAAGTTAGTCACAGATGGTGAACTTCAAGCTCACAGAGATGTGGAGGAGGCCACATGAAGAACGCAGGTCGGGGGGCTGGATTGGGGGTCGCATCCCGGGCATGCTGGATAGGATGCGATCAGAACTGCTTCCGTCCAGTTATACTGGAGCTGCGTGTGTGGCTCCCCAGTGGGGGCATCTCCAGGAGGCCGGTGGACAGACCATCGTGGAACGCAAAGAAGAGGTCTGACAGGGGGATATAAACTTGGGAGTCACCACGGAGAGATGGGATTTAAGGACATGGCAATGATGAGGTCCCCTGGAAAGAGCTCACACACAGAGGTTAGAGCCCAGGAGCAAGACCTGAGGATTTCAGCCATCAGACATCAACGGGAGGAGTACCTGCTGAGGAGCAGCGACCTCCAAACAGACACAGGAGAACCAGGAGAGAGGAGTGTCACAGAAGTCCACCTAGTGCACAACAGGGTCCAGAATTCAGATCTGAGGTCTGCGTCCATTGCCCTTGCTCTGCTCACTGCATTCACCTGGTGCATTTGGAGATTGGAGCATTGCATGTGTATCCCGCTCTGGCGTATATCAGCACAGCTGATCCTTACAGCTTTAGAAGGCGAGCAAGGCAGGTGTTACCGTTTACAGATGAGGACACTGATGTTCAGAGAGGTAACTATTGAATGGTGGAGCCAGGCTCTAGCCTGAGTCTTCAGATGGCTGGCCGAGCATCTTGCCTGCTTAGTTCACAACCTCGAAGAACATTTTTATGGCTTCTTTATCATCGTCAAAAAGCTTGCCTTTTTAAGAAAGTATCTGTTGCACGAAATAGGGTGCAAAAAGTATTCAATTGTTGTAAATTGCTGGTGAAGAGGTTATGTGTGTCAAATGGAGGGAAGGGGAAAGTACCCATTCCAGGGCCAGAGATCAGGACCTAGAGGGACGCGGAAGGAAAATATGGAATTACGGGTTTTAAAAATAAAAACTTATGTATTTTTTTGGACGTAAAATCTGCCAGTCAGAGCTCCCAGAGCTTTCTCTCAACAACTTGGCTTCCAATGTCACCATTTTAGTGACTTTCGGGAGACAAATGGTTAGCTGCTGGAAGACCCAGGAGAGTTTTCAGCCAGGAACTGAAGGAAAAACATGGAGCTTCTGACCTGAAACTTAGTCTGTCATCAGTGAGAGTGAGAAAAGCACATCTCAAAGCCATCTTGTAGTGTTGGGGACCGTACCCTCCGAACATGGGAATAGGCAGATGGCAGTCATCATGACAGGACAGGTGGGAGCGGGGGCCCAGGAAGACCACTTTCAACCACCTGGAAGAAGTCCAGCCACTGAAGCAGCCATGTGCGGGACGGAGTCCTGAGGAGCCCCGACCGTTTGAGTCGTCCCAGACATGGAGGTAAAGACGTCTCTCAGAGGTTCCTGCTCCAGCTCCATCTTACTGCAGCTGCATCTGCAGAAGGAACCAGGGCCAGGGCTGCCCCGCAGACCCCACTAAACCCTGGGTCCCTGAGCAAAACAACTGCTACTGTTTTAAGCCACAATTGAGGGAGGGGCAGTTGTTATACAGCAACAGGTAAATAGACGATTGTTACATTCCCACCTAATCCCCAATACGCACACACGCACGCATGCACACGCACGCACGTGCAGAACTTTGATAATCTTACTTCAGTAATTAAGAAGTGTTCATTGATTGATTTCAGGGGCACCTGGGTGGCTCAGTTGGTTCAGCATCTGCCTTCCACTCAGGTCATGACCCCAGGGTCCTAGGACCCTGCTCAGCGGGAAGTCTGCTTCTCCCACTCCCACTGCCCCCCCACCTCATGCTCTCTCATGCGCATGCACTCTCTCTCTCTCATATATAAATAAAATTTAAAAAAATAATAATCCTTATTTTTTAAAAGTGTTTATTGATCAATTTCAATGAGAAAGCCACTGTTCCATATATACAAAGCTAGGGGAAAAAAACACATGATTTCTCCTTCAAGAAGCTTATAGACTCATAAGAAAGAAAGACCACAAACAAAACCCCACAAATACAAGGTTGTAAGTGCCGTAATCAAAGCCTGCTGAGATGGGGCAGCTGACCCAACCTGAAAAATGGTGGGAGGGGGTTTCAGCTGAGCCGAGCCTCAAAGGAAAAAAAAAAGATAGGAGCCAAGAAATGACACTGGAGAGGCAGACAGGGTTGTGTGTCCAAGAGCTCGGTGCACTGGTCAGTGGGGTGGATTGAATCACCCAAGAAGCCATCAGCATCGTTTCTGCAGGGGCGCTGGCATGGTCAGAACTGAGTGTAGCCGCTGGATACAGAATGGCTTAAGGGGAGAGGAGTTTGAAGAGGGACAGGCTGAGAAGCACCAAGGAGGGTTGGGGCCAATGTGCGCTGGAGCTGGCTTGTACCATCTTGCAAAACCCAACGCAGTTTCTAGAAATTTGGGGGAGACACTGTTAAACCTTGGATGGCTTGAATCAGCTATGGTGGGAGTATTTATGCCATGGATCGGGCAAATGCTACAAATCAAGGCTTCCCCTCAGAGCTGTTTGTTAATCGCTTACCAACACACCACTGATGGGAGCAGAGATGCTAATAGATTCCAGAAAAGCTTAAGAAGTTTTTTTTTTTTTTTAAGGGTCAGGTCTTGATGACTAACTCGATGTGGGGGAAAGAGTCAGAGGTGCCCCTAAATTTGTAACTCATTCAACTGTCTGAACATCATGACATGAATCGAGATGGAGAGTAGAGCGAGAAAGCCAATTTGGCCAAGATTATGAATTCGGGATTGTAACATGTTGATTTTGAGATGCTTCAAGGGTTGCAGGGAGTGATTGGTTACAGAAGGTCTGATGATTGGAGGAGAGCAGGTGCAGGACCAGAAGAGGGAGAGAGGCTTTCCAGGGTGAGGAGGGAGAGCGTTGAGCATTAAGCATTGAGGCGCGCTGAGGAGGAATATCAGGAAAACATTTCAGCTGTGAGGGAGGCCAGACGGAGCACTCAGGGCAGCGTGAAGAGAACCCAGGAGCTACGTGTATGATCAGGTGTTAAATGCAGCAGAGGCATCAATAAAATAACACAAGGGAAGGAGCTAGAAATCATGCATCCATCGCACCAGCCTGAGGTACAAAAAGCGGCATTTCTGTAGTATTCAAACCACAAGGACAGTAAGCTCCCAGCTGTAAGTGCCAACAGCCCATTCTAACATTCCCATGAAAGCTATCCATCCCAAGAAGTGTCACTTTACCGAGAAGGGGCAGGAGATGTGGCCAGTCCAGTGGTGTCTCTGCTAAAAGCCACCAGGTCTACGTCAGAGACTTGAAGCCAAGGATTTGAGGCTGCTGCCAGCCCAACGATGTGGGACACGGGAGGCAAGATTGCCTGTGTCTTCACTATTACCTTGAGCCAAGGTACCACTCCATGTAACACACACACACACACCACGCAGCTATTTTCCCCAAGAACCCTATGATTCTGGTGTGTTTGGGAACAGAAGCAGTGACCGCATCAGTTACCCACTGTGCATGGAAATCCCCCCCCAATCAGGTACCCCAGGACACCTTCCCACCAGCTGACTTTGTTTTAGTTCTCTCTGTTCCATTAGTCATGCTAATACATGTCAAGGGGACACGTCTTCCCTATTCCAGGGGTTTCCTCCAGGAAGGGACGTAGGAAGGAGCTCACCGGGGCCACCCTTCTGGATCTTTCTGCCCATTTATTTACTTCAACCCAGGGGAGGCAAAGTGACTTATCTGAGTGGTAAATTTGGGAGGAATCACCATGCATATTTATTCCTTCCCCTTCAGAGGGAGTTGTCCACAAGAGCATGAGTTCTGCTTTGCTTCTCCAGGGCCCCCAGGGTGTGGTAGCTGGGGCTGGCCTGGGTGGATGCGTCTGTAAAAACTTCGCAAGCCAAGTTCCCCAGTAGATAAGCCATGCCCTCCAGCCAAGCCTTAATCAGTCATAAAGGAAAATGTTAATTTTCCCATCTGCCCTTCTCTCTTGTCTTATGTCTCAATTTGTTCAGAAGCCAGGCAAGGAGGAAGATCTTAGACACCCCCAAAAGGGTTCTCAGTCAAAAGCATTCAGGAGGGGCACATGCACCCCGATGTTCATAGCAGCAACATCCACAATAGCCAAACTGTGGAAGGAGCCGAGATGCCCTTCAACAGACGAATGGATAAAGAAGATGTGGTTCATATATACAATGGGATATTACTCAGCCATCAGAAAGGATGAATACCCACCATTTGCATCGACATGGATGGAACTGGAGGAGATTATGCTAAGTGAAATAAGTCAAGCAGAGAAAGACAATTATCATATGGTTTCACTCATATATGGAACATAAGGAATAGCACAAAGGATATTAGGGGAAGGAGGGGAAAACTGAAGGGTGGCAAATCAGAGGGGGAGATGAACCATGAGAGACTATGGACTCCAGGAAACAATCTGAGGGTTTCAGAGGGGAGGGGGTGGGGGGATGGGGTAGCCCAGTGATGGGTATTAAGGAGGGCACGTGTTGTAATGAGCACTGGGTGTTATATGCAATTAATGAATCATTGAACACTACATCAAAAATTAATGATGTACCCTGACAAAACAACAAAGAGAAAAGTTTCTAGTGTCAGCAGCCTTCCCCCTGAAAGCTCTTTCCCCCTGAAACCTTTAGCTATGGTCAAGGCGTGGGGTCTACCTCAAGCCAGGGACCCAGCCCCTGCCTAAGGAAAAATTAAGTAAGCATGCTAGTGCACACTCCCTCTGAAAACGTTGCAGCTCAGGAACTAAAAGGGGCAACTCCCATGACTCTTTCCAGAACAAAGAAGGTCTGCTCCAAGATGACCGGGGTGTCCCAAGCCA
Source organism: Phoca vitulina (assembly GCF_004348235.1). Taxonomy (NCBI): domain Eukaryota; kingdom Metazoa; phylum Chordata; class Mammalia; order Carnivora; family Phocidae; genus Phoca; species Phoca vitulina. The sequence goes on from NW_022589736.1 coordinate 14,615,734, forward strand.
GAAATAGAAAGGGCTAACCATTTTGAAATGTCATCTTCTTCTGCTAAAAAACAATTCTTCATCCCGTTACACATCCATTGAATTTAGCGACTGGAGGTCTTCGGTGATCTTGGATGGAGCAAAAGGGCTCTCAGTCAGGAGCATTAAGGAAATACTGAATTCTGTGTGAATAATGCATGCCACCATATCAAAGGCCATTGAAAGAAAAATGTCCTAAATTTTGCTTAACAGAGGCTTTTTGACCCACAATCTCCCCTTTCAGGCCATAAACCTTATGAATATCCCCAAAAAACAATGGAAATTCAGGGAGTCCCATATCACTTAAGACATCTGGGTACAGAAAATTAATTAGAAAGGATAAAGAGAAAAGGCCTTACTTATTTAGTGATGAAGTTATTTGGGGAATGGGAGGGACTGCCATAGGTTGCTAGGCCAAGGGAAGAAGGCCCAAGAAAGGGAAAGATGGCAAATAGGATAAACAGAATAATCTCGATCCCTCAAGGAGTTTATAATTAGGTAGCTTTTACTTGGTAAATATGTCCCATGCCAATGAGAAATGAAAGGAAGCCCCAAACTTATAAGTTGTAAATGCAAAACACATGGGTTATTATCCTTTTCAGATATTTCCAAAGATGATGGCCCCACTGTTTCAAGTCACTCTTTTTTTTAAAATTCAATTAGCCAACATATAGCACATCATTAGTTTAAGAGGTAGAGTTCAGTGATTCATCAGTTGCATGCGACACCCAGGGCTCATCACAACACGTGCCCTCCTTAATGCCCATCACCCGGTTACCCCATCCCCCCACCCACCTCCCCTCCAGCAACCCTCAGTTTGTTTCCTAGAGTTAAGAATCTCTCATGGTTTGTCTCCCTCTCTGATTTCTTCTCATTCAGTTTTCCCACCCTTCCCCTATGATCCTCTGCACTGCTTCTTATATTCCACATTTAAGTGAAACCATATGATAATTGTCTTTCTCTAATTAACTTATTTCACCTAACATAATACCCTCTAGTTCCATCCACATTGTTGCAAATGGCAAGATTTCATTTTTGTGATGGCTACGTAATATTCCATTGTATATATATATACCACAGCCATTCTTCTGTTGAAGGACATCTGGTCTTTTTCCATAGTTTGGCTATTGTGGACATTGCTGCTATAAACATTGGGGTGCAGGTGCCCCTTCAGATCACTACATTTGTATCTTTGGGGTAAATACCTAGTAGTGGAATTGCTGGGTCATAGGGCAGCTCTATTTTTAACTTCTTGAGGAACCTGTTTTACAGATTGGCTGCACCAGCTTGCATTCCCACCAACAGTGTAGGAGGGTTCCCCTTTCTCCACATCCTTGCCAACATTTGTCATTTCCTGACTTGTTAATTTTAACCATTCTGACTGGTGTGAGTGGTATCTCACTGAGGTTTTGATTTGGATTTCCCTGATACCAAGTGATGTGGAGCATGTTTTCATGTGCCTGTTGGCCATTTATATGTCTTCTTTGGAGAAATGTCTGTTCATGTCTTCTGCCCATTTCTTGACTGGATTATTTATTTTTTGGGTGTTGAGTTTGATAAGTTCTTTATAGATCTTGGATACTAGCCCTTTATCTGATATGTCATTTGCAAAGTCACTCTTACCGATATTTAAAATGTAAGGCAGTTGTTCTTAATATTTGGGAGTTATGGATAAAACTCTAATTCCCTACAAAGTCTCCTACAATGAGCATTAGGGGTTCACCCCTCATTTCCAGGTTTGTCCCCAGAGCTATGAGTCAGGAAGTTGCAGCTGCCCCCCCCTCCCCGAGGTCAGCAAAATGCAGAAAACCACTGTCAGTGGTCACTGATGTACACAACCTGGGGACTGAGAACCATCAAAGGAATGTGGAAGGGACTGCAAATCCATCTGTTGAAGCCCCTGCATTTGGTGCAGCCACAACTTTCCCAGCCCGGCACAGACGCACCTTCTCAGCCCCCTCCTGAAGCCTCGTGACAAGGGAGTCTCAGAAATAGAGTTCCCAGACCTCTAGCCTCTCTGACACAGGGGAGAGCATAAGAGACAATCGGGATACTGCTGCCCCCATCCCTTCTCTATGCTCACCGCTGCTCCTCTCCCCGTGAAGAATCAACAAGAGGGCACGCAGTGACAAGACCAGATGGAATCCCTGCAAACCAACACGAGGGGAGTCAGAACCCTGGAAGTGGGGTGGGTGAGAGAAAAGGACAGAAGGGTTATGGGTGACGGAAGGAGAAAATAAGAGGTCTGACGGGGAAGGGGCTTTCCTCCTGACCATAAGACATTGGCCATATTGGAGCAAGTATGGTCTGGCACCAGGGGAGAATGGGAGCAGGGTGCTAATTGCATAGCAGAGTCGCCGTGGTTGCACACGCCCTGTGAACTCTATAATGGCTGGAATGTATAGCTGGAAACTGAAGGCAAGATTTATTTATTCTTCCAGACTTTCTGTGTGTGCTCGCATGAAGACAAGGTCTGTACTACTCCCCCCGCTTTGATGATAGTATCATAGGCTGAGAAGTTATAGAAAATGATCAAGTCCAATCCAGGACTTCACTAATCAATGCGGGGCCTTTGTATAAATTAGAAAAAGGAATTGCTTCCCCGGGGAGATGCATGCCTTGGAGCTTATGGTACCAGCTGCCCAGCAGCCTGCATTCATCCCCGGGGCCAAGTGCCACTGTGCCATGAGTAGCCTGCACAATCGTGCAGAGCAGCTTCAATCAAATCCTAGCAAGACTAAACCACAGTAAATTCATGTTAGCAAATTTATATACAGAAAGTGTGGGCAGGCTTACTCACCATTTAGTCTTTTATTTAAAGATTGATTGATGATTGATTGATTGATTTCAGAGAGAGAGCTGTGGGGGAGGAGCAGAGGGAGAAGGAGAGAGAAACTCAAGCAGACTCCACGCTGAGTGCAGAGCCTTACGTGGGGCTGGATCTCAAGAGCCTGACATGGGGTTGGATCTCAAGACCCATGAGATCATGCCCTGAGCCAAAACCAAAAGTCGGGCACTTACCCGACAGAACCACCCAGGCGCCCCACCGTTTAGTCATATTTTATTGGCATTTTTTAATTGGTTCTTAGTTATCATAAAAAGATTCGACAGTTTAGAAATAGTGTTGAGAAGAATCAAAAGGATTTACATGCCATTCCAAAGAGAGAAGGATTCCAGTTCCATAGCAGAGATATAAATCTTGGAATAAATGAAGGGGAAATATGAAATGAGCAAACCAGTGTTTACAAATACAAGAAAGGAACATGATGAGAAGACATCCCTTAAAATGCAATGAAGTCAATATCGACTATAATTAGCACAAGCCACTAAGTAGGATGAATCATGTTGAAAAATAAGTGTTTGATCTTGAAAGGTAACATGAGCACCAGGGATGGAAGCTAAGCTGCAGATCTCCCATGGATGACATTCTAGAAATAACCGAAGCCACCAAGCAAATACAATAAGACAGGTTGTCTCTCACCTGCCTGCTCTTGTCTCCAAAAAATTAGGCAAAAGAAGTAAATGAGGCATTAAGCAACATCAAGGAGACAGGATGAGAAGGAGGAAAGCATTTTTTTATTAACTGAATATTGAGATACATGTAGAATTAGCTTTAGAATAAATTTTCTCCTCAAATTCTCTAGGGCCTAAGATCCAAGAAATACATAGCCAACCACATAAACTATATCTTGCAGCTTACATATAATGGCCAAATCTGTAGAGAGTCATTTTTACATAATGAGTTTATTATTTAGCATGTATGAGCATATTTAATCAAATAAAGAACACAACCAGTTTAGTATTATTGCTTTATTCTTTTGAACTCAATGGGAATCGATTGACTAAAGTCTCCAAGTTCCAAACTTACTTCTCTGCTCCCATCCTTCTGATGGCTCTACGGCTTTTGACACTAATCTCTCTCCTGAGGTTCATTTTCCCAGATGGTTGTGGACATCACTCACCTGTCCCACAGGTACTTCACACACCTGTCTACAGGTACTTCACTTACCTGTCCCGCAGGTTCTTCAGATTCCACAGACAGGACTAATCAACTTCCCACTAATGCTGCTGCCCATCTATCTGGTCACCCAGGGCAGAAATTCTTAATTGTCTTCAACTGCTCTCTTCTCACCCATCACATCTCATCATCCTGAAATTCTGTCCACTCCACCTATATAAAAACTCCCAAATGTATCCCCCTTTTTATGACAGAGTCAAATATGTGACGTTTTTGTAGCTGAGATGGAGATGGAGGTCCCCAATATGTCCAATTTCAAGCTTACTGGGAAGGGCCCAACCCTAAAAAAAAAAATCTCCCCTCCCCCCACTGGTGGATCTCTGGAGCTCCTCTACGAGACAAAGTTTTTATTACAATGTTAGAAATGATCTTAAATGCAAAAGGCTCTAGAAAGGTAGCAACCTGCATTGAGAGCACACCCAGGTGTCACTGCTATATCACACAGCTTTCCAGGGGGAAAGGGTGATGGCACGAACAGAGAGTGAGGGTGGGAAATCAGAGGGTGGGAGACAAGAGCAGGAAGAAAGTGTGCTCGGGGCAGAGAGGAGTCACTGAGTGACATTTCATGAACACGTAGACAAACAGGTACGCTTGAGCCAACCAAGCCAGAATCAACTAAAATATACTTTTGCACTGAAGGTGAATAAAAAAATTCATAAGGATGTGAGCCAAGGTAGACAGGAAATTGTTTTATAAAAAGATCCACAGAGACTCTTCCCTTTTTTCTAGAATAAACAGAATGAAGCAGTTTCCCAGAATTTCAATAAGACCCAGTGAATGGGAAAGCTCTACATTTTTGTAAGATCTCTGAAATCATGGCAATGGGAAATAATACCTTAGCACTTCCAAGCTCACAAATAGACCTTCCTCTTAGAGTTTTCACAGCCAGCTTTGCAAAGCTTGGCCACCACTGCCATATTATTCCATGAATATCCAATTGTCTCTGCAAGAAGTGTATTTTGGCTAGGACTTTCTCCCGCCTCCCTGGGGTTGGATCACATTAACTTGGGGAGAATGGTTTATGTGAATTGCTTGATGTGACTTCCACATTGGAACGACTCCTGTGTAATCCAAGTCATTTTTTCCCTTAGTTTCCAATGGAACCAGAAAGAGGAAGGGATGAGGGCTGGAATATCAATGGAGTAATTGGTTGCAAAATTTAAAGGTCTATTAGCTGGAGAATCAACCCATGGAGCTTAGGAAAGAAATGTGCTCCTGGCATCCAGTTTGAAGATCTGAGGAGACCAACCCCAGAAAAAGCTGATTTCCTGTTCAGCAGGCTATCATGTCTATGAATTTAATAACTGTCTATTGACCTATGACAAGGGGAACAGGACCTCTGTCCACAAAACCAGAAAGGGGTTAATGTAGTCTGCTGAGGGGGAACAGTGAGGTTTTATGGGTACAAAAGGTCATGGGCAATCCAGGTAAGATTTTGTGTCCAGGTTTATCATAGTCTATTTGGAATCCATGTGTGAATACATTTTCTCAGGGGACTTAGGACTTTTCAAATTGCAGCATCATTTATGATCATTTAACTAACCAAGCACTAAGCCAGTCTCTATAGAAATATGACAGTTAATTTTATGTGTCAACCTGACTGGGCAGTGGGGTACCCAGATATTTGGAAAAACACTATTCTGGATATTTCCATAAGGGAATTTGGGGATGAGTTTAACATTTAGATGGATAAGACAGAATAAAGCAGATTGCTCTCCCCAGTGTGGGTGGGTCTCATCCAATCAGTTGAAGGCCTGAATAGACCTGGATGCTGACACTCCCCCAAATAAGAAGGAATTCTTCCTGCTTGACTGCCTTGAGCTGAGACATCAGTTTTTTCCTGCCTTCAGGCTCTAACTGAAACAACAACTTCATGGGTCTCAAGCCTGCCTGCCTTTGGATTAGAATTATACCAACAGTTCTCCTGGGCCTCAGCTTGCCGAACGCAGATCTAGAAACCTGTCAGCTTCTATTGGCATGAGCCAATTCCTCATAATAAATGTTTTATCATATACATACAGTTCAAATTGCAAAATCAAAATAAAATTGTATAGACACATACACACATATATCCTATTGGTTGTTTCTCTAGAGAACAGCGATTAACATAAGAAAAAAGAAGTCTGAACTGAAATTAGGTTAAGTTGGCATCTGTTAAAACAGGATACCAAATATAATGAACCAAAAGGAATGCCGCTTTCTAAGAGTTGGAGGGAAGCTAAGAGATCACCTGTCCCGGCCTCTCTACCTCACTGACACAGAGGCCAAGGTCCAAGGAACTCTGCCCCTTCGTGTGTTCTCAGGTCAGACCCAGGTAGCCTGATACCCAGGACTGTGTTCCCTATGCCACCCTGCACTCTGAGAAGTGAGAAATTTCATTCTGGGAAAGAATAAGTGAGATGGAAAAAAGACAAATCACATGGGCTTCAGCAGTGACAGATGAATTATTTAATCAGAAGCAAGGAACGAGACACCCAGGCCATTTCCCACTCGCCAGGCATATAAGGAAGACAATGGCAGTGCTTTTCAGACCATGACGGAGAACTGTGGTGTTTTGGAGTGATTATGCTCCCGAATCACTGGCTCTGACTCATAAATACTTCAATAGAACATTTTGCTCCAGGAATTTTTAACAGTTCTATAACAAAACAAGGAAACAAGAATTTAACGTGTAAATCTACGCTCTGCTTTGACTCGTGCAGGAGTCTAGGACAGCTTCTGTGTGTACGTAATGGACAGGAGCAGGAAGTAATTGATAAGCCGTCGTATTACTAGGCTGTTCTTTTTTAATATTCACAGAGGACTGATGATCACCTAAAAGATAAACACTGAGTCCTCCCCAACAAGTTTACTGTTTCAAGATTTACAGACGTGAGGCAAAGGAGAGGAATTACACACAGAGCACACACACAGTGCTCTGGCTTTTCATAAAGCAGGGTCATTGTTCCTGGCACTCAAGATACTTGGCGTGCAAACTGGTGGCAGGTTAAACTCTCATCTCAGAGCCTCGTTCTGATGGAAGCCTCGACTCCACACCCCACTCCTCCTACGGGCAGATGCTACAGTGCCAGATATCGCTAAGAGGAAATACACACACTCGTTTGAGTCCCTGTTTTTAATCCATTGGGGTGTATGCCTAGGAGAGGAATTGCAGGGTCATGTGGTAATGCCATTGAACTTTTCTGAGGAACCCTTCATCAGACCTCATGATTATTGACGTCAGTCTCCAGGGTGCTTTTTGGTGTTGTTTTTGCAACTCTATTGAGGTATCATTAACACCCTATATATTTCACCCATTGTAAGCTTGATGATTCTAATTATGCCAATAAGAGTTTACAATGATCATGTCAACCCCGTTTTAGAATATTTTCATCACCCGCCCCCGCCATAATTCCCTTGAACTCGCTTGCAGTCAAAGCCACTCCCAACCCCAGGTAACCACAGGTCTGCTGTCTCTCTGTTTCCCTTTTCCAGGCATCTCATATATATGGAATCCTAGTACAGATAGATTTATTATATAATTTTTTTTCATAGACTTTTCTTTATTGTTAAGCTGCAACATACATGGTTTAATACAACAAAAAAGCATTTAATCAAGTAAAAAATAATAAACTGAACAATAAACAAATAAACACTCCAAACAAAATATTTTCCACTGGAAACATATTAAGATTGTACAGGGTTTTGGGACCACCTTACTGCAATTTTCTTATGGGTTACTAGTCTACATGCTCCTTGTTTTCCACAATCATGCAGACGTAAATGGAAGTGTGAATGATTAAATAAATAAAAAGTTTGTTTACTGCAGAGAATCATTTCACAAGGAAGCCAAAGTCGGTTTAAGGAACAAAATTATTTAAGAAATTCTTCGTGTAGTTAGGTTCACTTTAGAATCCATGAACTTTAAGCTGTTCCTCATGTCAATACCAACCTCCAAGGGACACTGACAAATGTTTTTTCTTTGGTCACCGTGACGCTCAATCACAGTATCATTATAGGCAAAGGGGCTGAGGCTCAACTCTTTGACGCTCATGAGACCACCAACCTCTACCCCTCTCCCACTTTGTAGGTGTCACGCTTCCTTCCCTCCTACTGCTGTGAAAGCCCTCCACCTAATAAAATGTCAACTTATAATGCTGTGGGCTCTGCTCCAGGGATCTCAGGAAAGCTATTATTTTTAACTTTTACCAAGGTCAGAATGATTTAACCAAACTTCAGAGCATGGGCACTATTTCTGCCGTGAGCACACTTTTTACATCTGCTTCATTAGCAAATACCCCAAAAGAAACATTCCTAGAGATAAGAGTAAGAATCTCCCTAAGCTCCCATACCTCTGAAGCCCGCAACCTTGTACATACTAAAACCTAAGATAAAGTTTGTAATTTTCTTTTCTTTTTTTTTTAAAGATTTATATTTATTTATTTGACACAGAGAGAGACACAGCGAGAGAGGGAACACAAGCAGAGGGAGTGGGAGAGGGAGAAGCAGGCTTCCCACCGAGCAGGGAGCCCGATGCGGGGCTCGATCCCAGGACCCTGGGATCATGACCTGAGCCGAAGGCAGACACTGAACGACTGAGCCACCCAGGCGCCCCAAGTTTGTAATTTTGTGAAATGTCTTATGTCATGGTGAACTGTAACCTTTGATGTAAAAAAAAACAAAAAAACATATATAACCTTGTATCAAACCTTCTTTCTCCAGAGCACTCTCCTCTTTGTGAAGATTGTGTATCCAGGGAAGTCGTCCTCATTTGGACTCGAATAAAACTTTCTTCCTTTTTTTTTTTTTTAAGAAACTAAAAGTCTTGTTCATTTTGCTTTGACACACACCCCCTGGCCTCTCTCCCCTTCCCTCCAGGACAGCTGGGGTAGATTGCCTTTAGAAAGGTTGTTTGTCCAAGAGTCCTGGGCAAATGCCCTTGAGGTAGGAACCACAAAGGGATGAACTGCCTTCTCCATGCAGAGGGGGTGAGGGGAGTAGGGAGGAGCACAAAAAGCATGAAATAAATGAATATCTCACTGAATATGCTGCCACGCTGCTTTGCAGTCACCTACCACAAAACCGCATCAGTGAACAGCTAAAAGCAGGTTATAATTTTAGTCTTTTTATCTACACGTAGATTCCATCTACTTACGGAAGTATGAGAGGAAAAGGCACCACCCCACCAGTCAGGCTAAGAAGCAGAGCGACAACAATGACACTGTGCCCCCGGGTTACTTTTACTAATTTTAACCCTGCATCCTCACAATGGCCTTAGGCAGTAGGGGCTGAAGACCCAGATCCCTTATTTAAAGCCTGTGGAGCAAGCTCCCGTTTCAGAATTCAGAATTTTTTTGGATTTTAGAAAGGTGAGACAGTAATGTATTACAAAGTATGTAATTTATATAACATAACTCCCCAAGAGTGTCCGAAGCGGATCTCATACAAACTAAGTAATGTGTCTTCAATGAAATAAATAATCCCATGAAGTGGTCTAAAGAGTGTCAATACCAAAAAATAAATAAATAAATAAAGAGTGTCAATACCTCTTCATCAGTTGAGGTCGGGTTTTGCCGCCAAATGAACTAAGAAAGGCTTTTGGTTCTCAGAACTTTTTGGATTTTGCAGATAAAGAGAATGAGGCAAGGCAAGACCAGGTAAGTTGCCCAAGGTCTCGGAGCTAAGAAGTGGCAGGGTTGCGCAATGCTTCAGGGCCCCTCCCAAGAGGGCTGAGAAAACTCCCTCCACCACTTTCTCTACCAGAAGCTCACCTCCAACCTTACTACTCCGAGGCTGAGAGCAGCCTGTGTACGACCTTCTTCCCGCACCTCCCCGCCCCCAAATCCTCTTATACTCATTTTATCTTACCTTAATATGGTTTAAAATAGAAGGAAACCCAGTGGGAGTGGGACTCACCCTAGGCACCGCGGACAGGCTCAGGAGGGACCCTCGGGAGTTGGGTGTGGGGCCAGGGACTGACTTGCTACACCTCTGCCTAATTTTAGAGATTAATTCAAGGGTGGTGTAAAAGACCAGGCAGGGGGAACCTGACGGGAGCAGGCGGTCTTGAAAGTGAAACTAAAAATCCTTCCGAGATGCCAGGAGAGGGCGCCTTCGCCTTTTCCCATTTAGATTTCGGATTTTTTTTTTTCCCCCTTGCCTTCCAACCACTGGGCAGTTTGGACGCACAACCACGTGCTGCGTATTCCTGCTGAGCAGCGTCAGCGTCTTCATTACTAAATCAAGTTCTTCCCGCACATGAAGTCCTTTTTCTTTTTTTCCCCCCTTGGTTAGGGGTTAGAGTTTGGGTATTTTGCAGTTCAGAGACTCCAGACAATAAAACCGCAGATTTCTGCTGGGTTTGGGGTTAGGGATTAGGGTCAGGGTTAGGGTATATGCCTGGTATTGAAAGTCCTTTTTGATCTTTGGCACAGACTTACTCTCAGACCCTATCCTTTCTCAACTGTCCCCTCCGCCCTCTCTCCCTCTCCCATTTCTGTTTTCTTGTCTTGCATAGGGTCCTGGTGCCGGGCACAGGCTGCCCCACCTTGGTCGAGACCCTGCCCAGATCTTGACCTCACTATCAGTTCCCTTCTGTGTCCTGTGTCTGCGTCCTTGCTCAACCCTTCTCGCTGTGCTTAGGACACAAATTATTGTGCTTCTTCCTCGTCTTGTTTCCTCCCTTTTAATTCTATCTAATCCGGAGGCATCTTCCCTCCTCCGGTTACAAGTAGATCAGTACTTCTGCTTCCCAAAACAATCCAAATCAATCCAGTAATCCCACGGGCCTGGGGCACTTGAACTATCCAGGCGTCCACCATTGGCCTCTTCCGTGGGAACAAAGAGCCCAAGAAGCATCCTGCAGGCTTTATGTTTTTAATTAAAGGTCTATTTTAAGGGCAAAGTCGGATGGAAAGCCATGCATGCTCAGTTAACCATATCTAGATGTAAGACTTAACAGAGATCGAGGGCGCAGCGAGCCCCTGCGGCTCCGGCCTTCTAAAGGGACCCCCGCAGAGGAGACCGACTCCGCACACTCCTTTAATTAAGAAGGTATTTAAGTGAGCGCCGCGGGTCACCGCGGTTCACAGACCCACGTAGCCCTCATTTTCCAGGCTGGGGCCTCTGCGGGCACTAGCTACGCGGTGGGACTGCGGGCTGGAGGCGCGCGCCCGGAGGAGGGGGCGGGGCCTGTGGGGGCGCGGCTGCGGGGCGGGGCCTCGGAGGCGGGGCCCGGGAAATTCCCGGCGGGGGCGGGGAGGACGGCGCAGCGGTCAGCTGAGCGGCGCTGGGCGGGGTCGCGAGGCCGCAAGTCCGCCAGAGGCTCCCCGACCCCGCGCCGCTGCCCCCGGCCGGTCCCCTGGTCGGCGCCCGCATCCGAGTCCGGAGCCCTCCCCCAGCGGGCACGATGCGGAGGAAGCAGTGATCCCGAGAGCGGCCGTAGCGCGGGCGCGGGGTAAGCGGGGGCAGGGGGTGGGCAGGGGCTCGGCGAGGCGGCGGCTCCCTTTCCGCCTTGGAAGCTGTTTCCGCGGCCGCCTTCCCTGCGACCCGGAGCCTGTCGCGGTGTGGGTGGCGAGGGATGGGGCGTCCTCTTCTCCGGGACGGTTTCCAGGCCTGGGCAGAGCCTGACCTGGTGGGAAAGGGGAGCGGGGCGGCCATCCCAAAGCGACCTCCCCCCTTTTTTACCGGCCCGGCTGGCCGCAGGTGACTTCCTCTGTAGGTCACGGAGGTGGTTGGAGGGTGACATCTTCCTGCAGGTTGGGAATGATTATACAGCCAGTTCCTCATTATATGGGAAGTGGTTACAGGTATACCTCTGAGAAACAAAAACTACTCCATCTTTATGAGGTGGCCCAGGAACATTGAGGAACAGGTGACCTCTCTCTAAGGCGCTGGGACTCCTGAACAGCTGAAAGGAATCTTCATAAACCGTTGGGTCCGGGAAAGCATGTGTGTATGTGTTTTGTGTGTATATACATATATAGATCGTGAATACTCGATGAGGCTGAGAACCCCAGAGGAGTTGTTTTTACTGTCGGAAATGTGTAAGCTGGATGCAGAGTCAGCATCTCTAAGAGAAAATGAAACCCAGATTCTGGTCTAGCCTCCTCCTCCTGGTAAACTGTTGTATGGAAATGTATGCCCCAGAACTGTTGAAGGATGAAATGGAAAACAGAACCCGTAGACCAGTAAGGTGGTGGTAGGACCTCAAAAGCCTCAGATCTGGTTAAGCAGGGCAGCACTATTAACACAAGAACCAGCCCCTCCCCCTGCTCTTTGCTTGGGGAGAAAAGAGCAAGGGAACCCTGGCTACCTCCCAGGATGTGCCCAATTTGTACTGGGCTGGAGAGATCCTGCAACAGAGGCTAAGGCCAGGATCTGCCCTGGAATGGACAAGGTAAGTGAAATTTAAATGTGGCCTGGAGAGGGAGGACAGGGACTGGAATCTTCCGAGTGACTGATCTGTTTTTCTACTGGGCCACTTCTAGTGGTTCTTTGTATATTGTGTACAACGTTATAAAAATAGCGTCTTTTTTTTGTAACTGAGCTCAGGTTGCATATTATGCTATGGAATCCAACTAAACCCTCCAAAAAACAAAAACTTTATTCTTGAAAGGAATTGGCCATGGTATTACCTTCCTACAGAACCCTCTCCCCCTCTCCCTTACATGAGGTTGTACGGGCATTTTCTTCTCCAAGCCCTGCTTTTTCTGAATTTTATAGAGACTTGGACTATTTGATATGTTCTTTGGAATCAGTGGGATTAGTAAATCCAAATGAAAAGGAAGAAATTAAACTCTGTTCTTGAGAAGTAAAGTCTGTTTCGTTCAGAGGAAAGTATTATTTTGAAAGTTTTCATTTTGACACGTATATGAGGATGAAATAATAGAATGTGTGTTATGAAATGACACCCAGATACCTTTGGGGATCATAAAAGAAATGGTACTAATTTTCAAAACAAGTTTTAAAAGTTGAGCTCAAGAATCTGGGAATGAGTGCGATAGAGCTGTAGAAAAACTCATAGTACTAGCATGCTGGGTTTGTCACTACAGAGCAGAAAGTGTTTTACAAGTGCTAGACCTTAAAATACCTTGTTACACTGTATTTCCATTTCATTTCAATGAAGATTTACTGCGAGCCTGCTGTGTGCCGCTTACAAGAATAAAATAGAGACCTTCACTGATGTTTGATGGAAGGTAGACTGGAATGGGATGATTATAGGACTTTGCAGAGAGAGCCTGGTGCTACTGGGTACTGAGAGGAAAGAACAGTTTGTTTTACACAGGCCATCTATCTCAGCCGGACGTGGAACTGTCTGGTGGGTATTTGCCAGGGCAAACGTGGGGCCAGACATTTTGTGCAGAGGGGAGAACAGAGATAAGAGCAGAGAAGCAGAAGAAAGCGGGGAACTGTGAGCTCTTTGATGTGCCTTGCGAGTGAGTGGCGTGGCGAGAGGAGGTGATACGGGTGGGTAAGTGAGAGCCAGACTCTGAAAGGCCACGTTTTTCTCATTTGGGAGCTGGAACTCTGCCTTGTATGGGAAGGGTTTTCAGCAGGAGGGTGACCTCATGCCAGGAAAGAAACCATAGTGGTAGGGGGACTGCAGTAGAAAGAGGCGAGCCAGACCGCGTAGGAGACTATTCAGCAAGCATTCTCGGTGCCGGGGACACAGTGGTGCACAGAATAGACAAAAATCCTGTACTCTGTGGAGTGCATCACTATTGTAATTGAGACAAGACAAGGAGGGCCTGACCTAAGCTGGCAGGGATGGGGAGGAGGAAGAAGTACCAGCCACTTAGTGACTTTTCAGACTCAATAGAGAGAATCCAGACACTCCCAGGCTCTTGCCTTACGTGATAAGGGTAAATCCATTTCCATTTTCTGTAGGTTAGCAAATTACAAAATCAGAATACCATTTCTGGCATAAAAAGCAAAGCTTCTTTTTCCCCCTTCATAGGATACAGACTGAGTTCTTTTTCCACGATGATGATGGTTTTAGTTGATGTAATCTTGGATTCATACTCAACCCCCCCTCGTGATCCCAAACCAGAATTTGCCAATAGCCACCTATGGGCTCTGATCAAGAAATAGGTTTTTACTGTTTAAAATTAATTTATTCATGTGGGGATTGAACCTGTGAATGCTTATTAAGCCAGTTTGGAACATACCAGGACAAGGGCCTGGACTTACTCTGCATGATGCTCATTGGCCCAATGTCCAGTGGGTGGAAGTCAGTATAAGGCAGATTTCTGTTCCATACAGAATGACTTTCTAATGATGGGAATGGCCCCAGAACAGAATGGGCTGTGTTGCCTGCTAAAGTTAATTGCTCATATTTTCTGTCATTGAAGCCTTTCAAGCTTGGTGGGGATGACCATCTTCCATGGAAACCAGATAAGATATTCTTGCATTGAATAAGAAGTTGGACTGGATCATTTGTAAGGCCAATTCAGGAATAAGATTTAAGCTCATGCCCACACCCACAAAGTCAAGTCATTGCTATAATTACTTGACCTCTGGAATTAAAAATGATAATATATTTAAGAATTCAAATAGATCTGGGAATAAAATCGAGGCGATTCTTCCAGGTAGTTTGCCTTCTTCCTCACTGGTGAAATCTTGATAAATCCTGTGCTAAATTAATTCACCCTCTGTAGTTAAATATCACCTTTGCTTAGAAGTGACATGTTTCAAGGGTGCCTGGCTGGCTCAGTTGGTAGAGTATGTGACTCTTGATCTTGGGGCGATGAGTTCAAGCCCCATGTTGGACATAGAGCTTACATTTAAAAAAAAAAAGAAAAAAAATGACATGTTTCAGATCCAGGTTATGAGAAATTCTGTTATTAAAAAAAAAAAAAAGGAAAAAAGAAATTATGTTACCAGATAGAACCTTGGAATAAATGGCTTAGTTCCAATTTCTATAACCTTTGAAGATGTGTGCAAGAATTTATAATACATCTCTGTATTTGTTCAATTGAAAGTAGCTTAAGGTGATGTTAAATATTTAGAAAATTCAGCTTTCCCTAATGGGTACTCTACCAATAGACATTTTACATAAGCACTGTACTCATTACTCATAATGATGCCCCCAAAATACCTAAAATCATAGGGTGCTCTTTGGGTCACCAAAAATCAATTAAATTGCTTTTGGTAAAAATTGGTAATAAGTATTTACATTACATTACATTATGTTTGGCATATACACTAACTTCTTATTTCCTATGACATTTGAATTACCAAATAATTTTTCCTAACAATGCTAGATAATGAAGTGTTTGCTATGATTAGGACAAGCATATAATACATATGGTGGTATGGCCATGATGGTGCTGGGCTGTATGTGTTGGATGGTGGGGTTGGATCTTCCTACAAACTCAAGAATACTTTTCATGGGTTTTTGAGCCGAAAGCAAATGTAATGATCATCATTTGCTAGACAAGTCAGTAAATTATCATAAGAGCCACACATCTGGTTAAGGCACCCAATGTTTTGTCTACTGTCCCCCTTAGCATAACCTTGCTTTTCCCCCTCATGTCCTCCTAAAATCTGGGCAACCTGAAAAAGTTAGAAGCTCTGATATAACAGCTAGAACCAGTTTTAACTTTAGTGTGGCTGTGTCTAAAGGAGGTGTAAAGGAAAGTTGAAGAGGAAAAATACCTGAATAATTTTCAGGAGAAAATGTTTCTTTTCTCCCCTTCCCTCCCTTCTCCTTGCCTGCCCTCCCCTGCCCTTTCCCCTTCTCTCCCCTTTCCTCTCTCTTGGAAAAACCATTAAGGAGAAATGTGTATATAATAAAATGAAACTAAGCACATCTCTAGAGAACTGCTTAGGAACTTTTTTAAAAAAACATCTGTTGAATGTTTCCATTTACTTTTGCAAAGTGTGTTATAATCATTGAATACCTAAGCAAATTGAACGTTGACAAGTAAATGATACATATTGCAAGGATTTTTAAAATTTTTTATTTAAATTCAATTTAGTTAACATATAGTGTATTATTAGTTTCAGGGATAGAATTTAGTGATTCATCAGTTGCATAGAACACCCAGTTCTGGGGCGCCTGGGTGGCTCAGTCGTTATCGTCTGCCTTCGGCTCAGGTCATGCTCTCAGGGTCCTGGGATCGAGCCCCATGTCGGGCTCCCTGCTCAGCGGGGAGCCTGCTTCTCCTTTTCCCTCTGCCCCTCCACTTGTGCTCTATCTCAAATAAATAAAATTTTTTAAAAAGAACACCCAGTGCTCATTCTATCAAGTGCCCTCCTTAATGCCCATCACCCAGTTACCCCATCCCCCCACCCACCTCCCCTCCAGTAACCCTCAGTTTGTTCCCTAGAGTTAAGAGTCTCTTATGGTTTGCCTCCCTTTCTGTTTTGATTTTATTTTTTCTTCCCTTCCCCTATGTTCATCTGTTTTGTTTCTTAAATTCCACGTATGAGTGAAATCATGTGGTATTTGTCTTTCTGTGACTGATTTGTTTCGCTTAGCTTAATACCCTCTAGTTACATCCACGTCATTGCAAATGGCAAGATTTCTCTTTTTTTCATGGCTGAGTAATATTCCATCGCATATAAACCACATCTTCTTTATCTATTCATCTGTCGATGGACATCTGGGCTCTTTCCATATTTTGGTTATTGTGGACATTGCTGCTATAAACTTCGGGGCACATTGCAAGGATTTTATCTTTGGGTCTCTTTAGTATTCCTGTTATTTGGTAAAAACCCATTTTTATGAAATGTTAACTCCAACGTCATACTGTGTGAAAATGAGTGTTATGGAAAACCAGAAACTGGATTTCTCCAAATTGTTCTTGTCTAAATTATTTTATCCAGATTATTTTATTGGGGAAAGCAAAAGCAGTCTCTTCTAGTCACCGAATACTAAGAGCATTATACCTCTTTTCTAAATGCATTAGGATATGTAAAACATAGATACCTTCCAAAGGCTCCCAGTTGGATGGTATGCCTCGTCAGGGTTTTTCACTTCATAAATTGCCATCCTCATTAAAGCGTTCCATGAGACTGCCTCTCCTTAAGGTGGCTGCTCAGGGGAGAAGCCGGAGCCTGCTGTCCTGTCGTGGTACTATCTCTCGTGGCCTCCAGGTTCCTTGAGACCAAAAGCAGGTCACCAGGCTCTTGGGTCCAGGGGACCTCCACAGAACCCCCAAGCTTTGCTTCCAGTTGGGGATGGGGAAGAAGCATTGCACCACACCCTGTGTGTTTGGTCGCATTTTAATATATGGTCACCAAGAGCACTCCTAGGTGTTAATGATACAGTGATGTATAAGAGAGAGTGCACTTATCCTTCTTCATCTTCCATGACAAGGCTTGTCATCATCTTCACGAAGCACAAAAAAGAAAATGTTTGCCTATAGCATGTTGCCAGTTGTTATAAGAGATTCCTGTGTTTGCCCAGGTGGTAGGGCATATATAAATGGATTTGGGGTACACTTGTCTTATTTATGTCCACATTGACCCCTCTACAAAATAAAGTGGTGGTATGCTTAAAATATTCCTGTGTTTGCCCAGGTGGTAGGGCATATATAAATGGATTTGGGGTACACTTGTCTATCTTATTTATGTCCACATTGACCCCTCTACAAAATAAAGTGGTGGTATGCTTAAAATATTCTCAGAATATGCAATAAGTGAGCAAGATCTCTTGGTCTTTTTAGGATGCCTTACAGAATTATTGGATATTGAAGCCTAAATATTCAGTAGCATCTTTATTGTATTACAGGGCTGGGTTTTGGTGTTGTTAATACTCGGTTGCACCTCTTATGAAGTGACCTTGGCCGAGCTGTAACACTGCTGCGAACTCAGCTCCGTCTCCTGTAAAGTAGCCATCCGTTTGGGTTTTAGCGAGGATTAGAAACTGACATTCTGGTGCGGTGATTCAGCACGTAGTAAGCATCCAAAATATGTTCGTTCTCCCTTTCCTCTTAGCCAAAAATTCAAGAGATAAAATATGGAGATTTTTTTAACAGCTTTATGTGCAATTCACCCAAAACAAAAAGATTTGAGCTTGAAAGATTTGCATAGGAAAACCAATTTAATGATACTTTACCCATGTCTACAAATATATTTTTGGAAACCTTGAATTCCTGTTAGGATTCCCGATTCTCATGATCTCATGCTCTTCTCTTCCTCCTCCATCCCGCAGGTCCTCACCGCACCCACATACACAGACGCACATGCACACACATATACACTGAAGCTAGCATATACCTTTTTTGTTTAAAGGGAAGAACCAAAAATGTCCAAAATAGAATTGGAGAGGAGGGAGGCAACTTTTGGAATACTCACTAGCAGTTGCCCATGGATTTGCGCGACTCACAGGGACCCATTGCAGCGGGAAGACCTCTCTCTCTTCAGTTTGTGATGTTTCCCTAGGTCCTGCTGCCATGTCCCACCAACCTCTTAGCTGCCTGACTGAAAAGGGGGACAGCCCCAACGAAACCACAGGAAATGGACCCCCCAACCTGGCTCACCCAAACCTGGACACATTCACTCCAGAGGAGCTGCTGCAGCAGATGAAGGAGCTCCTGATTGAGAACCATCAGCTCAAAGGTGAGCAGCCCCTAGCCACCATGTTTCTTCATTCACGCTGGGCCTTCATGAACGGCATCTCTTTGTCAAAAGGCTTGTTGGTGAATTCCCTTCTCTCTGTTTCACTAGCAGGAGAAAGAGCACAGAGTTTAGCTTTTGGTAAGGCTAACATTGTTTCCATTGTTTACTTTGGGGATACAAGTAAGAATAAAAGGTACTTACATACCCCAGGGAAATGGCATAATGACATGTGGTCCCTTTAGAAAGAAACAGGAAGAATTACGGAGTTAGTCCTCAATATGACCTTGTTCACGGAAAGCATTCTGGGGTATCAGGCCATGGCTTCTGGCAGGACTGGTGTTTGAATCAGTCCTCTAGCTTGTGTGCCTTAGTGGAGGGACCCAAACTAGTTTTATTTTCTGGAGTCTTTGGAGGACTAGAAATGACATTAGGCCCCCGAGTCCTGTCTGGAAGCAAAAACCACTCACCTTGCTACATTTCCTGCCAACCCTGGGACCCAGGCCAAGCATGACTTCTTTGGATTTGGAGCCACGTGGTGAGGGTGGTCTTGGAGGTCGGATTCATCAGATCGAGTCTAATGTGTGACACTCTCACTCTGAACCCCGTACAGAAGCCATGAAGCTAAATAATCAGGCGATGAAAGGGCGATTTGAAGAGCTTTCAGCCTGGACAGAGAAACAGAAGGAAGAACGCCTTTTTTTTGAGATACAGAGCAAAGAAGCCAAGGAGCGCCTCATGGCTTTGAGTCATGAAAATGAGAAATTGAAGGAAGAACTTGAAAAACTAAAAGGGAAAACAGAAAAGTCCCTTGAGGTGAGCAGACTGATCAGCTGCGATTTTATTTTATTAATGTTTAGAGTGGAATCTTCCTTGTCTAGACTTCTAGGTCAAAACCTTTCACGGTTCTGGCTAGATGAGTATTTTGCATCATTTTGAAAGAGCTGTTCTTGCTGAGGAGATTGGTTGCAATTTCAAGGGTCACGTAGAGTCTCTGTTGGGGGAAGGAAATTTGTACAGTTTTGACCATATTGATTATAGTCAAAAGAAGGTTGCAGTTATAAATCTGTATTTTGTATTATAGATGGTGCAGGAGAACCTCTGCCTAGAACCATCCAAGTGTTAGTTTTTAGTTTATGTCTTTGATATAAAATTACATTAAAAAATCTATTACTGGGGCACCTGGGTGGCTCAGTTGTTGAGCGTCTGCCTTCGGCTCAGGTCGTGATCCTGGGGTCCTGGGATCGAGTCCCGCATCGGACTCCCTGCTCGGCGGGGAGTCTACTTCTCCCTCTCCCACTCCCCCTGCTTGTGTTCCCTCTCTCGCTGTGTCTCTCTCTGTCAAATAAATAAAATCTTTAAAAAAAAAAAAAATCTATTACTCCAAAATTTTACTTACTGACCTAGTCTTTTCCTAAGTCTAAAATAGAGATTCCTCACTTTACATTTTATATCTACTTTCAAAAAATGGCACAATACATGTCATGTTGTGATAGGAGGCTGTCAGGTTGCCACATTTTCATTGACCCAAAGAACCTGAGAAATGTGCTCATGGCCAAGAGTGGGTGCCAAAGATGTTAGTGAGAAAATATGTATCAGAACACATTTGAAGCATCCGTCCATATTCTGAGGCTCACTGGATATTGTTCATTAGGATGGACATCTGCTGTTCATTGTCTTCCCAACCTGGAACTTAGCAGCCCCGTGAAGGGTGGAGCACTGGTTTGATTCAGGGAGGATAGAATCCCAGACATCAGAGATGTTTCTTGAGATACCTTGAACCCTGTTGATCTCTGATTTCTTGGGTAAAGTATGCAAACAAAAAAAGATAAGGGAAAGAAAATAACAAAAAGGGGACGATATGGAATAACCTAAAGAATGAAAATTTGTTTAGAGAACTGTATTGTGGTTTATGTCAGTGCTTTACTCATCAATCCCTGCTCATGGGACAGTGTGAACATTCTGCTTTAATAAACTTACATTTGTGTGGGAAATGATTCATTGTTGATTAGATTTATCACATCTGATGCTTCAATTTGTCTTACAGTTCAAAGAACATTAAGTCACTTCTTTGAGGGAAATCTCTCAGCATCTAAATATTTGCAAGGTAGAATACTCTAAAGAAATTATCACCTAGGATATATGAATAATTTTCTACTCTCTGTAAGAAAATGTCTTTTTATTTATCTGAGAGAGAGAGTGTACAAGCTGGGGGGAGGGGCAGAGGGACAAGCAGACTCCCCACTGAGCACAGAGCCCAACATGGGGCTCGATCCCAGAACCCCAAGATCATGACTGGAGCCAAAGTCAGATGCTTAACTGACTGGGCCACCCAGGTGCCCCAGAAAATATCTCACACTGTTTTCCTCCTGTGGCTTTTGGGATGTGAGCTGACAGTTGGCATCAGCCTGTTGGGGCCTATCACATTGAAGCCCAGAAAGAAGCTTCCAGAAGCAGTTTGTCTGCTTGAAATAGTTTATGTATGGGTTTTCCTAAAAAGTATTAGAAGAAATTGAGAACAGAAGCTGGAGCTCTGGACAGCTTCTTTCAATGCAGAAACAAGCTGTAAGCAGGACTCAGAAGAGGGTCCTTGGGACAGAGGACATGGGTACTTGGACAAAGAGACATTTATGGCTCTTTAAAACCCTTGGTCATCAGCTTTCTCCTCCAAAAATGTGCCTCCTAGGCCTCCCTATTGCCTCCCTGCCTCTTCTTTCATTTTTATTTCGTGGACCGATTGAGGTGATGTGTAAAATTTAGGCTGTCATCTTCCTGACTTAAAGCTCTCACAGCTTCTGACTTTTCTCACTCTTGCTGACCCATCCTTGCTGCGGTCTCTCCAGAGAATCCCTCCAGCCACCAGGGCCTCTCACGTGTTCTGTGCCATACAACGAAAGAGAATAGGGAATTTCTTTTGGAGATCTGCCTTCTGATCTTCAGGGTGAGGCTGAGGCATTCATGGCTCTGTGCAATTTCACAGAATTATACATTATTATCATCTGTAGAGAGAACTTTTTAACTTTTAATGGTACAGATTGCTAGGCAGAGATCATTAGCTGGATGTTTCTTCTAGGATTATAAAATGCGTGGTAGTCTGGGCGGATTTCTGGGACAGCAAGATGGAGACATACGGGTACACAAGGAGAGCTGTTGTGTTGCATGAAGGTCAATGGTGGGCCCTTGAAAGTGATGAAAGACAGTAACAAATCACGGAGTTGAGGTTGATCATAAATAAAAGGTGTGAGTTCTAGTCCAGGAAGGGAATGGAAAGAGTCGGTAGTAAAATGAAGAGATATTTAAAATATTATCTTGTGAGGTGTTTTATGGCCAAATAAATAGATTTGGAATTTCCCAAGGATAGTGAAAAGATCCTCACCCTTGCAAAAAAGAAAATTAACCTGACAAGTCTAAGATTCTAGGATCATGGCCTTATATCCCTCGTCCTCAGACACTTGCTTAAAACTCTGTTTCCTACTCTTACACCAAGGTGGTTTTACAATATTCCATTCTGGGGTGCCCGAGTGGTCAGTCAGTTGGGCGTCTGACTCTTGATTTCCGCTCAGGTCATGATCTCGAGGTTGTGAGATCGAGCCCCACGTCGGCTCTGCAGTGGGTGTGGAGCCTACTTAGGATTCTCTCTCTCCCTCCCTCCGCCCCTCCCCATCCCCACTAACATGCTCACTCTCTCTTTAAAAAAACCCCAAAAACCAGCAATTCTATAAAATGTCCTCAGAGGGGTCCAGCAGGAAAATGTGAAGATTCCTAATAGAGCATGGCCTTGCCCTTACCTGCTTGCTTCCTAGTTCCAGGCTAAGCAGTGCCTCTCCTTTGACTGTTTCCACCCCTTTCACAGTACATTTCTTTGGCATGAGTCATTACCAAGAGAGGATGCCCACGCTGATAACCTTTCCTTGCACACCTAACTCTTCAGCTTCACAATGAGTTCTTTTCTCTTAGGCCTGTGGTCGTTTTCTGGCAAGGGAATGCTCCCAGTGAAGGAAGAGCATGATCTCAGTGGTGTGAGAGACGCTCCCATGCTGCATGTTAATACCTTTCCCTCCAGGTTTTAATATTTCATGGACCAGCTGGTTTATGCATGTCCTTTCTGATGCTTTTTGGTTCTACTAACAGCCTTTGGGTCTGTTTCTGGTTCCTTAGGAAATCTGTCACGGAGATGGGTGTGCATATGTGCATGTTTGTGTGTGTGTGTGTGTGTGTGTGTGTGTGTGTGTGTGAGAGAGAGAGAGAGAGAGAGAGAGAGAGAGAGAAAGAGAGAGAGAGAGGGAATTGTGTTGTAGTTCTCTGATAATCTCAAGTATATATTTCTGGTGGCACCAGGCCCGTAAAAGCAATGAAGGTTTCCTGAGGAGGAAATCGAAGAGGCCTCGTAGGTCACGGCTGGAAGGGACCACAGAGACCACAAGGGACCACATTTCCCTTTCTAACCTGAGAAAATGGAGGCCAAGACATTAAGCAAATCCGCTCAGGGCGTCGTAACCAGGGATTAGCAGGGTGTGGACTGGAATCTGTTTTCTCTGCTCCCAAATGAAAACACTGCATCTAAACAGGCCCTTTCTCCTACGACTTTGTCATGTGCAGTGATTGTAACAAGAGGAACGCAACACGTACTTGGTATCAGTGAAATAGAAATATTTGTTCTTCATGTTTATATAGGCTGAAATTTAATTTTTTTTTACCTTTAGTAGCAGCCTCTGAATTTTCAGTTTTCTTATTTCTCCCCGGGCTTACTTTTAGCAAACCTAAAAACACCAACATAGAGTATAACAGCCACCAGCCTGCATGCCTGAGAGAATTTTGGACTTTCCATTGTCCTTTGCCATTCACGTATCAAGTAATGAAATGTCTTGGTGCTTTGGCTTCAAACAGTACATGACAAATATGGGGAAAGTAAGGGTAGGTCTGCCTTTGTGGGAGGAAAAAAAAAGGCGAGCTTTTTGTCCCTATTTTCTGAGGTTTTGGACGACAATTTACCAGTCTACCACTGTCAAAGTCTGATTGGTTATTTTCATATCAGATTATCCCATGTGCTGAGGAAGACTTTCTTTCTTGTCATGAGGTTATTTTAAGTTTCTATTGTTTGAATATAATAATGTAAAATCTTCCATTTGAAGTGTTACATCAAAATATATCCCCAAGAGAAGGCTAGAATTTTCTACCATAAAGCGTAGCTGCCTTGCCAGTGGGTGTGGGGACACTTGGGTTTGATGACCAGGTGTTAGTTTGGTTCACTGATTCACCTTGTTTCTCGTCATTTCCAGGACCCCACTGGGGACTCCAGAGTCCCCAGGGCAGAAGCAGACCAGGAACTGGAACAGCTGAAGACCCAGGTGGCCTATCTCCAAGCTGAAAAGGCAGATCTGCTGGGGATTGTGTCAGAACTCCAGCTCAAGCTGAACTCGGGCGGCCCCCCTGAAGACTCCTTTGTTGAAATCAGGATAGCTGTGAGTGTCCTGGTTTTGATTTAGTTTTAAGCAAATTACAAAACCTCACCTAGACACCTAGATTACCACCATGTCTTTTCAACACACGGAAGCCAAACTGAGGGGTGGGGGGAGGAGGGGAGTTTCAGCATCAATATCACCAAGATAAATTGGCTCTTTTTTTTAAGTATGACATAATCCTAGGGGCGCTTGAGTGGCTCAGCCAGTTAAGTGTCTGACTCTTGATTTCAGCTCAGGTCACGATCTCAGGGTCATGAGATCCTGCTTGGAGCATGGAGCCTGCTTGGGATTCTCTCTCTCCCTCTGCTCCTACCCCTGCTCACGCACGTGCTCTCTCTCTGTCTCGCTCTCAAAAAAAAAAAAAAATATATATATATATATATATATATATATAATACTCATGAGGGTTATCATGGCTGAAATGGAAGACTATTGATTACCTTTTATGACAAAAGAGATAGAGCTTTTTTTTCCCCCCTTCCCATAGGTACTGACAAATCAGACATTTTGTGATCTAAAAAACCAAAACAGAAACATAAACTTTTTTTTTAAAGATTTTATTTGACAGAGAGAGACAGCGAGAGAGGGAACACAAGCGGGGGGAGTGGGAGAGGGAGAAGCAGGCTTCCCGCTGAGCAAGGAGCCCAATGTGGGACTCGATCCCAGGACCCTGGGATCATGACCTGAGCCGAAGGCAGACACTTAACTGACTGAGCCACCCGGGTGCCCGAAACATAAACTTTTTCAGACCAGGTCCTTAGCTGTGTCCAGTACTGCACTTAGGCGAGCAGACTCATGAGCAGATGCGGTAAACTGATGGCTTTAAAACACTTTTTAATAATAGAACCCTCTTTTCAAACAAGCCTTACAAGGAACCTTGGTTGGGCAGTGAAGAAAAGAAAGGGCAGAGACGCTGGGGTTGTGGTTGAGGGTTGACCTTGGCTTTGCCCCCACGTCTAACAGCAGCTGCCTGGGCACCTCCAGGAGCTGAGTGTGAAGCCCCCGGTGTCTGACACATTTATGTGGAACTGAAAATGAAGTGAGCTCGGTGAAGTAGCGTGTGCCGGCCCGTTCTGAGCACATGAGGAGCATCTGCTGGGGCCGTATCTGGGTGTGCGGGCGGTCCTGCTCAAGAGCAGGGCAGGTAGATGAGCACAGAGGGGCCTCTCCTTCGTCGCTGCTCAAAGACACTGAATAGTGAGGGAGAAAAACACACAAGGATAAGATCCTCTGTGATACACACTGGCATTTTAGCTTTGTCAGACCGTACATATGACACAGGAAAAGAGATGGTGTCTCCGAGAGAGGAAAGTGGACCTTGTAGACAATGCGTGGGGAGCTTATAAAAAGCTGAACTCCTGGGCATGTTGGAATTATTCGCGTGTGACTTTCCAGTACGTTTGCTGCACTGAAGAGTAGTAGGATGGGGAAATGGCAAAGTAGGAACTTTGCCACCCATGCTCCCTAATAAATCTTTGGGTGCATTCATAGCAGCCGAAATCAGGAGAATTAAAATACCAAATGGAAAGCACACTTTGCCAGAGTACCCTCTCTGCAGATGACCAAAGATTGTGAAACGCAGGTTTGATCAAACAGCTTTCACCTTCTGCAAATACCTGGCAAAATTCAGGAAGGCCAAGGAGCGTATGAGAAGTTTCCAAAAGAGGCTTCTTCCTTTGGGGTGAATGGTTAACATAATCTGCTCCTTCACTGATCCGATGAGTGACAGTTATTTTTAGTGTAAACATGCTTTTCTTGCCTTGCTTCTGTGAACTGGAAAACACTGCCCAAGATTTAGGAAAAATGTACATGATCAGAATTATCTAGAACCATCTTTGTCCATGCGTTTTTGGAAGATTTTCCCGCTAGCTCATTGGAATATTAATGTCTTTCATATCACTTAACTGGTCTTGGACTTCTTGTTCCCTTAAGTGGCCCACGATGTATACAAATTTCTGCTAGGAGCTAACTTTGTGCTTTGTGAGCTCTGCCTACAGAAAGCAGCCTCTTTTTCAACATTGCTTCAGCAAGTTCTGACGTTTTGCATTTTAAAGGCCTGAGCAGGGAAGGTGTGTGGAGGCGGCACCAGCTGCATGTGACCTTCACTTGGGAGAGAAGGGAATGAGCTGCCAAGGAGAAGGAGGAGATAAGTTTTCATGTGTTTGGGGTCAGGTTGGCTGTTCTGGATGAGAGACCAATCTTCACGCCTTGGCCTAGATATTTATAATCCTGACAGGGTGCGCAGGGTGAGGGAAGGCTAAATTCCCATTCCATTTCAGTGACCTCATTGAAACATCTCCCATTTAAATGTCGGTAGCTTCCTTGGGTTGCAGGTCATCCAGATCCTCGATCTTACTGTCTTTTTCTCTCTCTCTTTTTTTTTAAGATTTTATTTATTTATTTGACAGAGAGAGACACAGCGAGGAGAGGGAACACATGCAGGGGGCGTGGGAGAGGGAGAAGCAGGCTTCCCGTGGAGCAGGGAGCCCGATGTGGGGCTCGATCTCAGGACCCTGGGACCATGACCTGAGCCGAAGGCAGACGCTCAACGACTGAGCCACCCAGGCACCCCCTTTTTCTCTTTTGATAAAGAATTTGTCTTGCGGACATTATCATGGTAAAGCCCTTTCATTTCTGCCTTTATAGGAAGGAGAAGCAGATGTGGCGGTGAGAGAAATCAAGACGAGTCCTGGGCCCGCAAGAACTGATTCCACTGACACGTATGTGAAGACGGGCTAGGGCCGGTGGAGACACCTGTCGGGCAGTCTTGTCGCTTGCAGCTCGCCGCGGGGAGGTCAAACATCCTGGGCTGCAAAAATCGATTCTTGCTAACTTAAGCCAGCACCTTTTAAGACCGTCCGGTTTGAATGGGATTTAGTGTTGTAGCCCAGGCTAGCAGAGGATAAAAACAGCGTGTGGCGCCTCTGTAGACAAACTCAACCCTCCCCACTCTGTTTAGAGGTGTTTCATCTCCCATAAGATGAGAAGTGAAGACAAACTTGTTCTTAATCAAAAGACTCAGGCTTGCTAATTTGTTTACCGGTAGAGTTTGACCTGGCCTGGGCTGTCAAGCCCGATAAGTGGGATGTTATCATTTTGTCTTCCCTGCTCATTCCCGAGGATAAGCCCAGGTGACTGATCCTGGGTAATCTCCTCTAGTGAGGACTGGGAGTGCTCTGAGTCACTGTCTTACCCAGTGGCCAGAAGTCTTACCTGTGGAGTCTCGAGTTGACCTGTTCTAAGTAGACATTAGGAAGCAGACATCTTAAATGGCGGTGTGTGGGGCAGGGGGACGGGGGGCTTGGCAGAAGAGATGGCAGAGGAGCTGGGCATTCGAGACTCTCACCCGGAAGCCTGTACGCAGGTTACTGCTGGGTCAGTCTATTTGAAAGAGACTGTTATTACCGGAAAATTTCTCTAGGAATCTCTTCTGTCATAGGCTTTAAATACCTTTTTTTCTGTAACATGACGAATGTACTTATAAAACATGAAAATGGGCAATTTCCTTTTTTCCCAATTATGCTCCCAAGCCCTTGCATCAGGGAGAAAATAAGTGTTAGATAATATTCTTTCATCAACCAGGGCAGTGGGCATAAGTGAAAGTTGCACTTTGCTTAGTTAGCAGTCCCTCGGCTTTCCCCCCGACTGTTTTTATTAATATCGAAAGACTTTTCTGGAAGTGGTGGGAAGGAAAAAAGCCCTGTTTGAAATTTCCGAGCCACTTCCTCCTCATTTATATCCACCTGCTAAAACCACTTCCTCTTTTAAGCCACAGGTTGGTTGGTTGTTTTTTTTTTTTAAGATTTTATTTTTAAGTAATCTCTACACCCGACATGGGGCTCGAACTCATGACCCCGAGATGAAGAGACACACAACTCCTCTGACTGAGCCAGGCAGGAGCCCCGAGCCACAGTTAATGTTTTAATAACAGCTTCCTTACCTCGTTTGAAGGTGTATTAAGGAGTCAGAGATTGATTTCTGGGTGCAGAGCTCGGAGTCGGGAACTGGGATTTAATCCCGGCTGTTTATGAGACGTGTGACCTTGGACATGAGCATCAGTGCGGTCACCCGGGACGTGTAGCTGCCGTACCAGTGGTCCTGGTTTTGTTTGCCATCCCACCCCTTCTCGGTATAATCAGATTTCAAAATCAGGGAAAATATTTCACATACCAACGGTGCCTACATTTCTCGCTGTAATGATTTGAAATCAAAAACAAAAAGTGCTTTCTTCTCTTGACTTGAGAATATCAAGTTGAAGAAAGGCTGGCGGTCCGCATGTTGCCAGGCAGCACGCATGTTCATGTACTTTGTATGACTGGTCCTCTTTGAGACTAGTTCTCTGGGAAGGCCGGGCGCTGGAAACCAGGGCCACCTCTGTTCCCGGGGGCCCTGGGGTCTGATGTTGTGGGCACACTGGCTGTTTGGAGGAAGCGAGCATGTACAGCGCAAGGTGAGCCTACCGGAGAGCCCCCGCCCCTCTCCCCGGAGAGCGTGGAGGAGTGTGAGCCTGGTGGTCGCATGACCAGCTGCGTTTGGCCTGTAAATGAGAATTATTTGGAGAGTGTTCTGGGAAGCAGTTCCTTTATGTTGGTTCCAGTTACATTCGTAGACCCTTTGACATTTGTGTTTCGTGATGAAAACCTTTTAATCTTTATTCTGTTCTTGATGTAGGAACAAATCTACAGAAAGCTCCAGGAATTATTTGGAATTTGAGAAATTAACTGTGAGCCAGCTCCTTCTTTGTCTAAGGGAAGAAAGCCAGAAGGCGGAGAAGCTTGAAACTGCACTCAAGGAAGCCAACAAAAGGTACGGAATTGGTAACTTGAAATATGCATTCATTGCTTTTTTTTTAACAGCTTTATTGAGATAAAACTAAGACACCCGGTAATCCATCCATTTAAGGTATACATTTCAGTACTGTTTAGAATATTCACAGTCATGTAGCCGTTACTACATTATAATTTTGGAACATTGTTTTCACCAGATAAGAAACCCAGTATCTGTCAACACTGATTCCTCATTCCTCCCAGCAGTCTGTCTTCTGTCTCCACAGATTTGCCTATTCTGGACATTTCATATAAATGGGACCATATAATATGTGGCTTTTTGTGGTTGACTAATTTTATGTAGCGTCATGTTTTCAGAGTTCCTGCATGTTGTGGCACATACCAGTCCTTCACTTCCTTTTTGTTGCCAAATAATAGTCCATTTGTGACTAGTCAGCATTTTACTTATATTCATCAGTTGGGGAACATTTTGGTTCCCACTTTTTGCCTGTTGTGAATAATGTTTGCTGTAAACATTCTTGCACAACTTCTTGTGTGGACATATTTTTTTTAATTTTCTGGGGGTATATACCCAGGAGTGGGATTGCTGGGTCATTGGCTCTGTGTGTTTAATAGTTTGAGGAACTACCAAACTGTTTTCTGCAGTGGCTGTGCCATTTTACGTTTCTACCAGCAATGTATGAGGGTTCTACTTTTTTCCACATCCTCCTTCACACCTGTAATTGTCTGTGTTCTTGATTATAGCCATCCTCATGGGTCTAAAGTGGTGTCTCATTGTGATTTTGATTTCATT
This sequence comes from Phoca vitulina, assembly GCF_004348235.1. Taxonomy (NCBI): domain Eukaryota; kingdom Metazoa; phylum Chordata; class Mammalia; order Carnivora; family Phocidae; genus Phoca; species Phoca vitulina. Next base: position 14,645,356 of record NW_022589736.1, read on the forward strand.
TTCCTAATGACTGATAATGTTGAGCATCTTTTCATGTTGATCATCTGTATATCTTCATGAAGAAATATCTATTGAAATCCTTTACCCATTTAAAAAAATTGGATTGCCTTTTTATTACTGAGTTATAAGAGCTCATTATATATTCCAGATGCAAATCCTTTATGAGGTATATGACTTGCAAATATTTTCTCCCATTCTGTGACTCACCTCTTTACCTCATGGGCGCTATCATTGACAGCACAAAATTTTATTTTGATGTAGTCCACTTTATCTATTTTTCTTTTGTCACTTGTGCTTTTGCTGTTGTAGCTAATGAACCGTTGACTTATCCAGGGTCACAACGATTCACTATGTTTTCTTCTAAAAGCTTTATAGTTTTAGTCCTTACATTTAGGTCTCTAAATGTATTTAGAGTTCATATGTCTGTATGGTGTGAGGTTGGGGTCCAACTTCATTCTTTTGTGTGTGGATATCCAGTCATCCTAACACCATTTGTTGAAAAGACCATTCTTTCCCTCAATGAACTGCCTTGGCACCCTTGGTGTAAATCAGTTGGTCATGCATGTAAAGATTAATTTCTAAACCTTCAATTTTATTCCTTTGATCTATATGTTTATCCTTTGCTAATGCTACACTGTCTTGATTAGTACAGTTTTGTAGTAAATTTTGAAATCAGGAAGTCTGGGTTCTCCAACTTTGAAAGATTGTTTTGGCTATCCTGGGTTTCTTGTTTTTCTGTGTAAATCTTAGGATAAGTTTGTTAATTTCTGGAAAAAAAAAAAAAGCCAGCTGGGATTTTGTTAGGGATTGCATTGAATCTGGAGTTCAGTTAATATTGTTCTTAACTATACTAAATCTTCTGATCCATGAAGGATAACCCATAGATTTAGTTAGGTCATCTGTAATGTATTTCAATGATGTTTTGTCATTTTTAATATACAGGTCTTAAACTACTTTTCGAAATTTATTAGCACTGTTGTACATGAAGTTGTTTTCTTAATTTCATGTTTGGAGTATTCTTTGCTAGTGTATAGAAATACTGCTGACTTTTTTGTATATTGTACATTGATCTTGTAACCTGAAACCTTGCTAGAACTCATGTATTAGCACTAATAGTTTTTTAGTGGATTGCTTAGGATTTTCTTTATACAAGATCATGTCATCTGCAAAGGGGTAGTGTTACTTCTTCCTCACCAACAAGGGTACCTTGTATTTCTTTTTCTTGCACAATTTCCCTGGCTAGAGTCTCTAGCACAATGTGAAGTACAAGTGGAGAAAGCAGACATGCTTGTCTTACTTAGGCGGGAGAGCCTTCAGCCTTTTACCATCAAGTATGATGTTAGCTGCAAGTTTTCATAGATGCTTTTATCAGGTTGAGAAGCTCCCTTCTATTTCTAGATTGTTGTACTTTTCATCGCGAAGCGTTTTGGATTTTGTGAAATGCTTTTTCCATGTCTATGGGGATGATTAATGGTTTTTTAAACTTCTGTTAATATGATGTATTATAGTCATTGATTTTCAAGTGTTAAACCAACCTTTCATTCCTGGGTAAATCCCACTTGGTCATGATGTGTAATCCTTTCTATATGTGCTAGTTTAGATTACTAAAATTTTGTTAAGGATTTTTTGCATCTTTATTCATAAGGGGTATCAGCCCATAGTTTTCTTTCCTTGTAATGTCTTTGTCTGGTTTTGGTGTAAGGGAAATACTGGCCTCATAGAATATGGTATACATGTAAACACACACACACACTTTGGGGTAAAATTCATCTATATTATAGAGTTGTGAAGTCAATGAATTTGTGTGCAAATGCACTTTTTAGAAATGCAAAATCCATGGGCGCCTGGGTGGCTCAGTTGGTTGAGCAACTGCCTTCGGCTCAGGTCATGATCCTGGAGTCCTGGGATCGAGTCCTACATCGGGCTCCCTGCTCAGCGGGGAGTCTGCTTCTCCCTCTGACCCTCCCCCCTCTCATGCTCTCTCTCTCTCATTCTCTCTCTCAAATAAATAAATAAAATCTTTAAAAAAAAAAAAGAAATGCAAAGTCCTAAACCATATAGGAAATGGGAGAGTTTATGCATTAGTTTTAGGGCTCCAGCGATTGCAACATTTAATCATAAGTATACTATGACATAATTAATTCTCTCAGACACTATAAATGGCTTATTAATCTTAAAATTATAGCACTGTGAGAAATACTTTCTAACTGAAGCAGTTTAAATTTTAAGATTTATTCATTTTAGGGGCATCTGGGTGGCTCAGTCATTAAGCGTCTGCCTTCAGCTCAGGTCATGATCCCAGGGTCCGGGGATCGAGCCCCGCATCGGGCTCCCTGTGCAGCAGGAAGCCGGCTTCTCCTTCTCCCTCTCCCCCTGCTTGTGTTCCCTCTCTCGCTGTCTCTCTCTGTCAAATAAATACATAAAATCTTAAAAAAAAGATTTATTTATTTTAGTGAGGGAGGGGGAGAGGGGCTAAGGGAGAGTGAGAGGAAGAGTCTCAAGCAGACTCCACCCTGAGCAGGGAGCCCAATGCGGGGCTCGATCTCACAATCCTGAGATCAGGACCTGAGCTGAAACCAAGAGTAGGACGTGTAACCAACTGCACCACCCAGGCGCCCCTGAAACAGTTTAAATTTTTAATTACAGAAAGATCTTTTTGTAAAATATGAAACATAAGTTATTTATTCAGATGAGGTTAACCTGGAAGACACATCGGCATTGGTCCAATGACTTATTTCATAGTCAGCTCATTTCAAAAGGTGCTGGCTCTGACTCCCAGGTGTTTACACACCATATCCTACTGTTGTCCCTTAGAAAATTTCAAAGGTTGACTTCTGGGAGACTAGTACCATGTATTCTAATGGAGCAAAATATTTGTCCTATCTTTCAGACAAATCCTAAAACATAGTAACAATGCATAGATAGATAAAAACATTCTTTTTATACCTTAATTACCACAGCTGGTTTTTAAAGGGAAGATGTTACTCTTTGAAGGAGACCTTTACTAGCCATGAATAATCACTGTGTGTTTATATTTTGTAGGCACCTTTACCCCTCCTGTGTTCTGTACGCCATTCTCAGAAGTCGAGTTTAGCCAGTAATTCACCCGTACTTAGACAACATGATTAACTTTCATGATGAAAGTGTCAGCTTAGGAATTTGCTAATTGTACCTCCTGATGAGGTTCATATGATATATATAATTCCTGCTTTCAGAATAATTATAGCCTTCTGCCTGCAGCTATAGCTCTTCGAATGGCACTAGGAAGTCAGTGTTTAGTCTCCCACCTTGAGCACCTGTAAAGGGTCCCTTTCTCAATAGCATCAAATCTCCACCCTGTGAGTCAGCCTTCTCTCAGTATTTATAACAACTGGCAAGTTAACAGTAGTTGCCAAGACTCATGTTCTCTGGATGGGTATCAGGATGATGATCTCCCCCTCACTATGGCAGAACCAAAACCAAGAAATAAAATCCCTAATACCTGGACAGCCTGGCTTGGTTTACATGCTGTATAGGATAATGAAAACACATCCCAAGACCTAACATATCTCTTTCTCAAACAAGTGAGTCTTCAACTATTTTCATTAATCATGACAAATAGGGGCATAGACAGTATGAAATTTATTCTGAAAACTTCTAGGAGATTTGTGGGGAAAGGGGATCATAGGTTTGTCTCTTTTTTTTTCTCATTGTTTTCCAGGACTTGTATTTCATGTAATTTGGGTTTTCTAAACAAGTTTAAACTGACAACAAGAGGGGTAAGTGTGTAGGAAGTGTGGCTCAAGAGAATCGAGAAGTAGCAGGGAAAGGTGGTCCAAGATGAAAATTTGCCCTAGAAAAGTAAGATAAGTGATTATTCAGATGTAGATCAGAACCCTGGGTCATACATGAGTGGCGTGAAAAAGGCCCATCCATCAACCCCACACCAGCTGGCTCTTAACCCATTTATCTGGTTTAGCCCGAAATGGTGCCTGTGCACCAGTTAGGTTTGGCAGTTTGCAATGGTTGTGACCGTTTTGATATTTCCCTCCATGCGCCAGGCTTAAATTGCTACCGAGTTGTCCCCCTATTGTGAACGCATTCTGTTGACCTCCCATTGCACACACACATGCTTCTGGACCCAGCTTACCTGCTCCACCTCCGAAATTGGCTATACTGAAATTTAGTTAGGTAACTACTCAGTGTTTATGTTATTAGGCACACACAGGGAGTAGTCAGTTGAGCTCTGCTCTGTGCCTTGAACACTCTTCCTTTTTTTATACTTTTTTTTTTACTTCTGTGCATAATTACATCTTTAAAATTTGCTTAGTTTCCCCATACTCTTCCCCAATGAGGAAATCTCTCAGATACATTCAGACATGTTAGTAGTCTACTGGTATTCTCTCTGGAGTCTGCCCTACTTGCTTTCTAGGTCCTGCCTCATGGCACTCATCTTGGCATCTCACTTTGCCTTCACCCTGAGGAACTCCTTCAACTTTCCTGTTTTCCATCACCTATTTCCTGAATCCAATGCCTTTCCTACTCTTTTTAAATGTTGTTGTTTTGTTTTGTTTTGTTTTTTCAAACAGAGCTCACCACATTGCCACTAACTTACTGAGAAACAATATATGGGCAGTATATTTTCTGAGACCTGCATATCTGAAAATCTCTCCTTCTGCCTTTATACTTCTTGGATAGTTTGGCTAGATATAGAATTCTGTAATCGGATATAATTTTCCCTCCACGTTTCAAAAACATTGCTTCATTATGTCCTGGCTTCTTGTGTTAATGCTGAAAGACCCACTGCCATTCTGGTTCTTCATCTTTGGGCATGAGACTTCTGACATGCTTTGGTGTGAGCCTGTTTTTCATCTCTTTGTTCTGGACACTCTTGGGCTCTTTCATTCTGCAAACTGATGTCCTTCAGTTCTTGAAAGATGATCTTGAATTAATTTAGCGATAGTCTCTTACCCTCAGTTTTCTTTGTTCGCTCTTTCTAGCATTACTATTATTTTGAATTGGATCTCCTCTAATTTTCTTAACTCCTTGTTCCCTTTTTCTGTCTCTCCCTTTTTCTCCTTTCTGATAAATTTGATCAACTTTCATCCTCCCTTTTTTGTGGGGGAGAACCTTTGAATGTTCCTTTTTTATTGTGTTCCATTTTTTTGTGGTTGTAATGTTTCCTCATATCTCTAAGGATATTAATGATATTTTTGACCTTTTTTTTCCCCCGATGGCATATTCTATTTTCAGTAAGTTACTTTTTTCTGCTTCATATTAAGATTTTCCTTAAATGTCTAGCAATCTTGGCTGTTTGATCAGATTTAGCAGGATTACAGGGTGTTAGAAGCTGATTGATGCTCTGGGTGCACCTGCAGGGAGATCTGGCTGGGAGGTTTCCTTGGGGAAGCCCCATGTCAGAAACTTTAAATCTTTTCCCTTATCCTGGTTACATACTCCAGAGGAGACTCTTCCAGCCTCCTGCCTGGAGGGTGTTTTTCAAACGCCGAAGTTCTTAAGATGAGGAGAGAAAGGTGGCTGAGGGTCTTAATGTTCTTTGTATAAGTTCTCCTTACAGAAGAATCCACGTCTCATCTCTGACTAACGTCTGAACCCAGAAACCCTTTATTTTGTGATATTCTAGACCCTCTTTTTTTTTTTTTTTTAAGTAGGCTCCACACCCGACGTGGAGCCCAACGTGGGGCCCAAACTCACGACCCTGAGATCAAGAGTCAGACGCCCAACTAAGTGAGCCACCCAGGCACCACTTCTAGTCCTTCTTAAACAGGCCCCACCTTTGTCCCCGCATCCAGTGGTACCTGGTGTCACTGACTCCTGAGCCTTCTGCTTTCCACAGTGTCATTCAGGTTACAGCTTGGCTTTCCCTACTGTTGGCTTCAGACCCAGCCTTATTGGGCTGCCAAGTCAGTTCCCACTCATAGCTGTGCCCCCCAAATCTTCTTGCTGTTATTTCCTCTCCCTTTCTCTTTGTTCTTGTATGTATATGGCTTTTTAAAAGTCATTTTGGTGGGGTACAGGGTGGGAGAAAATTTACATGCATATATTCAGTTCGACATCTTTAACCAGAAATCTCTTCTTGTTTCATTTGCCTTAGGCTGGCTTTTGTGTGGTTATGATTCATTGAGAATATCGGTAAATTTGTTTGTTTTTAAGGGACTTGTGAACTTAGATGGGTCCAAAAAGACTTCCTTTCTCTGCCGAATCCTTATAAAGGGACACACACTCATGTAACACACATGCATGTATGTATGTACACACACACACAGATTTTAAAAAATATTTCTGTGTATTACTGTTACATGAAAAGAGGCAGTGTTTTTCAGTGTTTGGGATGATTTATGCCCATCTTTTACCTCTGCATGAATTCATATCTTAAATCACATCTAGCCAATTTTAGGATGAGAGCTAAACCCAAAAAGGTTAATGCATAATATAGCAAATACAGAGAGATTTTGAAACCCCCGATCCTTTATCCAAATTTTGGACAGTGTTCTTTTTAGTGCTTCTGCAATTGTTATTCCTCTTGAACCCAAAGAGAAAGTAACTTTTCCATATTCTGTATTTTTCAGAGTTTCCTATTTTGAAAAGAAAGCCAGTGATCGTTCTGAGGTTGAGACCCAGACAGAGGGGAGCACAGAAAAAGAGAAAGAAGAGGAAAAAGGCCCAGAAACTGTGGGTACTCAGGTTCTAAGGCTGCTATCACACCCCCAGTGGACCTAAGAGTCGTATCTGAAGTCAAGTCTTGTGCTGTGTTATTAGCTTTAGAAATAGAAATAATTTTAATGTTGCATATATTCTGTTTCTCTCATATTTCCTTGTCCTGATTTGAATTTCATCCATAGTAAATTGTAGCGAAATGTGTTCCTATCCCAGTGATTCTAAGGAATCACACTTCTGTCTCTTCTTTTTTTTTTTTTTAAGATTTATTTATTTATTTTAGAGAGCAAGAGGGTACATGAGTGGGGGGAGGGACAGAGGGAGAAGGAGAAAGAGAATCCCAAGCCAACTGCCTGTGGAGGGCGGAGCCCAGGGCTCCATCTCACAACCCTGAGATCAGGACCCCAGCTGAAATCAAGAGTCAGATGCCCAACCCCCGAGCCACCCAGGCGCCCCTACCTCTATCTTTTCTTGACTGATTTTCTCTCCTAACTTTGTGAGTGAACAGGCCGTCTAGTGGAGAAAGGAATTTTGCCCACTTTATAATGAGATGTTTTAAGAATATGACCCAAAAACTTGAGACAGAATTGAAAGATCTCAATTCTCCCCTACTACTGGTTTGAATGAAATAGTTTGAATGCAGAGTTTCATGTTTCTATAGCCAGTGTTCTGTGGTACCTCAGAGCTGTGCCTTGGAGCCCATCACTCAGTCTTAAGCTCAGGGAAGGTGGATGAAGGCAGGAAGTTGTAAGAGCTGCAGTTGTCCATGTGAAAGACATTTTTTGTCAGATGCTCACTTTAGCCAATTCATTTATTCAACAAATACATGTAGAATGCCTACTGTTTGCATGTGCTGGGCTGAGTCTCCTACTTGAAGAGACTGGAGAACATTTAGAACACAGATGAAGAGAAGACCTGGGAGTCATAGTGCATTGTTGACTGAAGCCAATCTGACAACCAGTAATAGAGAAGTACTGAGATTTCCAAGGCACCAAAAAGCTCACTGACAGCCATTCTGGAGCTGCCAGGGAAAACGCAGTTCAGTAAAAAGAGTGGAGTTAACTCGAAACATAAATCAGCCAAGGACTATGGGCATAAGCTGCTCTCTGGGTAAATTAGATTGTGCTTTGACACCGCTGTGCTCTGTGATCCCCTGAGCCATGATCAGGATTAACTGAGATGATGATAAAGGGTGAGCAGAAACTAGCAAAACCTGAAACCTTAACATCTGGGAGTGTTTGTGTGAATTTTGGCCCCTATAAGTCTTAAGAGGGGATGTTCTTGGGTTGCCAGAATCAAAAAGGAGACAGTTCTTCTTCCCTTTAAATAAACTCCACACATGTCTACAGGAAAAAAAAATTCTGACAAAGTCATTATCACAGTGCATCCGAATTGATCAGTTATGTAAGATAAACAGTTTTATATATAAATATTGCCATATGAATTAGTGATTATACATATAAATTACATTTTATATTCATGGAATATAAAATGTTATATATAATTAGTAAATATAGACATACAAGGAAACAGTTGTATCTAAAACATTTCTTTTCAAAGAAGATGTTTACGGCATTAATTGTCAAAAGTTTAATCAACTCACCAGTCTTAGTGGGACACTGATGGTTCACACTGTTTTCTCACAAAGAAGTTCATTTAATCTCTGGTCTGAATCACATGTGCGTGTTTGGGATTTCCTGAATGACAGGTTGGAAGTGAAGTGGAGACGTTGAACCTTCAGGTGACAACTCTGTTTAAGGAGCTTCAAGAGGCTCATACAAAACTCAGTGAGGCTGAGCTGATGAAGAAGAGACTTCAAGAGAAGTAAGAATGAGAGATGAATTCTATTTTCCTTTAGAAAATGGACATTTTTAAGAAATATATTACTATGTAAAAACATAGTTTTGTTATGTTACTAGAAGAAAAATAGAAACCTCATTAAAGTATGAATTCAGCAAACACTAATGTCGAGATTAATGTACCTGTTCATTTATAAATATAATATACTTGTAATATGGGGGCATGGGGCCCAGGAAAATCTGATTCTGCTGTTCAGGGATGTTTGTTACACGTACTGTAGCCTATGTGAGGACCTGTAAAAAAGCAGTAAGCCAGATTTCCTGGGACTTAACCTGAGCTGACAATATGGATGTAAGCAAACATAAATGAAAGCTGCAAGGAGAAAGAACTTGAGTGAGCTTTATTGAGAAAAAAAATTCATTTTCAATCAATTATGAAGGCTAATATTTAAATTGAGAACTTTGCATTTGCTTGTTTTTCTTGGTGTAGCAAGTTACCCGAAATTTAAAAATGTTATTCTTTTGGATTAGTTGGCAAACATGTATCCAGCACAATACATGAGTGTATGTTGCCTTAGAGTTCACACTTACCAAGGCTACACGATGACATGGAAATCTGGCACAGCACAGCAGCTAAAGCTAAGGACTTTGGACAAACAGACTTAGTTGAACTATGGATCTGAATTTATTCGTGGTATTGCCTTGGGCAAGTTATTTATTTAACCTCTCTGAGCCCTACTTTTATCATTTGTACAATGTGTGTCATTATCCCTACTTCATAATGTTGTATTGAGATGTTTACCATGCTTGGTGTTAATGCCTTGCGTATAGCAACCATTGGTTCATATTTGCTATTATTATATTGAAATTCTCTTTTTGATATTTAAGAAAACTTAGGACACTTACTTTTCCCTTATTAAATCTTTGTCAGAAGTCATATTCTTTATGCTTAACAGAACCCAAACTTTTTAAAGTATTGAAGATATCCATGGATCGCTATATGAAAAGCACCTTTAGCCAATTACTATTTTGGTCTGTGTCTGAAGAACAAAAATATACTTGCATGACTGCTTAAGACAGTTATCCATAGCTTGTGTGGTCTTAGATCTGTAGTTTTTTTTATATTAGGCATAAGGGTTCAGAAATATGTAAATTTCTTTTACAAAAAAAAGATCTGTATTTTTTTAGTGTTTAGTCATGAGGGTTTAGAAATATTACTTGCTTCTAATAAAGAAGCAAGAAGGATAAAATATTTTATTTTACATTATTAAATCCTTGAAAAATGCAATCCAAAATTTCTTTGTATTTGCTACATAATCTTGGGATTGGTTTAAAAGCCACTGAGAAATGAAGGAGCATTGTTTATCCTCATGAAATTTTGATCTTTCCTAGATGTCAGGCCCTTGAAAGGAAAAATTCTGCAACCCCATCAGAGCTGAATGAAAAGCAAGAGCTTGTTTATAACAACAAAAAGTTGGAGCTACAAGTGGAAAGCATGCGATCAGAAATCAAAATGGAGCAAGCTAAAACCGAAGAGGAAAAGTGAGTATGCCACAACTGAATGACCACTTGCTAGAAGAAGGTAGAGGAGCACTTTTATAAGATTGGAATTAGGATTTAAGAATAAATTTAAAATTTTTCTCTTTTATGTATTTGAAGGAGTACCAGGAGACTTCTCCGAGGAGATAAAATTTGTTCTATTATAACAAAATGATTAAAGTTACTTGCAATCTATCTTGATTTTTTTTCTTTTTTTGGAAAGATTGTTTTCTTTGAGAGTAAGAAAATGCTAGCAGGTGGTGGGCTGGTAAAGGTAGGAGAGAAGATTTTGCTAGTCGAGTGTTCAGAAGAAGGTGGGAAGGCAAGACTAAGTTTTTATATTTTCCCCCAAGATTCCATTTCTTAATTTCTTTTTAAATAGGTCCAAGTTAGCCACTCTCCAGTTGACACATAACAAGCTTCTTCAAGAATACAATAATTCATTGAAATCACTCGAGGAACTGAAAAGGAAAGAGGTACTCATAGAAAAAAAACAACTTTTGTAGCCTTGTAGCGAACAGAAACCATAAACATTTTTTATATGTAAAGTAGTTGTGTTAATCCATAACTAAGTGTGGTTTCAGAGGTTGTTCTTGAGTTTATAATTGATTTCTTGTGTCTAAGTGGGTAGAACTTTGATGTTCTACCTGTGTATAATGTGCCTTGTGTGCAGAGATGGTTCTATGGGTTGGGGAGTAAGCTTTTAGCATTTCTTTTTTTTGTTTTTTTTTTTTTAAGATTTATTATTTGAGAGAGAAAGAGGGCAGGGTGGGGCGGGGCAGAGGGAGAGGGAGAGAGAGAATCTCAAGCAGACTCCCTGATGAACACGGAGCCTAACTCAGGGCTCAATCCTACGACCCTGAGATCATGACCTGAGCCGAAACCAAGAGTCAGACGCTTAACCGACTGAGCCACTCGGGCACCCCAGCTTTTAGCATTTCTAACAGCGAGTGGGTTTATAGGAGAGCTACCAGCATGGGCTCCCACGTGAGCAGGGCACAGCGAGACTGTGGGTGGCCACTGGTGGGGTTGTCTCCAGGGAGCTGTTACAGGGCTAGCTGGCTCCTGTCAGTGACCTTGCGACCCTGGACTCCCGGACTGCAGCTTACATTAATATAACACCAGCATGGTGTGGCAGTTTAAAAATGGGTAGATGTGTGAGATGATAGGCGTGTTCATTAACCTGGTGGGGGGAGCCCTCTCCCGCTGTGTACACATATCAAATTGTCACATTGTTCACTTTAAATAGCTTACAATTTAATTTGTCAGTTTCACTTGGCTAAAGCTGGGATAAGTAAGTAAAGATCATGGAAGCTTTGAATTAGAAGGGGTCTTTGAGTTTATATGCTTATAAATGTACTCTTTGTTTTTTTTTTGTTTTTTTTAAGTTTTATTTATTTTGAGAGAGGGAGAAGGTGCACACAAGCAGGGGGAGGGTCAGAGGGAGAGAATCTTTCAAGCAGACTCCCCGCTGAGTGTGGAGCCTGAGGACACGGCTTGCTCCCACAACCATGAGATCATTAACTGAGCCGAAACCAAGAGTCAGATGCTTAACTGACTGAGCCACCCAGACACCCCTGTTTTTTCTTTCTTTCTTTTTTTTTTTTTTTAATAGAATATTGTTCTTCTCTAGGACTTGTAAATTTTTTTCATTATTAATTTACTTATTTATTTTTAATTGAAGTAGAGTTGACATACAGTGTCATATTAGTTTTCAGTGTCCAACATAGTGATCCGATATTTATATACATTATGAAACGCTCATAACTGTAGTTACTATCTGTCACCATACAAAGTCATTACAATAGTATTGACTGTACAGTTGACCCTTGAACAAAAAGGGTTTGCACGGGTCCACTTAATATTGCAGACTTTTTAAAATACAGAACTATATGTGTCTTTTCTTCCTTATGATTTTCTTAATAACATATTTTTTCTAGCTTACTTTATTGTAAGAGTACAGTATATAATACATATAACATACAAAATATGTGTTAATCCACTAAATTATTGCTAAGGCTTCCAGTCAACCATAGGCTGTTACTAGTTAAGTTTCTGGGGAGTCAAAAGTTACATGTGGGTTTGCGACTCTACAGGGGCTCAGTGCCTCTGACCCCTGCATTGTTCGGGGGTCAGCTGTATTCCCTGTGCTGTACTGTACATCCCTTGACTTGTTTATACCTCTTGATCCACTTCATCCCTCTATGTCCCTCTCCTCTGGCAACCACCGGTTCATTCTCTGTGTTTATAAGCTTGTTTCTGTTTGTTCATTTGTTTTGTTTTTTAGATTCCACATAAGTGAAATCATATGGTATTTGTCTGTTTCTCTGACTTATTTCACTTAGCATAATACCTTCTAGGTCCATGCATATTGTCACAAATGGCAAGATTTCAGTCTTTTATGGCTGAGTAATATTCTTGTCTGTGTGTGTGTGTGTGTGTGTGTGTGTGTGTGTGTTTGTACAAATATAGATCACATCTTCTTTATCCATTCAGCTATTTGATGGACATTTAGGTTGCTTCCTAAATAGGTAGCTATTGTAAATACTGCTGTAATAAACGTAGGAGTGGATATATCTTTTTGAATTAGTATTTTCATTTTCTCTGGATAAATACTGGGAAGTGGGATTTGCCGGATCATAGGGTAGTTCTATTTTTAACTTTTTGAGGAACCTCCATACTGTTTTCCAGAGTGGCTGCCCCAGTTTGCATTCCCACCAACAGTGCACAAGGGTTTTTCTCGTGCACCAGGATTCCTTTTTCTTGTGTACGTCCTCGCCAACACTTGTTGTTGTCTTTTTGATACTAGTCATTCTGACAGGTGTGAGGTGATCAATTTTTAATTTAAACATGTTTCTTCTTTTCCACGACTTCACCATATAAGAGTAATATCAGTGGGAAAAATAACAGTATCAGCAAGTTACAACCTCACTGAGATCAGGGTTTGTCATTATTTCCCTTATTTTAGTGTTTTTTTTAAATTGTTTTAAATTAAGAAATTATAATTTGCAAACTATAAGTTAAATGAATAAAACTTTCTGAGTTTAAGTTATCATTGCTAATTAACAGAACAGTTTAGAGCCAGGCATTTAAAAAAATAAAACTTCGTTTAATGTTTTACTAAAATAGGTTCAATTAGGGGCGCCGGGGGGGCATCGTCGGTTAGGCCTGCTTGAGACTCCCTCTCCCTCTGCCCCTCCCCACCCCTGCTCATGCACGCTCTCTCACTTAAATAAATCTTAAAAAAAAAAAATAAATTAGGTTGAGTTATTTCACAGCCATTTCTAGAATGATCTTGTGTCTTTCAGTCAGAAAAAGTGGATAAGGTGGTACTACAAGAACTAAGTGAAAAGCTGGAACTGGCAGAGAAGGCCCTGGCTTCCAAGCAGCTTCAGATGGATGAGATGAAGCAGACCATCGCCAAGCAGGAGGAGGACCTGGAAACCATGACTGTTCTTCGGGCTCAGGTAAGCCACGTTCTGAAACATGAACTGGGTGAGGCCAACCCTGATTATGTTCTCCTATGGGAAAGTGATGGTGTTCAAAATATATTTTTGGATTTTTTATAATTTCCACCAATATATTTAAAAACATTTTTTATTGAAGCATATCACGTGTGGAAAGTGCACCAAACTTTTAAGGGTAGAGCTCAATGAATGTATCCATTCTATGGTTGATAGGTAGTTAGATTATTTTCAGTTTGGGGCATTATGATTGAGGTTGTTCTGACATTCTTGTGGATGTCTCTCTTTGTTGGCCTGTGCGTTCCTTTCTGTTGGGTGCATACCCAGTTAGCAGTGGAATTGCTGGTTCCTAGAGTACACGTGTTACTCAGTGTTAGTGGATGTTGCCAACACTTTTCCAAAGTGGTTGTACCAGTTTTCACTCCCATTAACAGAGTCCCTGTTGCTCGACATCCTTAGCCATCCTTGTATTATCAGTATTTTTACTTTCGTTTGTAAACATTCTGGTGGGCATATAATGGTGTCTCATTTAATGTGCATTTCCCTGATGACTAATGAGACTGAGTACTTTCTCAAGTGTTAACTAGTCTTCTTGGTGTTCCCTTTTGTGAAGTGCCTGAAGACGTCTTTGCCCATTTTTCTTCTGGTTTGCTGTCTTGATTTTATGAGTTTTTTATACACTCCAGACACAAGCCCTTGACAGTTATATTTGTTGCAGATTTCTTGGCTCCGTGATTTGTCTTTTCACGCCCATAAAGGTGTCTTTTGATGAACAGAAGTTCTTTATTTTAATGTAGTCTACATTGTCAGTCTTTACACTCACAATTAGTACTTTTTGTGTCCTATTAAAAAACTTTCACTACCTCAAGGCCATGAAGATACTCTCCCATGTTGTCTTCTAAAAATTTTACTGTTTTGCCTTTTACATTAATATCTAGAAACCGTCTGGAATTAGTTTTTCTTTATAGCGTGAGGTAAGAGTGAAGACTTATTTTTTTGTCGTGTTGCCTTGGCACCATTTATGTTAAATGTCATCTTAAGTAATGTGCTGCCTTCTTTGTCGTATCTTGTGTTCAGGTGTCCATGGGTCTATTTCTGGACTCTCTACTGTTCCATTGAGCTATTTTTGTATCCTTGCTCTGGTACCATACTGTCTTGACTTACTATGAAGCACAAAAATTTTGATACCTGGTAGAGTAAGTCTTCCTACCTCATTGATACTTGTCAAGAGGACCTTAGATTTTCTTTCCCTTTTTCATTGTCATTTTAATTTTAGCATCCGCTTGGTATTTTACACACACACACACACACACACACACGCACACACACACACACAGAAAAACCTCCTGGAGCTTTGACTTGAATTATATTAAATAGATAAAAATCAATTTGGAGGTAACCGACATCTTTACAACAGTGACTCTTCCAATGTATGAACATGGCGTATCTTCTTTAATTCTTCTAAGTAATATTTTTAATCTTCTTAGTAAGGATTTTGCTCATCTTTTAATAGGTTATTCATAGATACTCTCTATTTTTATGATACTGTTATAAATAGCACCTTTTTAAATCTTCATTTTTTAACAGCTGCTATTATATAGAAATACAATTGATTTTTATATATTGATTTTGTATGCAGTAGACTTGCTCAATTCACATTTTAATTTTAATAATATCTCTGAATATTCTTTTGACCTCTTTACATTCATAATCATATCATTTAAATAATGACAGTTTTAGGTTTTTTCCTTTCTGGTTCTTCCTATGTTTTATTTCTTTTTCTTGCCTTATTACACTGACTGGGTCCCTCATACAGTGTTGTGTAACAGTGCAGATGGCAGACAGCCTTGCCTTGCTCCCAGTCTCAGAGGCAGTGATTTTAACATTTTACTGCTAGGTGTATGGTGTTTGCTATAGGCTTTGTAGATATCACTTATCAAATCAAGGAAATTCCCTTTTCTTCCTTGTGTGCCAAAATTTTGAGTGGATGTTGAATTTTATTTAGGGAAAGTTTTTTTCTTCCAGTAATGATATAATTGGATAAATACATTCCTTTTCCCTTTAATTTGTTAAAGTGGTGAATCACATTGATTTTTAAATATTAAACAAACTTTACATTTCTTGAATTATCCGTCGTACATCTTGCTGGATTTGGTTCATATTTTACTTAGGACTTTTGTATCTATATTCTTGAATAAGATTGGCCTAGAATTTTCCTTTTGCTAATGTCGTTGTGAGGTTTTGAGATCAAGGTTTTACTGGCCTCATGAAAACAAGTTGAGGCACATTCCTTCTTTTACTCTGGAAGAATTTGTGTACCGTGGCTTATTGTTACTGGTTGGCCCCACTCTTGCTCCTGGTGGGTGGAGGACTTGCAGAAAGTTTATCAGTGGGAATGCATCCTGCCTGAGATGTAAAACCACAGGAAAAGGGGGGAAAACCTTTGTCTCTTGTTGTTACTTTGTTTGTTTGCTTAATTAAAAGTGGGATTGCAGTACACCTTTTATACTACAACTTTTCAGTCATGATGTATCTTAGACTTCTCTCCGTATTAGTACTCATAGCCATTTGTTATTTTTTGAACAGTTGTATGGTATTCCAAAGTGTGCATTACCATGATAGATTTAACCAGCCCTCTATTAATGGATGTATAGGTTGTACCAATATTTTTGCTATTATCAGCAATGCTGAACGGAACATTCTTGTATGTATGTCTCTGTGCACTTGTGGAATCTATAGTGAGATGTAGACATGGAATGGTTGGATTATTGGGTGTGCCTGTCTTTAAGTTAAATAAATATTAACAAGTTGTCTTCCAAGAATGCATAACCAAAATTATCCTCTCACCGAAGGAGAAGAGAATGTCTATTTCCCCACCTCCTTGTAGCATTCTTTTAAATGTTTGCCAGTCTGATAAAGATAAATTATTTTTAACATAACAAAGTCAACAGTTTATTATTTCTCAGTGACCACATACATACTCATTACTCAAATATGAACTCCAGAGGTGGTTGACTGGACTTAGAGTCTTGAGTTTTATTTCTATAGGAAGAGAATTTCAACCCAAGCTCTTTATAGCGTTCGTTTGTTCAGGTACCTCATGATACTGTTGTCATGTCCTTTGTCCTTCTGTACGTGGACATTTGTTGAGTTTTGATACTCTGGTTTATTCATTCAGCCACTTCTTTTTGAGCCTGAAACATGAGCCAC
This sequence comes from Phoca vitulina, assembly GCF_004348235.1. Taxonomy (NCBI): domain Eukaryota; kingdom Metazoa; phylum Chordata; class Mammalia; order Carnivora; family Phocidae; genus Phoca; species Phoca vitulina. Next base: position 14,662,025 of record NW_022589736.1, read on the forward strand.
TGGTGTCACAGGGCATGTAGGAATGGACAGAACGACCCGGGTCTGACTGGCTCAAAGCTGATCAGTGATAGAAGTAAGACTGTAACTCAAATTGGGATCTGACTCAAAAATTCCCATGATGCATCAGTAGTCACATAAAATGTTCACAAATGGCAGGAAGTCCCTTAAAATGACCTTTTTATCACAGAGTTGTGTGATTTGTTTGTTTTTGGGGGGGGGGGGTAAGTAAAACTGTGATAGAATATTTTTTTATTTAATTTTACTTTCAAAAGTAAGAAAGATAAATATTTGTATCCTAGAACCATGAAATTTAGGGGGAAAACCCTAATTTTAAATATAGAAAGTTAAAAACTGGTCTTAGAGTAATGTTCATTTCACTATTAAGGAGTTCATCTTTACTTTAGAATTTTGTAACAGTGAAGAAATCACTATCATGGCATAATATTTATATATTTCTAGGTAAGAAATTATCCTCCATTTTAGCAGCTGCAGCAACAAGCATTTGTCATCTTCGGGTTTCTGTGGGTCAGGCATTCAGGAGCAGCTTAGCAGGGTGCTTCTGGCTCAGGGCCCCTCGTGAGGCTGCACCCAAGATGGACCGGAAGATCCACTTCCAAGCTGGCTCACTCACATGGCTGTGGGCAGGAGGCCTGAGTTCCTCACCCTGTGGGGCTCCCCACACAGCAGCTTGCATACCCTCATGACATGGCAGCGAGCTTCCCCCACAGCAGGTGACCCAGGAGAGAACAAGGCAGAAGCCATACACCATCATTTCTGCAATATACTAGTGGTTCCGCGGGTTGGCTCTATTCGTTGTGGAAGGGGGCCACATAAGGGTTTGAATACGAAAAGGTGAGCATCCCTGGAGCTGTCTTGGAGGCTGGCTACCACCGTGAGGACTGGCATAGAATATGGGCTTCAGTCTTGGTTCAAGTGCTGGTTTGACCACTTACCTAAATTACCCCGGACTGAGAGCTGTTAAACTTATGAATGTAAAATGAGCATAGCAATTCTACATTCCCAGGATTTATTTTTTATTATGTTAGTCACCATACATTACATCATTAGTTTTTGATGTAGTGTTCCATGATTCATTGTTTGCATGTAACACCCAGTGCTCATTACAACACGTGCAATAAGGTAGGAATATAGGCATCCAACGTAGGACCTTGTACATGTTTGGAATTCAATGAATAGCATCTATTTATTATTATTATTTAAAATTTAATTTAAGGCCAACCTTCGTAAATATACCTGACAGTAAATAAACCATTTACTATATTAAGCTAATCCTGAATATGATTTTTTTAAAAAGACCACAGAATTTTACTGAACGAATGTTATGTGCAGTGTTTAAACCACCTATATCAATGTCATTGTCAGGTTCTGATTGTCTAAAGTGTGTGCGCGCGCGCGCGCGCACACACACACACACACACACACACACACACACAACTTGTCTTCTGTCTGAAGGTGGTTGGAAGTCACGGTCGCCACTGGTTTCCAGCAGCACTGTGCGCCCCTGTTCCTTACGAGGGAATCGCAGGAGGGAGCACTCCCCCTGCACCCGTCACCCGTTGGGCCGTAGAGAATCCATGTACGTCTGTGTAGTAACTTCTGTCTCTTCCCTTCTACCAGATGGAGGTTTACTGTTCGGACTTTCATGCTGAAAGAGCAGCAAGAGAGAAGATACACGAAGAAAAGGAGCAACTGGCCCTGCAGCTGGCAATCCTGCTGAAAGAGAATAATGCTTTTGAAGATGGAGGCAGGTGAGGCTTGGGAAGGCTCGGAAAGGCTCGGAGCACGCACCTGGAGCCCTGGGCACAGGCCGAGCACAGGGGGCCTGTCAGAGGTGCTCCCTAAGTTGAGCTGTAGGAATCACGCTGAGCACACTTCGCTTGATTGTGTCCCTGACACTCAGCGTGACTTACCACGAGGCTTGGCCACATCTTGTGGGAACGTGATGAGTTCTTTGCTCTTGGACATGCTGTAAAAACTTTGACCTTGTGTGTTGCGAAGTCCTGTCTGCTGTTGTCAGGGGTATATAGTCTTAAACACTTTAAACAATTCTGTAATATGTTTTAAAAGAAAATATGGCTAAAATTACTTCTGTCTTTTAAATTTCCATTTTGAGAAAAAATTGAAACATAGAGAAAAAGAAATAGAAAAATACAGGGAATAAAATAGCACATACCACGATGTACTCCGCACAGAATTGACAGTGACATACATTTATTTGCATCATGGATATTTTATCAAAAGGAAAAAGGGTGAAGTTGGAGCCTCCTCTGTTCCCCACCCTTCATTATGTTTCTCTCTCTCTCTTTGCCCCATACTGCCTGGAGCTTGGAGGGGGTAACGTCCCCATCTGTTCTATACTTTTACATAGTATCAATATAATATCTATGTCATATCTTGAAGCAGCATAATATTAGTTTCTCTGTGTGTAAGTTACAAAATGGTCACTAGGTATTGTTCTGCAGCTTATTTTATCTAACACTGTGATTTTGAATTCTGGAGGTGTGTGTGTATATATATATGCAGTTTTATTTCATTCTCTTTAATTACTCTATAGTGTCTTGTTCTAGAAATACGCCACTTTTTTCTAATCCATTCCCTTATCAGTTGACAGTGTGGTTATTTACTGATTGATTTTTTTTTTTTTTTGGTCCTTACTCCAGACTCTCTGGAAGTCTTAGTATTTTATTTTATTTTATTATTTACTGATTGATTTTTTTAATCCTAATTGTTAGTTTCTTTCACTACTCTGTGTCCTAGTGCCAATAATATTTAAAATTCAAGTTAATCCTTAAGTTCTGGTTTTCATGAACCTTGCATTTTTTTCCAGCTCTTTTTTCCCCATCCTGCTGTTGAATGTCTGCTAAATGTTGTCGTAGAACATCACTATCGTGTTGCTTTTCATCCCAGCAGGCAGTCCTTGATGGAGATGCAGAGCCGTCATGGGGCGAGAACCAGTGACCCCGACCAGCAGGCCTACCTCGTTCAGAGAGGTGAGTCACATGTGATTGTAGGTGTTCAGGGTTCCAGGGAATAACTATCCTGTGAAGAAAATGCTTGAAGACAAATTTCACTACATTCTACACAATGAATTCCAGATTAAACTGCGAAAAATATAGCACCCCTCAGTCTTATTTCCAGTGTACCCCGTTCTTTATCCATTACCGACTGAATCCAGACACCAGACTCTCTTCATGCTGACAATGAAGGCCTGGCGTAGCTGAACTTTTAACCTTTCCCCGTCTAATTCTCTACAGCTGTTAGCCAGCTGAATCACTCCCTGTTCCTTGAACTTGCCCTAGGCCTGTATACCTGCATGTACTTGCTTACGAGGCATCCCTCCCTCACTCACCTCCCTGCCTCCCTTCCGTCTCTTTCCAGTGAACTCCTACCCCATCTGTAAAACCCATTTCAAATACCATCTCCATGATTCCAGCAGAATGTGATCTCTTCCTCCTGAATTTCTGAAGTACTCTCTTACTGTTGTATCTGCTATTTTATTTTATAATTACTGCTATTTTATTTTATAATAATAAGTAATTTTTATAATTACTTATGTGTTCTAAATGTGCATCTAAGTACCGCATTAATGAAGCTGTCCATTACCTGGTGTTACACACATAATAATGTTAGCATTTACTGAGTTTACTGTGGACTGACATGAACATTGGCCTCAGGCATGTTTAGTGTCACAGGGTAAAGCTGTGTTCTTCCCCAAAAGCTGTGTCTACCCACTTGAACACCACCAGACATTTTCTCTAATCTGATTTTAAGTATCCCAGAAACACCCATTTACCTCTGTTACCAAAAGTGCCTGCAACAGTGTTTTGGGTCCAAAAGGACAATCTCTTGCACCTGAATTTCTTTTTTTTTTTTTTTAAGATTTTATTTATTTATTTGACAGAGAGAGAGAGAGCGAGAGCAGGAACACAAGCAGGGGGAGTGGGAGAGGAAGAAGCAGGCTTCCCGCCGAGCAGGGAGCCTGATGCGGGGCTCGATCCCAGGACCCTGAGATCATGACCTGAGCCGAAGGCAGACACTTAATGACTGAGCCACCCAGGCGTCCCTGCACCTGAATTTCTTAGAGGAAGATTTTCTTTTGTCATAATTAAAGAAGGCAAATGCCTATTTATGTTAAAAAAAAAAAAACAGTCACATACTCTTCTACTTATATTTATAATCCAAAAATCATCACAAAGTACACATTTATTCATGACTATCCTAATAAGCTTTTTGTCTTGTAAATAGCAGTATTCCAAACAGAGACTGTCTTAAGATTCTTATTTTATTTTTATTATTATAATTTTTTTAGCTTCATAACAAAGCTGCCTTAAACAGTATCTCCTCTTGACTGTATTTCATCATTATGGTCACCTGTGGCCATCAATGCACCTGCCCTGGTCCACGACACTCAGCTGAGCACAAGGCATGGTCAGGTCTGTGGTGGCGTGTGGCCTGGTTGGAGAGACAGGAGGGGCACATAAAAGGATGGGTTCATAAAACAAGATAATATTTAAGTAATAGAAATAATGGTGCTGAAGGTCAGAGGACAGGTTGATCACTGAGGGCCAGGGGAGTTGAGAAAGGCCTTGAAAAGGTGTGACTTTAAGCTTGACCTTGAAGCTAGGATTTACATAAGTATGGTATGAGAATAAAGGGTCCAGGGCGGAGAGGAGTGTGATGTGTTAACAATGAAAACTGACTAAGCTTATTTTATAGCAGAGAGCCGGGAGGTAGAGGGAACCTGTTAACTGACTAATAGAACAGCCTAAGTCTCGAAACCTAGACCAGGACAAAAAAAAAAAAGGCACAGATGGATGCAAGAAAGTCTCAAATGAAGAATCAGCAGTCCCTGGTAGTGCCCGGTTGTCATCTAGAGCAGAAAAAGCTGACTGACTCCTGATCTAGGACCATGGGACCATTAGAAAGTCCCCCACTTTCAGAACTCATACCCTGTCAGTATTTCTGTTCAAGGGTGCTTCTGGAGTTTGCTGAACACAAACTATCTGCAATAGTCTCACATATTATTCAATTCAAATAATATGCTCAGAAGCCAAAAGCCATGTTAAAGGTTGCCTCCACTGTCAGCCTCCAAAAACAAACATTCCGGAGGCTGACAGAAAGTCTTGAGATCAAAATGATTTGCATTGATCCAGAAAGGTCAGACCAAGGCGATGTCCCGGGAGCCAGAAGTCATTTCCAGCATTGATCACAGTTTGCGCATGTGGGACCTACTTAGAGTCAAGGCTTATTTCGAGCATTCTTTAATTTAGACTTGACCCTTGGTGCAGTTCCAAAATTGGACAAAATGACATGACCCATTCTTCCATTCTTTCTCATCACTTTGCCTGGGCAGCCCTTACCTGTGCCTAAAGCTCCTTTCAAGTGCAATGGGTCTCATCAGGGCGCCCTTCTTTGTCCTCCCACTAACCTGCCTTGTGCATGACACAGGATAGCCCGTCCCTCATGCATTCCTGATGTTGCTTTTCTCGCCTGAAGTCCCCACCATCTCTGTACCCCTCTCATCCACCTCCCGGGTGCTCGGACACATGGGCCAAGTGAATGTAGTTATTGTCTCTGCTTCTGAGAAGGTTCACACGGTTCTTAGGATATCTCTCCGTTGCTGCTCACTGTTTTCTCCACCTTCTCATCCTCTGTAGCTCATATCGTCATCTATCTGGTTCCTTCTCTCAAATATTCTTGTTTTTATTAGAGCACGTGTTGTCCTGTACCAGAACTGAAACCACTCTATTTTCACATACCTACAACCCAGACTAGAGCCCAAATCCCAAAGTAATAGGAAAGCAGGTACCATTTTGGGAGGTTTTCTCTGTGTGTGTAGATTTCTTAAGTTAAAGACCCCCTCCCTCCCAAAAAACCCTGTATTCACTCCCCTTTAGGTATCTGTTGCAAAGTTGAGCAGGTGTTAATATTAATCGTTTGTTATTTAAAATCAAACGAAGCCACTCGCAACATGGAAGAAATGGAATAGCGTTTCATTTAATGCTTATTCCCAGGAGCTGAGGACAGAAACTGGCGGCAGCAGCAACAGCGGAATATTCCAATTCATTCCTGCCCCAAATGTGGAGAAGTTCTGCCCGACATAGACACACTCCAGATCCATGTTATGGACTGCATCATTTAAGTGTTCACATCTCACTTCCCCCCAAACTGTTGGTAAATATCAGATTTTTTTCCTCCAAGAGTTGTGCTTTTGTGTTGTTTGTTTTCATGCAAACATTTGCCTCATTATGTTTATTTTAGGAGAAAGAAAATATGGTCTAAGTGGGACATTTTCTGTGGATTTCCTTAGAATCCTGAACATACCACTTTTCTGATAATAGATTCTTTCTTTTTTTTTTCCTTTTTTTTTTTAATGTTCCATGTATGTGGGCTGAACTGTTCATGCAGTTAATGAGCATGTGACATCATGGGACAGAGTAAATATAACTGAAGGAAGAGGCCTCACAGATCAACTCTGAGAATATTTTAAGGAGGCAGGAAAAATGAAGTGGTCACAGATTTAATCAAGAAAAGTATCTTTGGAGTTTTTTTTTTTTAATAAATTATATTGTTATTTTTCTTCATCCATTTAAGACACGTCTATATGAGGTTGTGTGTATGTTATAGTTTTATTGCTGCTGCAGTAACTGTACCAAAGTTATGATGGGCCTGTTTTCATACGAGTGCTGTGGGCTTTTACTTAATCATTGGGACAAGTGAAAACATATTGGCGTACATGAGGAACATACATTAGGTTCGCTGGTTTCATTGTAGCCCCAGGTATATGGGTTTGTACAGTAGATAGTTTATTAATTTCTAAAAAACAGCTGTCTGTTAATTTCCCTGGATGAGGCCATATATTCATAATCACAAAAATAGGTGTATTGCAAAATAAAATTTTGCTTTGGAGTTGTTCACATTGTTCATATATGGTTGGCCACGTTCATGGGATGTTTCCCATATTCAGCTTCATATAAGCTTAATACTTATTCAAATCTGTTTTGCGAATTCTATGAATATAAGCAACCCCCTTACTAGAGACTAGTGTGTGTTGTTTGCATTGGAAATTAATCTTGCTAAGGAAGTGAGAAGATAGGGATTTGCTATATTTTGTAAACCCACAGTTTACTGAGATTAGCTAATACTGGGCCAGTCATAAAAGTAAACAGTGTCTTTGTGTGTCTATATCCTAAAACATTTAGAAGAAAATTAAAAGATATACTCTGTTTGGGTTTGTCATAATAATCTCTCTTAGGCAACTTGATTTAATATACACACACACGTGTGTGTGTATCCATATATGTTTTTTAAATCCAGGAATCAAGACAGTTAATTCTGTCTTCATGCCAAGAGAACACACTGCACAGATTCACCAGTAACTTAGATTCTCCCACCTCACTCCAGGAAGAATGCTTATTAAAGACATGTCTAAAATAACCATGAAATTTTCATTTTAACTTCTTGTTTATAGTTTCTAGTTTAAATTTTTTTTCCTTACTATTTTGTATTCGAGGAAATAGATTTCTCTAGTGTCTTAAATAGAAAAGCAACCCAAATGGTTTCACATTTAAATGTTAAGGGACGATCCTTTTATGCTGTTCAAGTAAAAATATTAAGCTGATCCCAACTCTGAAGTAACAATGTGAGTGGGCTTATTAGAGCTGTGATCAAGTTGTTGGCTGGATAATTCAAAGGATTGCAAATGAAGGCAAGTTCATATAGTCAGTTTAAATTAAAGCCATTGTACTGAGGGAAGCAAACATTTTGATAAACAGCTTGTAAACTCTGTGCATGTCTTCTCTAACTAATTTAGTCTCTTCGGAGAGCTAGCTCCCATGTTACAGGTAATGACACTTCATTGGAATGTCAGCCTCTCTTCTGGAACCCGCCGCTCTCCTGTGTTCTCAAAGTGTGGCTAAATGGGAGCAATAGAGAGACGAGAACTGGGAAGAAATAGGAATGAACCAATGAAAATTTTACAGCTAAATAAGATTATAATAAGTCTTCAAGTGTCGTATTTTAAAATGATTTTGATCTAGCCTGGCATGTAAGGAGCTTGAAAGTCATCACTCCCATCCTCCTAACAAGGAAAAGGCTGAACAGACTCAGAATCACAAACTCTTTTTAAATCCCTCAGAAAACTGAAGTCACAGGGCAAACCACTGCCCACAAATTGGAGAGACAGCCAGACAGGTACAGAGAGTCGCAGATTACCAGATCAGGGTCTCAGGAGCAGAAACCACAGTAGGAGCCAATACCGGAGTAGGAGAACTTGAACTATAATTGAAGATTTGCCAAAGGCTCAGTGTGGACAAACTTGAGAATTAAAAACTCTTAATAGGAGCCCATTCTTAAGAGGACCCCACACTTGTGTGAATTTTACCTCCAGGAGCCCTAGAAGAACCTCACAGTGAAGATTTCTAAAAATTCTCCCATACTTTTAGCAGGGGGAGGGGGAAGTAGCCATTTTGAAAGACACCAGCGCACCCTGTTCTTCCTAGGAATGCCATCCCTCAAGGGAAATTGTTTTACCAGACCCTAAACTGCTGGATTATTACCAGAGCCTGACTGACCAGGGGGAAAGCAAATACCCAACTCCAGCCCCCCCAGCTTTACTCCTGTCACCTGAGGAGGAGAAAAAAGTGCGAGAAGGTCACAGCGCAGAGGGAGAAGCTCAGTAAAAGACCAAGACCTTGTCATAGGACTGTGGAACTCTTCTCCCCCACACCTACTTTACCACCACATCAACAAGGTGCCCATACAGTAATGGGCTTACAACTGGAAGAAATTGCTCATCTTTGGGTTTATTAAGGAAGAGGTATATAGGGAATCCCAAAGACAACAGGGGAGACAAAACAGGGACACCAGAGGAGATTGTAGCCCGTGCCACCTACCGCTGCAGCAGACAGTGAACATAGTCCAACTCGTAGCCAGGTAAACATAAAACCTCACACTATTTACCTCAGTTCCTTTTACCTACTACATCATTTCCGTTTTTCAACAAGAAATTATACTGCATATTAAAAAAAAAACACAGTTTGAAAAGATAGAGCAAGCATCAGGTGTGATAAATATAAGACTGGAAATTTAAAACAACTATGGTTAGTATCCTAAGGGCTCTAATGAGAAAAGTGACAACATGCAGGAAACGGGGGGTAATATAAGCAGACAGATGGAAACTCTAAGAAAAAAATCAAAAGGAAATACTAGAAATCAGAGACAGTGTAACAGAAATGAAGAATGCCTTTCATGGGCTCATGAAAAGACTGAACATGGCCAAGGAAAGAATCTCTGTGCTTGAAGCAATGTCAATAGGAACTCCTAAAACTGAAATGCAGAGAGAAAAAAGAATGAAAACAGAATATCCAAGAACTGTGGGACAATTTTTTTAAATGTAATATACGTGCAGTGAGAATATCAGCATGAAAAGAAAGAGATTGTGTTAAGTAATTATGGCTGAAAATTTTCAAAAATTAACGACAGACACCAAACTACAGATCAGGAAGGTCAGAGATCACCAAGCAGATTAAATATCAAAAAATCTTCACCTAGGTATATTGTATTCAAACTGCAGAAAATCAAGGGCAAAGAGAAAATCTTGAAAGAAGCCAGAAAGAAAAAAATCTTACGTGTAGAGGAGCAAGGATAAGAAATATATCAGACCTCTCTTCAGAAATCATGCAAGCAGGAAGAAGGGAGTGAAATATTTAAAAATCTATATGCAGTCTATAAGAAACCCACTTTAAATATAAAGAGATGGAGAAAGAAACAGCAAGCTAACACTAATTAAAAGAAAGAGTAACCAAATTGATTTAAAGAAGACTTCAAAGCAAGAATTGTCAGGGATAAAAAGGGACATTACAAAATGATGAAAGGGTCAATTATCCAAGAACGGTAACGGTCCTAAATGCATATGCACTAACAAGAGAGCATCAACACGCATATGGCAAAACTGATAGAATTGCAGGAAAAATAGATGAATCCACTAATACAGGTAGAAAATTCAAAATCTATCAGTAATTAACAGACCCAGTAGTCAAAAAAATTAGTAAGGACATAATTGAACTGTATAACACTATCAACAAGATCTAATTGATATCTATAGAATACTTCATATTCTAAATATAGCAGAGTACACATTTTTCTCAAGTTCATGGAGAACATTCACCATGATAGAACACATTCTGAGCCATAAAAAACACCTTACCAAATTTAAAAAAAGATAAGCCATACACAGTATGCTCTTATACCACAATGGAATTGAACTAGAAATCAAAAACAGAAAGATACCTGGAAACCCTCAAAAAAACATTTGGAGATTTAACACACTTGTAAATAATACATGGGCTAAAGAAGAATTCTCAAGAGAGATTTAAATAAATTTTAAACTAAATGAAATGAAAATATAACACAAAGTTTGTGGGCTGAAGTGGAAGCCATGCTTTAGCAAGAAGTGTATAGCATTGAATTAAAGATCTAAAATCGGTAATTGAAGCTTCCACTTTAAGAAACTAGAAAAGGAATGGCAAATAAAACACAAAATAAGCAGAAGAAAAGAAATAATAAAAATTAGAACACAAATCAGTGAAATTCAAATCAGGAAATCAATAGAGAAAATAAATGAAACTGAAAGCTGGTTCTTTGAAATGATCAACAAAATTGATAAACCTCTAGCTAGGTTAAGGAAATAGAAGACACAAATTACCAATATCAGTATACCAGCAATGAATGGTTAAACTGTAAAAACACAATAACACATTAGTACCAAAAAATTAAATACTTAGGTAGAAATCTAATAAAACATAAGATCTGATGAAAGAAATCATAGAACTAAATATAAATAAATGAAGTGATATTTCATGTTCATATATAGGGAGACAGTATTGTCAAGATTTTGGTTTTTCCCAACTTGATCTACAGAGTCAATACAATCCCAAGAAGTTATTTTGTGGTTATTGACAAAGTGATTCTAACAGTTTATATGGAGACACAAAAGACCCAGAATAGCCAACGTAATATTGAAGGAGAAGAACAAAGTTGGAGGACAGACACTACCTGCCTACAAGACTTACTCTCAAGCTACGGGAATCAAGATTGTGGTATTGGTGAAAGAATGGACAAATAGACAAATCAGTGGAGCAGAACAGAGAGCCCAGAAATAGACCCAGGTAGTCAACTGGTCTTTGATAAAGGAGAAAAGGCAATTCAATGGAGAAAGGATAGTATTTTTAATAAGTGATGCTGGAACAAACAGTGGATATCCACATGTAAAAAAATGAATCTAGACACAGGCCTTATACCTTTCACAAAAATAAAACTCAAGCCACAGAGTGGGAGTAAATCTTTACAAAACCCATTATCTAATGAAGGAAGGACTGGTCTCAAAATATACAAAGAATTCTTAAAACTCAGCAACAAGAAAGCAACTCAATTTAAAAATGGACAAAAGATAATAGATACCTCACCAAAGAAGATGTACACTTGGTAAATAAACACATTTTAAAAGATGCTCAACAACATGTTATTAGGGAATTGCAAATTTAAACAATGAGATATCACCACACACTTATTAAAATGGCTAAAATCCAAAACACTGACAGCACCAAAGCTGAGGAGGATGTGAGATAGCAGAAACTTTCATTCATTGCTGGTGGAAATGCAGAATGGTAGTTTGGAAGAGAGTCCAGTGGTTTCTTGCAAAATTAAGTGTGCAATCCTTTGTATCTACCCAAATGAGTTGAAAACTATGTCCGCACAAAAACTGCACATGAATGTTTACAGTAGCTTTATTCATAATTGCCCAAACTTGGAAGCAACCAAGATGTCCATCAATAGGCAAATGCATAAACCAACTGTGGTACATCCATACAATGGAATATGATTCAGCGCTGAAAGGAAATAAGCTATCAAACTGCAAAAAGACATGGAGGAACTTTAAATGCATATTGCTAAGTGAAAGAAGCCCATCTGAAAAGCCTACATGCTGTATGATTTGAACTGTATGACACTCTGGAAAAGTCAGTATATGGAGACAAGATCATTGATTGCCAGGGGTTAGGTGGAGGGAGGGATGAATAGGTGAGAGCACAGAAGATTTTTAGGGCAGTGAAACTGTTCTGCATGATACTGTGATGGTGGCTACATTTGTCAAAATCCATTGAATGTAAAACATAAGAGTGAATCCTAATGTAAACTGTGGACTTCAGTTAAAAATAATGTATCAAAAAAATGTATCAGTATTGGCTCATCCATTATAACAAATGTCCCATACTAGTGCAAGTTGTTAATAATAGAAGAAACTGTGTGTGGAAGGAGCTTTATGGAGACTTTATTCTTTGCACTCAATTTTTCTGTAATCCTAAAACTGTTCTAAAAAATAAAGTTCGGGGCACCTGGGTGGCTCAGTTGGTTAAGCATCTGCCTTTGGCTCAGGTCATGATCCCAGGGTCCTAGGACTGAGCCCTGCATCGGGCTCTCCGCTCAGCAGTGAGTCTGCTTTCTCCCTCTGTGATCTCTCTCGCTTTTGCTCTCTCTCAAATAAATAAAGTCTTTTTTAAAAACAATAAAAAAGTTAAAAAATGAAGTCCATTATTTTCTTAAAAATGAAAAGAAAATTGAACCACAAGATTATTTAATATGAACATAAAATGTGTTGTGTGTGTCATAAAATCACAATTCTTGTGAAGATTGGCTAACGCTTCCATTTGACCCATAATGAAAGAAAGGGCTAACTTAGAATTGCTTTAATGAAATTAATTTATTATGCCATCATTAATTCAATGGAGGAAAGTTGATACAAGAGCTAGTTGCAGCTTTTCAGTATAACAGGAATCAAGTCTATGAACCAACATTCAAATGTCTTAGTGGAACAATGAAAGGTACCAAAACTGCTTTGCTCTGAGAAGCAAATAAAAAGTAGAAATAATTTTAGTCTTTCGAATCCTTTGATTTACAGATTTCATCATTTTAAAAATTACTAAAATAACATTATGTACTCTTGTTGAAAAAATGTTAGTCATCAGTGAGTAATTTGTTATTTTTTCTAGCTAAGTACTTGCAAAGATGGGAAATATACAAAAAGTCTTCATTCAGAAACTCTCGTAAGTTGATAGATTTGTGTAGCAGTTTTGGTTTTTAAATACACAGAGCCATAATTATGGGTAAAATTTATTTTACATATATGTGTATTATATTTTATTATTATTTGCTGGGCTATAAACCCAGCAAAACCAAGGAAGAAATGTGTTGAACAGTCTTACGAATTAATTAAAACCAGCAAGGCTGGTGGTTTTATTGGCTTCCCTTTGGAAAACATCAGTTGAGGTAAGTAGATGGAGGAACATACCCCATTGTTTAAAGTAACTTCTAGGTTGATTGAAAAGCAATAGACTTATTTGCACAACAGAGACAATATTCTGTTAGCAAAATCAAGGAGGTGGGATTTCCCTCTTTTTCTAGGTAGAGGGTTGCCTCTGAGCAAGGATAACATTTTTCTCAGTGCAGGATCTTTGTCCAGTCAGACGAACTCAAGTTTGGGATAAGACCTGAGAGAGTTCTGCACATTGAGCAAGGAAGATACGAATGCAGATGTAAACAGACATCTACAGGGAGGAGATGGTGGTGGAGGAGCTTTGGAAACTGGTCTGATTTTCTGATTTTGAATAGCATTGCCTGTCAGGCCCAAAGATGCAGGCAGTGATGTAATCATCTGGTGCATTAACCAGGTAGACATACTGAAGAGTATTCTGCTTCTACAGTCTCTGCTTTGGAGAATGCAAGTACACTCACTAAACCTCCCCGCAGACCTGCACGTGAAGGCCTGCCACATCCCCCTGGCTTTGGTCACGTAGCTAAAAGTACCTGCTGAAATCCGCACCTTCGCCTCAGACTGAGCTTGCCATCTCCCCCCTGTCCACAGCAAGCTCCTCCTGGACACTCCAGTCCATTTCCGCACTTCTGCCAGGTGCCCAGGTGTGGCCAGCCTGGCCCTCGTCCTCTCCTTTTCCTGCCAGAAGTAACTTTCTTCAGCCAGTGACCAAAGCAGACAAGGTTTCCTTCGTAATGCCTTTCACGGGTCCCTTCCCTTGAACTCTGGCAGTCTGAAACTAAATGATCTTTAACTGGGCTTCTGTGCCTCCAGTTTCTGGTATGTTCAGTTCCAGGGCACCTGTCTTCGTTAGCTCACAGTCCCTAAGCAACACCTCACAAAAGTAGCAAGAATAGAAGTTAATACACACTTACCCTGACCTGTGCTGGGCACACTATGCGTATTTTCAAGTTTTTCTGATTAATCCTCACAATGCCCTATGAAATAACTATCACTAGCCCTGTCTTGCAGATGAGTGAGTGGAGGCACTGAGAGGTTAAGTACTTGACCCAAGGTTGCACAGTTAGTATGTGGCCGGCAGTTAACAACCACGCAGTCTTAATTAATTTGAGTTTAAGCACTGAGCCGCTCCTTTCCTCTTCACATCGATCTTCCTCCCCAATCTGCTCAAACCCTTTCACTGCTTACAGAATATAATTCTTGGCCTGGTGTTCATCTTCCATACGGTCTTTCAATGTTCTACCTCATCTGTCTGTTCCCTCCTCCCCAGCAAGATTGGTGCCCATTGGTTGTCACCTTATGTTATTTATATTTCATGTATATGTCCCATCTCCCAAATTGGACTGTAAGTTCCTAGAATATGGACCACATCTTTGTCCAACCCCGTGTGCACCTGAGGCAGGAAGAGATTATGGCTGATAACCGGTGTGTGAAAATGTCCTGGAAATTCTCCTTTGAGCCCTTCTAAAATAGCCTCTAATCCACATCCTGCTGATATCAGCACTTTCCAGAGGAAGAAAACTGAGCCCCCAGATGCTAAAGGACTTGCTAAGGAGCAAATACTCTATTTGGGTTTTTTTTTTCTGGAACATTTATTGTGTGCCAGCCACCAGTAGCAGGAGGGAAGACATAGAAGAGATAGATGAACAAGAGTAGTTCCCTCACCTCCAGATGAGGACACCACAGTGAGAAGCAGAAGACGCCCATGATCAGGATGCAGTGTGAAAGTTCTGTGTGCCCTCCCAGTCTCGAGTTCTGCGAAGCACCATACTTGGTGAACCGCTTAGTCCGAAGGGTCAGAGGGGCTTCACAAAGGAGGTGATGCCTCCACTGAGGGTGGGTGGATGAGTAGGAGGTGATCCAGTGGTTGAGGCTCTCCAAGCAGAGGGGTCTGCATGTGCAAAGGCTCTGAGGCATGCCAGAGCCCGGAATATTTCAGAAGAGGAAAATCCCAGCTCAGCTGTGACTGGGAGAAAGGCTGATTCCATGGGGAAAGAGAAGAGCTGAGGTTCGTGGAAAAGTAGGACTCAAGTCTGTAAGTCAAGTTCTGGAGTGGCAAGAAGTTTGGGATTACAGGAACAGAGGAGCCATTGACAAGTTTTGTTCAGGGAAAATCCAGGCCAAGATTTTGTCATAATCGGGAGCAATAAGAGAAATGGATTGGAGTAAGTGAGATCAGATATAGATCAATTAGAAGTAAAAAGGATAGAGGTGCCCAGAGGTCAAGGAGGGTCACAAAAGTGAGGATGTAGTGAAGGGGGTGAGCTCAGGAGATGCAAGAGATGATCTGTAAGATTGGGGGGGAGGGGCAGTGGACGCGGACGTGGAGAATGAGCACCTCTAGCAGGGGTGATGAGGGAGGTACTGAGCCCTAGGGCCCAGTGGCATTTGGGGGAAGGAGGCTGGAGCCCACTCACTTCTCCCTTTCTTGTTTTGTGATCTGTTTTAGAGGCCTTCCCGTGACTCTGGTGCCCTCTAAAGTTTTAGAACCACTGCTGTAGAAAGATGCAGCGATCACAAGGCTGAACACGGAATGTTGGCTCCCAACCTCAGTTTCTGATTCAGCAGGTCTGGTGTGGGGCATGAGCATTTGGTTTCTCACAAGTTCCCAGGGGCTGCTGCACCTGCTGCCCCAGCGACCAGACTTGGAGAAGCCCTGCTATATCACATTGACATTTGCCATTTCCTTCTTAACACTCTCCTTCCTTGGCATCCTAGGCCATCTCTTTCCTGCAGGCCCACCCCTTACACCGGAAAACTCTGGGGCCAGAATACAAACAGAGATCCTATGTGTAAAGTTTTAAAGTTTAGAGATAAAGCTCATAGTCTCCTTGGAGTTTCACACAGAAACATGGCTCCAGCCCTGCAAACCCTCCTTCTCCTCTCACCTGGACTCAGTTCTGTGTAGCACTTGGCAGCCTTTCTCCAAGTGTGGGGACACCGCTGCCTGCTATTCAAGCTCCCTTTAACTCCCATTCTACCCGCAACCCACCCACCACCAAATAGCCACCCCTTCGGCAGAGGGATCTGCCCTCGAAGGACAACCAGGGGAAGAGGACTTGCCGGGCCTCAAAGCAGACCCAGAGCCGTAGGGTAAAAAAAAACCCCAGGACGAGAGCTTTGGCTACAAGGCATTGCCCAGGATTTGGATGAGTGCATCCCTTAGCTCCGGGACACCTCACCCTGCGGTGAGGGACACAGCTAGATGAAGACCAGCATAAGGCCATGCGAAGGTCAGGCCCAGGCCTAGGGCTAAGCGTGGGACTGCTTTCCTAACCACTCCGGCTTCTCCTTTTGGCTTCTGTCGCTGACTCACATGCCTCGGGTTCTGGCCTTCTCCACCAGAAGCTCTTAATTTGAAGAGGGTCTTTGGGAAAATATGTGAATCCCCTCAGAAGGTATACAAAATCTTGAGTGTATGAGGTACATTTTTCTTGGGGGAGAAAAACCCATTTTCGTTCTGTTCTCAAAGGGGTCAGTGATCACTCCGTGGCAAAAAGATCAGAATCACTGCAATGCAGACCTCTCCTCTGAATCTCAGATCTGGAGATGAAGCTTTTCTAAATCCTAAGTATCTCATTCTGAAAGCTGAAACCAAGTCTGTCTTCTACCCTAAACGCATTCTGTGTTTCCTGTGTTACCTACTTCGGTGCATTGCCTCAAAAAACACCCTAAACTCCTTTCTGTGTTTCCTACCTCCCTCTCTTCCATCGGTGGGTCCTGAATCTACTCTCCTAATTCTTTCTCAAAATCACCACTGTACTCATTCTAACAATAATTTCTCGATCCCTCACTGGAGGACAGTTTGAGAGCTTACATCAGTACAGTTTTCTACTTCTTGCATGGATTTGGGTGCCAAGTGGACCTGGAAAGTCAAGTTGACGAAAAGAACCTTGGAAAACAAATCAGATTGGTCCAGGAATGTCTACATAGCCAATAAGTCTTTGATGAACCTTTATAATTAGATGTAGTGACGCATTTAATTTTCTTCAATTTGATTACAATAGTTCCTCCATTACTGTGAATTTTTCAACACTAGCAGTTCTCAAAAGGGGTATTATTCCCATTCCCGGGTCAATATAATAATTTCAGATAATAAGGAGCATTAATACTCCATTAGGACACAGAAAAAAAAAATCAATGTAGATGGTATCCAGACTTTATTTTCATCAACATGAAGCTGATTTTAGTTTTTCTGAAAATGAAGGCAAACACAATGGATAGAGATACAATCTTACATGAAATAATTAGCGGGGGGATGCAGGGCCTGAATAGAGCCTGTGAGAGGGGGATAAAAAAAGACTTAAAATGGTTATTTGAAAGTCAGAGAAAGACAAATACTATATGATCTCATTGATATGTGGAATTTAAGAAAGAAGACAGATGAACATAAGGGAAGGGGGAAAAGAAAAGAGAGGGAGAAACAAACCTAAGAGACTCTTAAGGACAGAGAATAAATGAGGGTTGATGGAGGGAGGTGGTTGGGGGATGGGCTAGATGGGGGATGGGCATTAAGGAGGGCACTTGTTATGATGAGCACTGGGTGTTGTATGTAAGTGATGAATCACTGAGTTTTACTCCAGAAACCAATATTGCACTGTATGTTAACTGACTAAAATTTTAATTTAAAAAGTTAATTAAAAAATCATCACTTGCTCCACCAAAAATCCTTTGAATTCTTTTAAATTCTGTAGAAGCTAAATATAATCCTGCACTTAGGGCAGTTCTCAGAATTATGTACAAGCACACTTTTTAGCATGTAAATACCTAAAAAAAGTCTGAATTTTACTAAAAAAATATCCTGTGAAAAATATGGCTCCCTAACAAGTTAGTCTGACACCAGTTACAATTCTCCAAGTCTGTACACCACAAATTCCTCTGTAAAGAAATGGTTTCTACTGCATCAAAGAATGTCGTCTAGACTTCAAGGCTCATTTTACAGATGGGGATGCAGAACCCCAAGGGCATAAGTTAGTTCCCCAAGGTCATACAGAATTAAAGGTGAACCAGATTTTTGTTTTTGAGTCCAGTCATCTCAGTTGAACACAAGAGGTTGTGAAATAATCAACCAGCTTATTTAGACCTCTCAAGGATCAATCCAACCACAGGACATTTGTGAGGGCAGGAGAAACGTCTGGAATGTGCTCCCTGTTTAAGTGTGTATGCGCAGGCTTCTTGGCCTCTGGCGTTACCCTTCCAGAAAGAAAATGAGGCTCAGAAGGATTGGATGACACAGTCCCAGAGTGCCAGGAATTCCGACCTTCTGTAAAAATACCCTACAGGACGACCTAAACTTCCCCACGCTAGGAGGCGCCAGAACACTTTATTTTGTCTAAAGGAGCCCAAGGCTTCACCGACCGGAAGTTTCCTTGCCCCCAACAGAGAGGGCGCCCCGTTACGTGGGCCAATCAGATTGCTCTACGCAAGGTCGGCCTTACGCGACGTAGCCAATCAGCGCGGCCTTAAGCCGGCGTGCGTCTGGCGTCAGAGGGGGGTGGAATTAAGTTGGAATTTTGGCGGGTCTGGATGTAGGACGGGAACGGGTTCGGAGTAGGGTAAGAAGCCGGGGTCTGGGCATGTGGGTGGCCTTCCGGCGGCAGGGGAGAGGGGCTGCCACGAAGGTCTGCGGGAGAGTTTGGAGAGCTCCGAGGGCGAGAGGCGCGGAGCCCGTGGAGGTCAGGCGGGCGAGACAGGGCGCGCGCGGTGTCCGAGCGGCCAGGTGGGCGCCGGGTGAGGAGCGGCCGAAAGGTAGGGGCGCCTCTCAGATGCACCGGGGAGGTGCCAGGCGTCGGGCGGTCCTCTCAACTTAAGGGGCCGGGTTTGGTTTTTTCCCTAAAGGAGCCTTTTAAGATGCCCGCGTGCCGTGTAGACTTTTATTTGTTCATTTTTTTTTTTAAGTTCATGATTTGGTAATCATTGAATGTGTGCCATGTGCAGGCCTCCAAACCTAAATTATTTATGAATTATTTGTGCCCTCATGAAGCGTAGACTCTAAAGAGAGTAACGTAACAAACAAGGACACCACAGTGGAAAGTGCAGTAGGGTCGCGAAAAGGATGAGGTGTGAGAGGGATCCAACGGGGCCACTCAGATAGGGTGGTCTGGAAGGCTCAGAAAAATCAATGCCTACGAGGAGCCCGAAGGGTGAGAAGGAGCTAGGGGAGCGCTTTCTAAAGAGCCTGAGGCCTGAGAGCACTCGGTGTGTTCAGGAAGTTGAAGGCAGGCTAGTCTGACTGAGGAGAAGTAGGCAAGGGAGACAGTACCCATTTCCTCATAGACTTTTAAATTTAGCTCAAGCAATGAAAAATCACTAAAGAGGTTTTTTTTTTAAGATTTTATTTGTTTATTTGAGAGATTGAGAGCGGGAGAGGGAAAAGCAGACTCCCCACTGAGCAGGGAGCCCCACATGGGGCTCCATCCCAGGACCCCGAGATCATGACCTGAGCCAAGGCAGACGCTTCACCGACTGAGCCACCCAGGTGCCCCCATTAAAGACTTTTTATTAAGGGAATACCATGATCTGATTTACATTCCTAGAAGATTATGAAGGAAAGAAAAGATTACAGTGGCTGCTGTATAACGAAGACATCAAAGAGACAAAGAGACCAGTACGAGACGCTCATGCAGTCGTTCAGGCAAAAGATTGAGCAATGTTTTGGAGACAGATCCAGTAGCAGTTGTTGGGTGATACTGAATGTGAGAGTGAGGTAGAGTACACAGCTTTGGGGCAGGGAAAGGTGGTTGGTTATAGAGATGAATACAACAGTTGGCTAACCCTCAGGAAGCTTACAACCCAGCAGGTTACCCAGGAGACAACACAGTGTGGTGCACACGGTAGTTCCATGAAAATATTTGTTGAATAAATAAAAAGAAAGCATCATAATTGATAGTTGACATCAGACATACCAAGGTTAGCTATAAAGCTCATATTTGTTAAATAATAGTGTAGAAAAATTTATACTTTTTTCTTGCAGTTATTAAAATCAATTAAATGGGGGCACCTGGGTCGCTCAATCGGTTAAGCATCTGCCTTGGGCTCAGGTCATTGATCTCAGGGTCCTGGGATGGAGCCTTTTTTTGGAGACCGGTCAGCGGGGATCGTGCTTCTCCTTCTCCCTCTGCCGGTCCCCTCCCCCTGGCTTATGCGCACTCTCTCTCTCAAATAAATAAAATCTTTTTAAAGAAATCAATTAAATGAAAAAAGGAAAGTGCATGGAATAATACGAATTTACCCTACTTAGTTCTGCCAACTCTTTTGAGTTTTGCTGAGTAGTATTGAATCAAAATACTGATGTGACTAAGGCTGCAACTGAGTAGAACCACACACTAGACTGCTATGAATAAGGAAGCCAGCACATGTGTCACAGTAAATAAAATGGGATAATAGCCCTAATATTTAGGCCATCCTCAATAATACTTGTTCACAGTCTCTCCCATCCATGTAATCTCTACCTCAACCGAGTTTCTATAACCATAGTTTGGAGTCAAGATAAAGGGAGATGGTGTTGGTAGGTGGGGATGAGAAGTGGTCAGATTCTGGATGAATTCTGAGCTTCAAGCCCATAGGATTTGTGTGATCCTAGATTTGTTACATATGCGATGTGAGAGAGGGAACAATCAAGGGTGACTTTTCCCATGTTCATTTCATAGCGTAGCCAAGATTCGACATTACTGCCATCTCCTGGGCACCTGATTCTTGGAAGTTCTTGATCACAACTGTTCCCTCGACAGCATGGATGGTAAGTTCTCTTTGTTTCATGCAAAACCACCCTTGTGTCCATTTATTCTACTTGCAAAATAGTGAAAATAGGTATTACCCCTCCCTCAAGTATTGTCTGAGTGGTTCAGAGAAGATCTCACTTCAGTCAGTGAATGTTACTTGTTTTAATCAGGTGGGATTGTATCTCCTGGCAGCAGTGATTGTCTTTCATAATGATGATAGTTGGCATGTAGTTACAATGTGCCAAGCACTGTTCTAAGGTCCCTACTTATATTAACTGCCTTAGTCCTCTGAGCAACTGTATTTTTTAGAGTGGAAGACAGATGTTTAGTAATTTGTCACAGGTGAGACTTCCAGAGCAGGGATTTGAACCCCTGAAGTTTGACTTCAGAGTTCACGATTAATATTGAAGTCTGTTGAAATGGTTTTAGTCTAGCTCTGGGTTAAACTCTTATAGTCCTTTCTAATTTTATACCCTGCCCTTTTCAAAAAAGTAGAACCAAATGTTGAAACTCTTCACACTATAATAACATGTGACGTTGATTGTACCTTTGGTAAATTAATAGTGTCCTGTTTCCGAAAATCATCAAATTACCTTCAGGGCGATTAATGTAATATAAAGTATAAATATTTGCTAGGAGACAGTTATGAAAGTAAGTGGTGAATGGTATGTGTTCTCTAAGATATTGTATCTAATAAACATTCATTTGATTGGCACGGTGTTAACAATTTGGTCCAGTATAGACGAAATCAGAGCATTTACTGGTGCTAGGGATACATGGTTGAACAACATTCCTACTTCAGTTCTAGTACAGAGAGCAAGATAATAACAAATAAGTAGGAAAATATTAGGTAGTTGGTACGTTGGAAGACACTAGAATGAATTTGTATGCTGAGAGAAATGCTCCAGAAGACAGGGAATATAATGAGTGATGTGGGGAAGAGAGCTGGTGCTTACAGACTTAAGTCCTTGAGGAGCTGAGAGGAAGAAGATCCAGTGTATAAATGGAGTGATGAAGCAGGGAGATTGGGTCGGCATAACATGGAGAAGACAGGATTTTCAGTGGTGACTGAGTTAAACCAGGATGGGAGGTATCACAGGATTAGACCTGGTGCTCTCATGAAAGAAACTGGGTTCGAGGAAGGGTATGGAGCCACTTGGCCACATTTGTCCCCTGGGGCTCCCAGTGGTGTGAGCCAAGGCCTCTTCTTGGGGTGTGCTCTCTTCCACAGCTGGGAACAAGACAGGGGAGGACCTCTTGGCTCTCTTGAGGGAATGTGGCAGTCTCACCCAGAGCACAGGGAGCCAGATTGCCTCTTCTCTCTTGCTGCGTCCTGCAGTTTTGTAGTGTTTGTTGACTAAGCAATTCAGACAAATTATTATGCAACCTCTGACTTTAAGATTTAGACCCTTTTATCAGATTCTAGGCCATGAGTTTGGCTACTGGCTGTTTTCCATCTGCTAAGAGTGCAGAGTGGTGGAAAGAATATTGGATTTAGAGATCTCCATCCTAAGCCAGACTCCCTCGCTAACCTCTTTCACCATATGGTCCTGAACAGGTCTTTGACCTCTCTGGACTTCAGCCCTTATCTTTGAGGTGAAGGGGGTGCATGAAATATCCTTAATGCCTTTGCTTTAAAATGGCTCAGATTTATAAAGGATTATGCCCAAATAGAAAAAAATGGGCACAGAAAATAAACAAATCAAGAAAGAAGAAATCCAAAGGGCCAATAAACGTAAACAATTCTTTGCCTTATGAGAATGCTGGAAATGCAAATCAGAACAATGAGATGCCTTTTAAAATCATCCATCAGACTAGCAAGAAATTTTAAGCGACATATCAGATATTGGTGAGGAGTAAGAAGAAATGGTACTTGCGTGCAATGCAAGTGAGGGTATAACCACTTTGGGAGCAGTTTGGCAGTATCTGGGAAAGTTGGAAAATGTGCATACCCAACAGTCCAGCAATTCCACTTCTGATAGGTATTTCCAGGAAACACACATATTGCAAGACGCATTTGTGGTTGCTGCATAGTTTGTGGTGGGAAAGAATTGGATATAGCCCATATGTCCTTTATTGGATTAAAAATATGGGTTAATAAAATGTGATAGTCTTATTATGGAATG
Organism: Phoca vitulina; assembly: GCF_004348235.1. Classification (NCBI taxonomy): domain Eukaryota; kingdom Metazoa; phylum Chordata; class Mammalia; order Carnivora; family Phocidae; genus Phoca; species Phoca vitulina. Next base: position 14,685,220 of record NW_022589736.1, read on the forward strand.
CCATCTAGCAACTGAAAGAAGTAAACTAGAACTATATGTTTTGATTTAGCTCAATCATACATGCAATGTTGAATGAAAAAGTATGAAAAATAGACTAGAATGATATACCAAAATTATGATACTTATTGCAATGGGGCATGGAGGCAGTGGAAGGAATTGAGCTAAGATTTGGCACAATGAACTTAATAAACTTTTTTTTTAAGTTATCTAACATAAAGGCAAGAAGCAAACATGATCAATGGCTAATTCTGGGTGATGAAATATAAGTACATTTTATGTAATTCTTTGTACCTTTTCTACACTTGAAATTTTTTTCCCTTGAACAATTAAAAAGAGCCTAAATGTATGTTTAGTGTGTTTTTGGATTATTCCCTTTATGGGTTGGGTTTCTTGGAAGTCAGCATACAGGCAGTTGCTCATCAGCTGAAGTAGCACAGGTAAAAAGATGCAGCCCCATGCATGGCCCACTAGGTTCACTAAGCAGATACTAGCCCCTTCCTCCTTAGCCCAGTGCACTCCGAGCACCTGGAAAGAGGAAAGATGGACCAAGAACAACAGTTTTACCAGGCAAAATGGTGAATTAGCAGAGTTGTTTCAATTGCCTTATGAATGGTGAATGTTTTAATTCGCTCTGCTTGTCATTGTTGGTTTTTCTCAGGTAGGTTTTCTTTCTTCCCAGGGGAGGAAGATGATTTGTCTCTGCTGACTGCACTGCTGGAGGAGAATGAGTCTGCCTTGGATTGTAGTCCAGAAGAGGGTCACCCCTTGACCCAGGAGGATGGTGAACCTGACGCATATGACGAGCTCTTTGATGCAGATGGTGACGGTGAATCTTATTCAGAGGAGGCTGCTGATGGAGAACTGGGAGAGACTGAAGACCGAAAGGAAAATTTGGCCACTCTTTTTGGAGATATGGGGGACTTAACAGATGAAGAAGAAGTTCCCACGCAGCAATCGCCTAAAAATAGAGTCCTCCCCGCGCCTGGTCCCAATCAGGGGAAAACTAATCAAGAGTTGCAAGGTGCCCTAACTACTTGCTTTTCTAATTTCTTCAAGATAGAATGGATGGATCCAACAGTTTTCATCAAAATAGTTGCTGAGTCAGGATGGAGATAAATGACTTGGCCAAAAAAAAGGGTGGGAATTAGTAGATGAGACATTTAGGGCCAGCATTTCAGCATGCAGAGGCCCCCTGTCCCAGTGTCAGCCAGCTGTAATTGGTCCTTCCCAGAATGGCTCCACCATCTTTTGTGCCTGTTACAGAAAAATCTTACTTAGAGATTTATATGCATGTGGAGCCAGGGGCAGCCCTGTAGCCTTCTCATTCTGTTTGGGCAGGAGACCATTTCTGAACAGAAGCTTTGAGGAGTGCCCTTTTATTTGTGACATTGTCTCACATATTTTGAAATTCTAATCAAATTCAGTGGTTGGCTGTTTCTTCTAATAGAGGAGTCAGCATTTATTGTATTAATTATGGTATTCAGTTTATGAGATAATAATCATTCCCTGACACCTAAAAACTTGTTAACTGGGGATATATATCTGATATTTGTCAGTAGTACCGGTTCATAACTAGCTTAGGTATTAGAGGCTTGATTACTGAAAATACAAAGTTTATTTCTCTGAGGGACTTCTTTGAAGTGCAAAAGTTAATGGTAGCTCTCAGTATGTGATTATATTGTGGGTCTCAGGGTTTCAGGGTGGGGTGTGGACACCAAAAATAATTCCAGCATTTTTATCATGTATAATATTTCTTCTGCTGTGGATCTTAAATCAATATATTTTTCTTTCCTAGATGAATTAAAGAAGTTGCAAGAGCAGATGAAATCCTTACAAGAGCAGCTAAAAATGGCAACAATTAAGCAGCCTACAAGTCCATCCCTTCTGCCTAAATCTGGTAATCAGACTGTAATTCTAGCAATAGTATGCAGTTCCATTGTTAAGAAATTATAGCATTATTTCTGCATCCAGCTGCTGGTAAAATTATCTTTGAGCCCCTTTCTAAATTTTGTTTATTTCTTTTTCTTTTAATAGAGAAGTCTCCACGCCCCCCTCTTAAAGAGAAGAAAGTTCAGAGAATTCAGGAGTCGACATGCTTTTCTGCAGAGCTTGATATCCCTATTACACCAAAACCCAAGCGGGTGGCTCGGACACCAAAGGTTTCACCTGCAGGTGTAGTACTCAAGGCTTCCCTGGTTTTTCACTACTCTTGTTCTATTTAAAATTCAGTTTGGCACTATCATATCTGTCTGCGGGGGAGGGCCAGGGGTCCATCTTATCTGCCCTTTGAGAAAAGTAAGTTTGTTGGGAATGAGAGCCATATGCTCTATTTTGTAATCTTTCTCTACATCTCAGAGTGCTTTGAAAATCCTTAGATACAGAGTAGCTGTATTTACTAAAACAATGAATTGAATTTTTTTAAGCTCTATAGTCTTATAGTTGACTTGAATTGTAGTAAGTGTAAAGTAACCACTGGATTGAGTTCTCATGTAATCCAGAGATTACAGCTGGGCCTCTGGGTTCAAGGCACAGATTCCTTTTAAAGTGGCCAAGTTTTATTTGAAGCCAGGTTGTATTAAAGCAGAGGGTCCATTCTTTAGAAAAGACTTCTTTGCCCGGAGTAGAGATGTATATACTCAAATATAGTTCTAGTTCAGCCCACATGTAAGCACACAGTTAAAATGAAAAAAATATATGAGCCATATGTATTGATTTTGTTGCACTGCCTCAGTTTGCACATGGTAATAATTCTTTGGAATATCTAAGACAAAATGGTTTGGTTACTCAGAGTAAGCAGCATATTATTGACCACTCATGTTCAAAAAGGCCCATTTGAATAACAGTGGCATACAACACAATAGCAAAGAATAACAGCCTCTCCATGTTTACATTTGACATAAATTATATATTCCACGTATCCACTTATGAATGGCATCCTTCCCTTTAGGACCTTTGACATTACTAAGGTATTTCATTAGGTAGTGTTCAAAGTTTAGTTTTTTTGTTTTTTGTTTTTTTTTAAAGATTTTATTTATTTGACAGAGAGAGACACAGCGAGAGAGGGAACACAAGCAGGGGGAGTGGGAGAGGGAGAAGCAGGCCTCCTGCGGAGCAGGGAGCCCGATGTGGGGCTCGATCCCAGGACCCTGAGATCATGACCTGAGCTGAAGGCAGACGCTTAACAACTGAGCCACCCAGGTGCCCCCAAAGTTTAGTTTTGAAGGGTGAGGCATGGCAGGCTTTCTAGAGATTCTAAAGTTCTAGGTTTGTCCTAACCTCTAGCTTGGGAGCCACTAGTGACCCAAAGTCTCTTTGAGGGTAAACAGTGCAATGTTATTTCAGAGAAAGTGATATATATTAAGGAAAATATCCAAGTTTTCTGACCTTCAGGAACATTATCAAACACTTCGAAAGTAAGAAAACTAACCACACTGAGGATATTTAATGCAAGCAAGATGGTAGAATACCCTGGTCCCCCTAGTTCCCTACCACCACCACCACAAATAAAATGAAACGGAGTGGAATGGGATGAGATGAAACCAGAAACAAACAAAGAAAGGGGAGTTAACTTTGGGTTTTCTTCAGGTAGAAGTTGATCTGCACACAAATCACTAATCATTGATCCCTGAAGGAGGGCTCTTACTCCCTTGTGGAGTCTACCACAGCGCTCTGTGTATGGGGAGTACTCAGTAAATGTCATTGCACATGGGAACTGTGTTTGAGAGCAGCACTGTAATACAGCTGCCACCTGCTACATGTGGCTTTGTAAGTTTAAATTAGATTAAATAAAATTAGACATTCATTTCTTTGGAAACACTAATCCATTTTAAGTGCTCGGTGGCCAAATGTGGCTGGTGGCCACCATATCAGACAGCATCGGCGTATAACCTTTCCGTTGTCACAGGAAGTTCTTTCGGGCTACACTGAAAAGGTTTGGAGGGTAGTACAGAAATGGTCTTGTGGGCTTCCTTTGTTCTCAAGATTTGGTTATTGCATATGTTGATTTAAAAAGAAACAATTCTATAAAAACAAATTTTGTAAGGATCAGTGTGATTTTTTTCCTTTCACTTAACTTTTGTGTTAATTTTCTAGAGCACAAAAGCTCATCTTTGAGGATGACAAATACACCGCCCCAACCACTCCGAACTACTCCTGGAAACAAACCTAGTGGGTTGACCAGAGATCAGAGCGCAGGGACCCCCAGGAGTTCTGCGGAACCGGCTCAGACAGTGGTTTCTGTGGAAGCCTTCTCGGGCCTGAGGCTCAGGTCAGTAAGTGTAAAGGTCTCTCACTCTGTTCTCATGGCCCACCTGTCCTCTTTCCCAAGGATTGAGCCTTCTAGAAATAATGTGTTTGTACAGCAAATCCACTTAACACCACCAGCTCTTGAATTTGGCAGTAAGACGAGCCATAGCATTCAGTACAGTTTGCATGTGAAATGTTTAAAGAAGCCTTTTTCTTGTTTATTAAAACATAATTTAAAAAAAGGAAATGGACAAATAAATAATAGTATATTTAATCAGAAACAGTGATAGAGACTATTTCTAAATCCATGAAGGTATATGCAGTTTAACCAGGATAGTAGTATCTTCTTATAACTAATGTTAAGAAAAGTACCTGTGCTCTTTTTCCTCCTCAGAACTTTTAAGGCAAATTTATGTCCTTTGCTTCAGTTATAACTGTGGGGAAATTAAGATACTCGGTTAAAATAGGCATACCTCCTAGGATCAGTTCGGTTAAAAGCCTTCTAAATCTTCTGTGCTCCATACCACTACTCCATTGTATCTCTCTTATTCTGTCAAAGCCCCAGTCAGAGCAGGGATCCTTACTCTGAGACCACATTGCTTTTCGTACAGTCCCTCTGAGTAGCTAAGTGCAGTCCCTTTAGAACATCTAACCCTTGTCAATCTAAACTAAAACTGCTAAGGTCTTAGATTATATATTGAACAGGGGGAGAACGTAGCTGTCAAAGTGTATTGTAAAGACTCTGTACTCTCCAAAATCGGAAGAAAGTACCCAGTTACATCTGAGACAGCCTGTGGGGTGGGATGCAGTAAAAGCTGTGGTTCCCACTGAGGGCACCGCAGGGGTTTTTTTTTCAAGGTAGACACCCCCCTACCAAGATGATACTGCCTGCCCCAATGAGTTCTCAGTTGAAATTCCCCACAGAGAAAGATGGTGCTAATGGGAGTGCACTGCACACGTGGATTGACTGGAGGTAGACAAAGTCAAAACTCGGCCAGAGTTGCTGAGCAGCCTACAGATTTAGGGGACTGCACAATTGTTTGAGTCTGTAATTGCTATACCTGCACCTCAGGCCCTGAAGATACTCCAAAGGGCAGTAACATGAGAGTAACTGATTCACTCACAGAAATCAGGCCACGAGAAGGATTTCTCCACCTGCATCAGTGTTTTTCTCCTGAATATTCTTAATTGCTTCAGAGTTAGCTCTATGACTTTCTATTCCTAAAGACTTTTGAAATAGTCAAAAGGCATGGTTTTTTTTGTTTTCTTTTGTCCTTGAATATATAATATCATCAAGTACAGAATAGGTATTAATATTCTCCTAGAGAAAACCAACTTTTACAAATCCACAAGTGTTTGGCCAGTCATGAGGAGTAAGAATATATTAACTGAAGCTGGATTCCACGCCTCTATTGTTATATGAAAATGTTGGGTTTAAAAAATCCAGTTAGAAATTAGAGACCCTGTGAAATTCTTGCAGAACTGATGAAATTTAACTCTTATTTTTAGTATCAATTCATGATTTTGTATTAAAGTCAAAAGAGATTACTTTTAAAAGACAATTGTAACATACATTATAATTTATAAGAACTTAAAGAGTGTGCAGTCTTTCTTGTTTTCTGTATAAGCTCCAGTTCTCTATCCAAGGAATCATAAACTAGCTTTAAAAATTATCTTATTTTTATTTATCTGCCATAAAAATCTTTGCCTTGTCCATACTACCTAACCAAACCTCCCCGAGAACAGGTACTTCAGAGATTTCTGCCCAGAACGTCTCTTCTAACCAACCTGCTACAGTGCCAGGTAATCTCTTATTAGAATAATAAGAGATTAGAATAATAATCTAATCATTGCTGGTTTCTTGACTCAGGCGGCCTCGAGTGTCCTCCACAGAGATGAACAAGAAAATGGTCGGCCGAAAACTGATCAGACTGTCTCAGCTCAAGGAAAAGATGGCAAGTGAGAAGCTAGAAGAAGTAGACTGGGTGACTTTTGGGGTTATATTGAAGAAAATCACTCCACAGAGTTGTAAGAGTGTAAGCTATCTTACTGATTTCTTAGCTGCTCCATCACAAGCTGACTGTGGGTGCTCGTGTTCTTGATTTCTCTACCTTAAGCCCATCAGTATTTTATTTTGAGAAAGCTGCTAGTAAATTCGCAGATTGCCTCGCCATCATTGGATTGCTATCTGAAGGTTAAATTTGTAAAGAATGCCCTACTTACAGAAGACCTGGTTGTATAGAGTCCTTGGGCTTTTCACTGTATTATTCCTGCTGCATTTCACTTGTCATTGTTTTGGGGGTACATGTGGTGGTCCCTGTGACACTACCATCCCGACTGTGTGGGAGAGGCCAAGTTCCCAGATCCTCGGGAGAGCTTGCCTAGAAGGAAGAGGTCGTCAATCTCAGAAGTTCTGAAATTGCAGAGCTGTCCAGCACAGTGGATCTTACAAAAGATATAATAGGTTTTAAAATCGCACTTGACCGAGGTAACAGGAAGATGACTTGTGGCCTGGCAAGTCAGAAAACCTGGGTCCTGAGCCTCATTCTCCTTAGCTATGTGAACTTAGGTTGACCTTTAATCTTTTTTTTTTTTTTTTTTAAAGATTTTATTTATTTATTTGAGAGAGAGAGTGAGAGAGAGAGAGAGAGCACAAGAGGGGGGAGTGGGAGAGGGAGAAGCAGACTCCCTGCTGAGCAGGGAGCCCGATGCGGGACTCGATCCCGGGACTCCAGGATCATGACCCGAGCCGAAGGCAGTCGCTCAACCAACTGAGCCACCCAGGTGCCCGGTTGACCTTTAATCTTTAAGGACTTCCATTTCCTTCTTTGTAAAGGGAAGAAATTGGCTTTTGGTTATATCAGAATTCTCTCCCAGTAAATACTATGCTTAAGCATGCTCAATCCTGATTTCTTTCTCTAATTGAGATCTTGGTCAACCTGAGATTGTTCTGTGGGTCCTGATCTAGCCCTCTGACAGTCAAGGTGAACATGAACATGTCTGGTTCATTTGATTAAGTTCTTAACTGTGTCACAAGGGGCTATAATGACATTGAAATAATATGTGTGAAATTTTATCTGAACCCTTCCAAGAAAGGCTTTGTACAAATGCGTGGAAGGGTAGTTATAACACTTGAATCCAGTCAATAATTCACCATAACCTAAAACCACACCTGTCCTGGGATGCCTGTGTGAAATAGCTTGATTCAATATTCAAATTATTTTGTTTAAAGAAAAAAAGAAACTGTGAAAGTGGAAGTTTTATATAAATGGTTAGCATTTTGAGTTGTATTTTTTCAGATATATAATACTTGTGAAATTTTACAGTTAAACATAACCTGTTGTCTTTAAATGATGCTTTTGTTTTTCTTCTAAGCTAGGCAAAGATTGAATAGCACCGAGCTGACACCTTTTTATTAATATTAATAATATAATTAATTAGTGATAAATAATAGATCCACTAAATTTATATCAGTAAATTATTAAATGGTAGTGCCGCAACTTCCACTGATCCTTTTAATATTCTGTGTGTGTGTGTGTAGTTAGAAAGGCCATGCTATCCCATTGACTATTAGACCTGAGAATTAGAGACTTCACTAACGTGTTTGCTACTGGTTTGCCTTACTTCACCTTCATTTCTAAAATGAGAAAGGTAATAAATACTAAAGCCTAGAGAGAGAATTAGTTTATAATGAGCAGACCACATTCTCAAGATTATATAGTCAAGGTGGTTTATATATGTTTCCGCAGTAGAGCACTTGAACCATAAATGGAGATAGTATAGCCCATTGTGCAAAATTTATTAAAAATAAGAATAAATATTTGTTCCAGGGGAAAACATTTAGTATCTGGCAACTGAATGATCTCCGTGACCTGACACGGTATGTGTCATTGTTCTTGTTTGGAGAAGTTCACAAAGAACTCTGGAAGACTGAACAGGGTACTGTCATAGGGCTGCTCAACGCTAACCCCATGAAGCCCAAGGATGGTTCAGAGGAGGTGAGAATCTGTTTCCATGGTTGGTTGGTTGGTTTCTTTCTCTCCTTCTCCGTCTTCCTTTCTTTCCTTCTTTCTTTCCTTCCTTCCTTCCATCCATCCGTCTTTCTGTCCTCTCCTTCTTTCTTTCCTTCTTTCCTTCTGTCTTTCTTTCTTTCTTTCCTCCTCCCTCCCTTCCTCCTTTCCTTCCTTTCTTGTCTTCACAGCTTGGCCAAGTTCTATCAAGAACTGGTCTACCTCCAGATACTGAATCATGTTTTTATGTATCTCCACTAATCTGATTTTTTGTTTGTTCCTCACCCACCAATATTCTGAATTTCCACCTACTCTTAAATGTTTCATAACAACTTCTTTCATTAAATCTTTCCACATTAGTTCCAAGTTTCCTGGAGTGTTTTGAACTATTCTGCTCAGGTTTCCTTAAATCGCTTTCATCAGTCTCCGCTGGCGGCATCAAGCAGGCAGGATTTTCTGGTTGACGGGACTTTGCTCTGTTAGTTGTACAGCGATAGCTGCAACTTAGAATCAGAGTGATTTCATCTTCTCAAGCAGCAGTAGAGTTTTCCCTGCTGTTGCAGACTGAGATCTGTGAGAGGCAAAGTTATTTCTTTTCTTCTTTCACCAGAGAATGGCAACAAATCTTCATCTGTTGGTTCAAATGTGTTTGGCTACAAGTAACAGAAAAACTTCTCTACAGGTTGTTTTATGTTTTGTTTTGTTTTAAGATTTATTTATTTATTTTAAAGAGAGAGAGAGGGCACTAGCAGGAGGGGCAGAGGGAGAGGGAGAGAGAATCTTAACTGGAGATGGATGTGGGGCTCAAGCTCATGACCCTGAGGTCACAACCTGAGCTGAAACCAAGAGTCGGGTGCTTAACCAACTGCACCACACAGGTGCCCCACACTACAGTTTGTTTTAATGGTAAACATTGGGGTTTGTTTTTCTTACATAATAAATAATCCCAGCATAGGCAGTGTAGTGATGTCAGGGCCAGTATCTGTGAGCCTCTCAGCCTTCTCCTCTTCGTCACTGGATGGCTTTGAAGCTCTTGCCCTCACATCACCATTCAAGGCAGGAGTGAGCCAGCCCCACCCTGTCTGCTTTTGTCGGGAACTCCTGTGTCAGTTTCCTTGGCCAGAACACAGTCCCATGACCATTGCTAGCTTTAAGGGATGCTGGAAAAATGAACAGGATTCGTCACCTGAGGCTGAGTGTTGGCCAGCCCGAATGAAACTCAGATTCTATAGCAGAGATGCAGGAGACAATGGATACTGGGTGGAGAGTTGAACATGTCTTCTATGCCTCCCATTCCTAAAGCTGTTTTGTAGGGTCCTGGCTTCTAATTCCTGTAGACTGCTAAAGCCTTGCTAACTCCCACCAACCAAGCTCTTACTCATTCTTGCTGATGAAAGGCCACACCTTTGTCAGCTTTTAACTCCCACACTGTGTCTTCTCTGCAGGTATGTTTGTCTATTGATCATCCTCAGAAGATTTTAATCATGGGTGAAGCTCTTGACCTGGGAACCTGTAAAGCAAAGAAGAAGAATGGACAGCCGTGTACACAGACTGTTAATTTGGTTGGTTTCCATTCTGTTGGGATGGTTTCTGCTGAGGACGGGATCTAATGGGAATAGATTGTAGATAGCTTAGCAGTAACAATCAATTTGGAACAGTTTCCTACATAACAGGAAGCACCAAAGTAAGAAAATCTAGTGTGTGGTTAGTAACTTCCAGTTTGAAAAACTGAGGACAAGGGAATGATTTAACGTCTCAGGAAGGTGATCTTTTATTACCAACTGACTAGGAGGTATAAGGAAGATGGAATTTTAGTTGCCCTCAATTCTGAGCAGTGCCAGAGATCAAACACTATGATGAAATGCACTGAAAACCTTAAATGTCTCTGAACTCCAACATGTATTTTCTTAGAGCTTTTTAAAAAATAATAGTCTTGATAACTTGAGCTATAATTCACATACCATACACTTGACCCTTTTAAAGTGTACAGTTCAGTAGTTTTAATACTGAGGTGTGCAACCATCAACGACTACGTAATTTCAGACTCCCCCCACCCCAAAAAACCCCATACTCACTAGCAGTCACCCGCCATTACCCTCTCCTCTCAGCCCCTGGTAAGGACTACTCTGCTATTTGCCTGTATGGATTTGCCTCTGGACATTTCATGTAATGGAAATTGTGTCTGGTTTTCACTTAGCATGATGTTTTCGAGATTCATTCACGTTGTGTGCATCAGTACTTCATTCCTTTTTGTGGTTGAATAATATTCCATCGTATGGATAGACCTGTTTTGTTCATTCATTAGTCAGTGGGCATATTATGAATACTGCTGCTACAAGCATTCTTGTACAGGTTATTATGTGGATGGATGGATGTTTCCAGTTTCCTTGGGTATATAACCTGGAATTTCTGGGTTGCACGGTAACCCCATGTTTCAGCTTTTGAGGAGCAAGCAGACTGGCTTCCAAAGTGTCTTTTACATTCTCACCAGCAGAGAGGAGGGTTCCATTTTCCACATCTCGGCCAGCACTTGTTTTTGTCTCTTGCCGATGACAGCCATCCTAGTGGATGTGAAGTGGAGCTACTTAGAGCTCTTTGAACAGATTAAATGGCAAGTTTCGGTTTCATCTCCTTTTAGTTCCCTCATTCCTGCTTAACAGATGAGCTAGTGAGCAGGAAAGAGCAGGAGGGAAATAGCTGGGAAAAGAGGTCTCAGCAGGAAGTGCCTGACAGATCTCCACATAGCAGTGCTATCATTAAAACCCCATTGTTGCTGCATCTAAGGGAATTTCAGGGTAGTCACTGCATAGCTGCACTTGAGGAATGGCCTTGGAGCTCAATAGGAGGGGCTCTGTACTCAATAGCACCCCTGAAGCTGGGAGAAAGGAACAGTGTTTATTGACATTGTCGCCCTAGTCCTGATGCAGCTGCTCTTTTGCAGAATGACTGTGAGTACTGTCAGTACCACATCCAGGCCCAGTACAAGAAGCTCAGCGCCAGGCGATCCGACCTGCAGTCCACCTTCTCCGGAGGACGAATTCCAAAGAGGTTTACCCGCAAAGGCACCAGCCTAAGAGAACGGCTGTGTCGGGATGATTTTTACTATGGAGGGGTTTCTTCTGCATCCTATGCAGCCTCAATGTAAGACATTCTCCGGGGCTTCTTTCGGGACAGGGATCTTGCTTCTCTCCTTATGAGAATAAACCCAATGGTTGTACTTTTCTGTAATGGTCCTAAAAGACTTGTACAGGTTTTATCTTTCATAAACTCACAGCCAGAAACAAGGTAAACAAGGACCTCCTTTATTCCCAGGTAGAGAGGAAAACACAGGAGGGGGGAACATTAAGTTGTGTCATGATGGTCTTTAACACAGAGCCCACACTTCTTCTTTGGCTTCTGTTGTAAGTAGTGCAACTTTGTCAGGACTGATTGTATGGCCGTTAAAAGTATGTTAATCCCAGTGTTGTCATCCTTTAAGTCATTTTCCTCATGACTTACAGTGAGGTGGCAGACCTCTTGGAACCCACATTTAACTCAGTGAATTAATAGCAGTGAAGCCTTAAATAGGAGTGGGATGCTGCTGAGGCAGACATTCATGGCCTCTCTTCTGGGGATCTCAGGCCCTCTATAGAGTCCCCGAAATAGGTGATCAATGCCCTTGTCACTGGAGGGAAGAAAGTACATCTGAGGACGTGGCTGGTTCAGGACCTGTTACAAAGGAGCTACCACTGGTCCAAGAACAAAACATTTCTTTCCCAGGCTAACAAATTGGGCAAGAAGACTTTCACCTCCTGCCTAACTTGTCATATTGAGCACATTTTTAAGATTTAAAATAATGCCTGTATTTTTCCAGACTGCAAAAAGCAATACTCCTGCACTATAAAAACGTGTCTGTATATATACAGTTCAGTCAAAAGGAGACTGTAAAAACTAGGTGTAATCCCACTACCAAGTAATCGTTAGTTCCTTGCTATCTATTGAACACACGTGCACACACATGCACACGCACACACACACACAGCTGTATATGCTTTTTAGATGTTTTTTTCCCATATGTATAAATTTCCAGTAAGATAAAATGAGATCATACTAGATCTATACTTTGCAACTCCCTCCTCCCCATAAAATAATTAATGCTTTCCTTATCGAATATGCACTTACGGCATTATTTTTAGTGGCCACGTAGTCTTTTTTTACATGGTTCTCTGATAAAACCATTCCCTATGGTATTTGTAACTTATAACGTTGCAAACAATATTTTAGCCCATTAATATCCTAAGTTTTTGCCTAGTCCTTAATTTCTTTAAGATAAATTCCTAGACTACTTGATCAAAGTGGGGCATATTTTTTCTTTCTTTTGCCATATTGCTTTTCCAGAATGGCTTCCACCAAATTGGCAGGTTGCCTGACATAATGCATTCACCAGCTATGCTGTAGGATCGTGGTATTAAAGTTTCCTTATACAGTGCTTTGAGAAACTTTGACAGATTGTAATAAATGAATACTTCTGTGCCTTAACCTCATCAGAGCATTGAATTTTAGTGACTTTCTTTTTGGGGGGTGACTCTTGTCATTTCAGTGCAGCCGCTGTTGCTCCTAAAAAGAAGATTCAAACCACTCTGACTAATCTGGTTGTTAAGGGGACAGACTTGATCATTCAGGAAACCCAACAAAAACTTGGTAACTTTGTTTCTCGATACCATATTTCTTTCTGCAGCTTAAATATGTAGTCTTTAGGATTGAAAATGGTCACAGTTGTTCATGCCTTAAGTTGTAACTATCCACTCTTCACTATAGTTAGTGAGTGATGTGGCCTAAGCACATCAGCCTGCTTGGCAGCATCTTAAGGAAAAACAGCATATTAATCATGGCTGAGTCTTTGCGTCAATACTTTGTAAATTTTCTTGATGTATCTGGTCTAATTCTTAATGTCCAGCATTAGAATCGGTAGTATCAAGTTCCTGGTCAAACCCATGAGTTACCTTCTCGTTAAAACAGGTCTAAGTCAAAGAATGGCACCTCTGCCCTTCTCACTTGGGGCTTTGTCCATAACAGTGGTGAGGGCCTAGCACAGACCCTACCCATAGCAAACATTCCAGACAGTGTAGGAAATGACCCTACAGACACTGGTGTTCTAATCATCACTTGAAATAAGATCTTTGTCATGCCTTTGCAGTCCTACTAATCTACTAGAGGCTAAGGATTCTTATTTTTCTCTTGGCATTCCATCTACGTCATTTACAAATGACTAAGTTGTGAATGCAGAGTTTTAAAAGTGACGTCACATAATCTCAAACTGCCAGAACTTTGAGTCCTCTAAAGCTGATGTTTGTATATTCCAGGAATACCCCAGAAGAGCTTGTCTTGCTCTGAGGAATTTAGGGAACTGATGGATTTGCCTACGTTTGGAGCCAGAAACTTAAAACAACATTTAACCAAAGCCAGATTATCAGGTAGAGTCAGCCTTCCCCTGCTCTAGCCCCATGTCTGTGTTCCCATGGCCCCTTGGAGCCCCTCAGTCTGTGGTTTGTGTTTCAGGGGTGACGGGGAGCCCGAAACCTACTTTCCAGTCTATCTCAGCATCAGCCCTCTTGAAGCAGCAGAAGCAGCATGTGCTGGAGATGAGGAAGAAGAGGTCAGAAGAAATACAGAAACGGTAAGAATAACGGTTTGATATATCCTATTTAGATAGCTCATCTCAGGGATCCTCCTGTCTTAATGGATTTAAGGGGTCAGAATGTCTTAATGGATTTCCAAAATGTGGCTTTAGTATTTGGATGGTTGGCTACCTTTTTAACTTTGAAAGTTCAAAAGTGATTTTAACATAACCTAAGAAGATAGCCTTTCTAGTTCTGTATTTCTGACGCATGATAGTGAATCTGAGACTAGGTGGGACAGGTTACAGTAATTAGCACTCCGAGGAAGAAGAGAAAGAAGGAACACTTGAAGAGGGGATTGTGAAAGGGGAAAGTGCGTGTTGACCTGTTTCCTCTCATTTCTTATTTCTACCACAATTTGTTTTTTAATTACTGGCTAGGCCAGTGAGTAGATTTTGCAGTTTTTCAGGTAAATGATAAAAATGAGGCAGTGAAAGTGGAGTCATTGTAGAGGCAGAAACAAGTAGAAAATGGTGCAGAAGGTAGATGAATCAAAGATTCATAACTCAAGTTATCAGAATAGTGGTAAGAGTAACAGTTTACAGATGCTTAACATGTACAGAGCATGCTATGCACCGCATACATACAACGTCTCATTTGGGCCTTACCATTATCTGTGAGGTGCTGTTACCCTTGTTATATGAGTCATGTAACTGAGCGCCAGAGAGCTGGTTGGTGATGGGGCCCAGGTTTGGACTCATACCTGTTCTGCCCCCGTTAAAACAGTTAACGCTGTCCCAAATCTGGGCCACTGAAAGGTAGGTGGTTCAATAAACAGGAAAGTCAACTTTAAGCCACCAGGAAATTCTCTTGAAAAATCCAGAGCATAGATTTGGCCTCAGGCAGGTGAATTTGAGGTGCTGATGGAATATCTCTGGAGGCGTTCTTCATGTGGCTACAGATGATATAAATAGATAGATGGAGTTCTGGCCTTGTGTGAAATAGAGGGCACCTGCCCATTGAAAGGTATTACAGTTGGAAGTTTTTCATAATTTTGCTGGCCAAATAAAACATCTCTTTGGGCAGGTTCTCACAGGCAGGTTGCAGGAGTGGGCATGTGGTAGTGAAAAGAATCCTGGCCTGGGGTTACCTGGTACTAATCCTCAGCCTGTCACTTACGAGCAGTAGGGTTTTGGGTTCAATTTCTTCATCTATAAGATGAAAGTTCTGGACTAAATAGTTTGTGGCGACTGTTGTTTTTCAATAGCCCTTAAGACTATTTACAAAATAAATCACCATGTGGATTATAGTGTCTCTCTGTGAAGGACTTTCAAACGTATCCTGTGTGTTATCTCTCCCCAGTAAACTAAAATACAGAGAAATTCCGTGAGTTCCTGAAGGTCCTAGCTAACCAGAGAGCTAGGAATACAGCGCACATCTCACCTTCAGGGCTGTGTTCTATAGAGAGGCACCGCTAGAAACCCGGTTGGCAAAAATAGTAATCATGTTCTAAATTGGTAAAATAGTGAGAGCTTATCAATGAATAATCAGTTAACCGGAGTTAGCAAAGCCAGCATGTTCTCAGTGTGTGCTAATCTGAATTCTTGACCAAGGAGGGGCAACTCTTTTACTAAGCACTACTTACCAGCTGGTGGCCTTGCCTGCAGTGTCCCAGTCTGCATATTTTGTGACTGCATATTTCTTTAAAGATTTCTCCAAAGCTCAAATGGGGTTGAGAGCCCAGCTGTGCCACCCTCTTCTCAACGGGCCCCTTCTCAGTCTCTGCAAATGGGGGCTGCGTTGCCCGGCCTAGAAGGAACGCCAGCCACACAGATACCCAAGCTTGGGCG
Organism: Phoca vitulina; assembly: GCF_004348235.1. Taxonomy (NCBI): domain Eukaryota; kingdom Metazoa; phylum Chordata; class Mammalia; order Carnivora; family Phocidae; genus Phoca; species Phoca vitulina. Next base: position 14,700,922 of record NW_022589736.1, read on the forward strand.
AGGCATCTCAGAAGGAGATGATGTTCTCTTTTTTGATGAGTCGCCACCACCAAGACCAAAACTGAGTGCTTTAGCAGAAGCCAAAAAGGTAAGTGGTATCTATTTTCAACATTTGAATTTGCATTCTGTAGGACATACCTGGAGTTGCAAACTTTATATGTCTATGATCAGGAAAGACCGTAATAACTATTTATTGATCATGATAATTAGAGTCAAAGGAATTTCAAGTGATAATGGTATCAACATAATGCCATTGATTTAATCCAAGAACGTTACCCATTCTCAACACCGTTCCTTGTGAGGCTGAGGGAGATGGCCTAAACGCTGGCCGGCCTGAGGGAAACAAATTCTGGGAATTGTTAAGGCAAGACTGTAAAATGGTGGTTTAAAGAATCCTTCTTTAAAAGAAATCTTACCCAGGAGCTAAGTTACTCTGATTGACGTAGGAGTTGGGAGTGCTCAGAACCCCACCCCACCCCTTCCTGAGTCACCCTGAGCCCCGACGAGAGCCTGTCTTCTCTTTGTTCTCATTAGCCGCTATCACCGCATGAAGGGCAAAGGCTAGTCATAAGGCAAAGCTGCACCTGCAGTAATGATAGTGATAACAGTTGCACATGTGATCTCGGGGTCATGAGTTCAAGCCCCACGTCGGGTGTAGAGATTACTGAAAAAATAAACTGTAAAACAAAACAATTGCACATGTACCCGTGATATATACACACATGTTGTTTACTCCATATAGGTTTGTGCTTTGCACGCATTCTCTCTTTGCATCCGCACAACCTAGTTAACGGTATCATCTCCATTTTATAAATGTAGAACCTGAAGCTGAAAAATTAATTTGTGTAAGGTTACAAACTAGTAAGTGGCAGAGCTAGAATCCTATCCTCATTCTGTCTGATTGTAAAACAAACTTCCACAATGTTTATGTGGTTCCTCTGTGGGTCCTAAAGCCCACAGTGTAACTGAACTGTTGAACTTGGTATTTAAATAAGCTGAAACTTTATTAGCTTATAGACCTGTCTCCATGCTTTAAAATTTTAATAACTGGGTTAATAATGCTAAGCAAAGAGAAGATAGTTTTGCTGATTTATATTTGAGAACAGAATTCACTGGTTAAAAACTAGAAAAGGGACATAGGGCTACAGGTAACTGTCTCATCTTTGACTGTTATCTCCTCTTTTTCTAGTTAGCTGCTATAACCAAATTAAGGGCAAAAGGCCAGATTCTTACAAAAACAGACCCAAACAGCATTAAAAAGAAGCAAAAGGACCCCCAGGATGTCCTGGAAGTGAAGGAACGCGTAGAGAACAACACCTTTTCTCCTCAAGGTACTGTGGATTTCAGAGTTAGCAGTGGGAAGTCCGCCGTCTGTGAGGAGATGTTCTAAACTATAACCACCATCCCTGATGCCAGAAGTCATTGTTTTACTTAAACTGGCCTCTCTGTACAATGCCTAAATAGAATCTCTACAACTGGAACTGACCGTTTTCTATAAGCACATTAAATTGAAATGAAATTATGCACAATCTAAAAACTTCAAAGATTACTCATGGATCTTTGTACAGATACATTAGTATGAAGATTTACTTTGAAAGAAGTAGAATTTCTTTGTTTGCAAATTACCGTTTTTACTTTGAAAACTCTGAAGTTGGCAGTGACATTTTACCATCAATTTATAAAAAGTATTTTTGTTGATGTTACCTATCATCATAGTCCGCTCCTGTCTTAAGGTGGAAGAGATTCTCATCCAGTGGTCAAATCTGCCATCCCCCGTATTGTAGGCCCTACTTCTCCGCTCACTCCTGAGGAGTTTTCCTCTGTTGGTACCTAGTGGGGTAAATGAAATTTGAAGGGCCTGGTGGGCAGAGACGGAAAAAACTGGAGGAAGCTGAGTCCCTGAGGCTCCCTGGCTTCCTGAAATTCCTCTGTGACAGCTGCCGTTGTTTCCTTTCTGCTCTAGCTGAAGATGAATTGGAGCCTGCCAGGAAAAGAAGGAGAGAACAACTTGCCTATCTGGAATCTGAGGAATTTCAGAAAATTCTAAAAGCAAAATCAAAGCACACAGGGATACTCAAAGAGGTAAGAGCTCAAAAGGTCAGAAATGATAGAGATACCCTCCAGACACGAGGCACTTTGTCGTGGGACTAAGAATTTATTTCTTCGGCCTCAACCAAGATGTACTTATATGTCTGAGTTGACTTTGAAGAACAGGAATATTTGTGATAGAATTTAGCTTCGCCTCTGTTCTGGAATTGAAGAATATCATTTATCATTATTTTAATGGACCTCAGTGTTATAATAATGTTGCCGCGTAGTTATGGCTTTGAATTGATGTTTAAGCGGTTCATCGCTATAGCTTTCTTTTCTGTCCTGCTATATGGGAAGGGATATTTTTTTTTTTCCATTCAAGTATTTTTATATTGGTATTTCAAATACTGTAAATCAGTAGCTACCAACCCATTGGGGGTAGTTGCTCCCCATGCCATGTATTTTGGATTGCTCCCTTATTATCCTGAAATAAAATTCTTGGATTATATAAATTACCTAACTACAAATTTCAAGAATATCAATATAATATTCTACATGTAGCGTAAAGAAGAAAAAAGGAAAATGTTTATATTAAAAATATATATTTGATTATGTAACTATGTAGGTACAACTATCCCAGAAGAAATAATGAAGTTTTCAGAGGGTTGGATTAGAAACATAAATGAGGCAAGTAGAAATGAAGGCTCCTTAGGTGTGTTTGCTGACTTAAGTACCAATTTGAACCACAAATACTGTAGTGTTGTATATAAAGCCAGTTAGGTTTGAGGGTTATAATTGGGTTTTTCATCCACATGGGTGCCTTCTAGAACAGTCGGAAGAATCCTTTCATATGAAGGGACTGTTCCATGCATTGTGGGTGCAGCCTACCCGGTCCCTGCGAGTAGCAGGGGTAGCAATCATTGGGATGACCAAAAAAAGTGCTCCCACTGGTTTTCACAGTGTCTCCATGGGGGCAGTGCTCTGAGTGCTCTGCTCTTTTGATAAACTACTGACTAATGAGACAGTTGTATATCCCACCATGCTACCAGATCTGAAACTTGGCCGGGAGAGAAGCTGGGGCCAACCCTAAGAGGCTGTAGAGCTGAGCTCCTGGCTCTGTGGCCACCAGAGGCCCCGGGCCTTGTTCAGCTGCAGTAACTCCCCAGCTGTGACCACCTTCTGCTCTCAATCTCTCTCTGCCCTCACACCTACTCCCTGTTCCAGACAACCAGGGATTGCTCCTGCCAAGTGCTTGGTCTGGCAAATAGACTGGGCTGTCATAAGTGGGGGCCACTGAATGCCTTCCATAGCCTGAGTCTGTATTGGCACGGGAGAAATAATTCCCTTCTGTTGCACACACTTGACGTGATGATGCTGTTAATAATGTTAGTATTTTCAGTTTGTATTTGGTGTTTTAAAATTTAAATCACCAGATGCTTTCATCGTAGTTTTTGGAAAAATAAGAGCTTATGTCTACTTCTGATCATCTTTTGGTTTACAGTTCCTTGAGCTCTTATCAGGTGTCCTTGTAACAGCTTGTCTCTTCGGTTGTTTTTATTATTATTAAATCGGTGCCTGAATACGTGTTGGATTTGGTGCAAGGTCTCTTGTATGCCTTGTCATTCCAGGCTGAGGCTGAGCTGCAGGAACGTTATTTTGAGCCACTGGTGAAAAAGGAACAAATGGAAGAAAAGATGAGAAGCATCAGAGAAGTGAAATGTCGAGTAGTGACATGCAAGACGGTGAGTATAGGAGATGCTTCTAACCCTGGGCCCAGTTTGGAGCTGTTGTGACCTCTTGTGACTCAGTGGGACATGGAGATATATGGGATATGGGGCCATGTCTTGTGATTGGAGTCCTGCACAGGTCATTTAATTAGGCTGGAAAGCAAGCTGCTCACAACAGCCAAGGACCTGGCTGCCTGCCCACTTGGCCTCTGAGCTCTGGTGGCAGGGCGTTGGTGGTGAGATTCTCCTCTCATTTGACCACAGCTGCTGGTTCTGCAGGCAAGCCTTGTCCATTGGACCCAAGTTATTCTTACCTGTCGTTCTCAAGTTTCTAGCACACCCTCAGTCCGTGGTTCACAGTCCTGGAACATGGGTTGAATGATTTCCTTTGGCGTCACATGTTAGGACCAGCTACTATTGTCCCTTTCTACTCAGGGCTTAACCTGCTAAATTGAATCTCAAGGCAAAGTGTAAATTACATTATTTTCTATATTTGCAGAATTTTTACACTAAGTCTATTAGAAAATGTTAAACCCCCTATCCATCAACATTGATAAAATAGGACCAAAAAATAGTTCTTGCAGAACCGTATCCTTCCATTACCACTCATTTTATCCTCCCTCGCTAATCCCCCTCATAAGCACGTGTAAGAGGAGGAAGAGGCTTAGCTTGCCAAGTACAATTTTCTCTGTCTTTATTCCTTTTCAAACCTTAACACTCCTTTACGTTTAGGGGATGGCCCTAAATCAGCTGTCACCAGAAGGCAGGGCTTCCTTGAGAAAGTTCAGAATAAGTAAAGGTTTTACCTCAGACAACAGCTTTTACTCTGACAGAACAGCAAACCTAAGGACATAGCTGGTGTGTTAGTTTCCCATTGCTGTTCAGATAACCACCACCTTGACAGTTTAAAGGACACAACTTTATTATCTTGCATTTCTGTAGGCCGGAAGTCTCCGTGGGTCTCACGGGGCTAAAATGTCTGGCAGGACTGCGTTCCTTCTGGAGGCTCTAGGGAAGAATCCGTTTCCTTGCCTTTCCCGGCTTCTTGAGCCCACCCGTATTCTTTGGCTTGCAACCCCTTCCTCCATCTTCAGAGCCAGCCATGGCAGGCCGAGTCCTCTTCTCACATCCTCCGGCCTCCTCCCTGTGGAGTCCCACTTCCACTTTTAAGGGCCCTTATGATTCCATTGGGCCTACCCGATAATCCAGGATCATGTCCCAATTTTAAGATCAGCTAACAACCCTGGTCCCCCTTTGCCATGTAACCTAACGTGCTCATGGGTTCTAGGGAGTAGGGTGTGTGTGTCTTGGCAGGGGGTGGCTGTTCTGCCTCCCACAGCTGGCGTACCATTCTGCTCTGTATTTCTGAGGCTGCCAAAACCAAAAGTTACTTCTCTGTCTAGACTCTGATTACCGGAAACCACGGTGCTCTGTCCCAGCAGCTATTTCAATGTTCACCCATCATTTCCTTCTTTCTCTTTCTCTTTCTTTCTTTTCTTTCTTTCTCTCTTCCTTTCTTCTTCCTTCCCTCCTTCCTTCCTTTCTTTCTTTCTTTCTTTTTCTTTTTCTCCCCTCCCCTCCCCCCCCTTTTTTTAATGTATCATACAATTACATTCATGCAAAATTCAAAACCAGGCAAATGAATCTCTGCTGCTAGAAAGCAGGGTGGTAATTACCCTTGCGGTGCAGGGGGAGCAGTGCCTGGAAGGGGGGTGTGCGGGGAGTGCTTCAGAAGTGCTGGGGAGGTTCTCTTTCTTAGTCTGGATGCTGCTAAGTGTTTACTATTCTATTCAGTCCTTGTGAGGATCAAAATTACAAGTGAATTATTAATGTCTCTGCTTGATTTTGCTGCTTATGAAATAAGTGTAGTAATAAGCTTACATCCTTTTCTGAGGCTTTTTAAGAGGAAATAAAAGGGCTACTGAATAGGCCCCAAGTGTCAGTGTCCTATCACCAAGCAATGGCAGTAAATTTAGGACAGACCCGATGAAGCTATTGGGAGGTTTCCAGTGTTTCTGTCTTGATGTTACAGAAGGTTGTTGTGTACTTCATGCCTGACCAAAAATTGTGGCAAACACAAGAAAAAGTGGCATCAGTCCGCGGGACTCAAGAAATCAGTGCAGCTAGTAGATAAGGTGGTTGCTCTGCTCTCAGCTACCTGGGTGGTGGTGAGAAAACAAAAGTTCTCATGGAACAGATTGCCCTCTTAGCAGCTAGCCAGTTTCTCTTTCAAAGCTCTTGAGAGGTGTGTGCCCTCCTGTTGGTTTTATGCAGTGTGCCTACACCCACTTCAAGCCTTTGGAGACCTGCATCAGTGAGCAGCATGACTACCACTGGCATGACGGCCTAAAGAGGTTTTTCAAGTGTCCCTGTGGAAACAGAAGCATCTCCCTGGATAGGCTCCCCAAAAAGCACTGCAGGTAGGAGAATTACCTGACGTTCTTAAACCCTCTTTCCAGTTCCCATGTGATGCCGTTCTACTAGAACACTGGACAGTCCATTTTGAGGGTCAGGCCTTATTTCCATGTCTCTTACAGCTTCGGGCCATCCCTAAAAGCTCACAGAGGGAAGGGGCCCTGCCCTCTTCGCTGCTTTACCCCCAGTACTTAGTATAGTGCCCAGCCCATAGTGGGTCCTCACAAATGTTTGTTGAATGAAAGACAGAAGTCATTTCTCTGAAGGTCCTGAAGTTGCTGGGACAAGAACTAGGGAACCAGAACCAGGGCAGACCTTAGAGCGATGAGCTAACTTCTGTGGCCATTTTTGCCCTGGGAGCATTGGCAGACTCTAGGCCAGACGGAAAGCTGAGAGTCTGGGTTTTGTCCTGGAGGAGGACCATCCACAGAACTGTTGATGGAGATTGGGATTCTCCTACAGTGGTTGATACTCCCTTTAGGATATTTATTTCATTCAGGTTTTCTAGATGTTCTCAGAGCACTAGTTTAAGGACCATCCCACTCAGAAGTAGAATTAGGATCACATTAAATGAATAAACCAATTTTGTGGGGACTAATGTCTTTTATATATGAAATCATCCCTTTTTAAGATCATGGAGTATCTTCCCATTTATTCATTCCATCCTCTATGGCTTTTATTAATTTTTAAAATTATCTCCACTGAAATGTTGAGTATTCTTAATTAATTCTTAGATGTGTCATTGTTTTTGTTGATACTGTGAACGGCAACTTACTTTCTAGTATATTTTTTAGTTGCTTATTGTTGGTGTAGAGAAATGTTACTAATTTTTTTACATGGTGATCTTGCCTCTGGCAAGCTTATTAGGCTCTTATGCCAGTAACTTGTTGATTTCTCTATGTAGTTGATCATCCACAAATAAAGAAAATTTTACCTGTTTTGTTCCCATCCTTACACCCTCTATTTCTTTGTCTTTCCTGATAGGGCTGGCCAGACCTCCAATACTATGTTAAATAATAGTGATGATAGTGGGCTTCCATTTCTTGATCTTTATCTTAAAGTGAATGTATCCTTCACAAATTTCTCCTCCAAGTATAACCTTTACCAACTTAAGGAAAGTTCCTTTTTATTTCCAGTTTACTATGATTGTGAGTAGATATCTTTTCTTCATTGTATGATCTTACCATTTAGCTTATCCATGGGTTGTTTTTAAGTTGACTGACTTCTTTATACATTTTGGATATTAACCCCTTGTCTGATAGATGGCTGGCAAACATTTTCTCCTGTTCTGTAGGTTTTCATTTTGTTACTTGTTAATTTTGATGTGCAGAAACTTTTGAGTTGATGTGGTCCCATTTGTTGATTTTTGCTTTTGTTGCCTGAGTTTTCGGCATCGTGTTCAAAAAGTCAGTGCCAAGACCAGTATCGATCAACTTTTTCCCTACATTTCCTTCTAGGAGTTTTATGGTTTCAGGTCTTACGTTTAAGTGTTTCATCCATTTCAAGTTAATTTTTGTGAGGGATGTGAGATAATGGTCCACTTTCTTTTTCTGCGTGTTTCTCCAGTTTTCCCAGCACTGTTTGTTGAAGAGACTGTCCTTTCCGCATTGGGTATTCTTGACCATATATACTGGGATTTAAATCTAGGCCTTCTATTCTGTTTTACTGGTCAATGTATCTATTTTTGCACCAGGGTCATCCTGCTTTTATTACTATGGCTTTGTGGTATAGTTTGAAACCTGGAAGCTGATGCCTCCAGCTTTATTCTTTTTTCTCAGCATTGCTCTGGCTATTCACGGTCTTCTTTGGGTCCACACAAATTTTAGGGTTGTTTCTTTCTTTCTTTCTTTCTTTCTTTCTTTCTTTCTTTCTTTCTTTCCTTTCTTTCTTTTTCTTTCTTTCTTTTCTTCTTTCCTTTCTTTCTTTTTCTTTCTTTCTTTTCTTCTTTCCTTTCTTTCTTTTTCTTTCTTTTCTTTCTTTCTTTCTTTCTTTCTTTCTTTCTTTCTTTCTTTCTTCTTTCTTTTCTTCCTTCCTTCCTTCCTTCCTTCCTTCTTTCCTTTCCTTTCCTTTCCTTTCCTTCCCTTCCCTTCCCTTTCTTCCCTTTCTTCCCTTTCTTCCCTTTCTTCCCTTTCTTCCCTTTCTTCCCTTTCTTTCCTTCCTTTCTTTCCTTTCTTCCTTTCTTTCTTTCTTTTTCTTTTTTGAAGAATGCCTTTGGTATTTTAATGGAGATTGCATTGAATCTCTGCAGATTGCTTTGGGTAGTTTGGCCATTATAACAATATTAATTTTTTCAGATCCATGAACTGGGGTGTCTTTCCATTCATTTGTGTCTTCAATTTCTTTCAGGAAAGTCTCATAGATTTCCATTCACTTCCTTGGTTAAATTTATTACTACGCATTTTACTGTTATTGAGTGCATCCTGAGTGTAAAGGAACGTAATTGATTTCTGTTTGTTGATTTTATATCCTGCTGCTCTACTGAAATTGTTGATTACTGCAATGGTTTTTTGACTGACTCTCTGGGATTTTCTATGTATAAGATATGTCATCAGCAAATAGCAACAATTTTACTTCTTCCTTTCCAATTTGGATGCTTTTTATTTCCTTGTCTTGCCTAATTGCTCCAGCTAAGACTTCCAGTACTATACTGAATAGGAGTGGTGAGAGTGGGCATCCTTGTCTTGCTCCTAATTTTAGAGGAAATGCTTTCATTTTGTCTCTTTTGAGTATAATGTTAGCTGTGAATTTGTCATATGTGACTTTTATTATGTTGAGGTATGTTCCTTCTATACCCAATCTATTAAGGGTTTTTATCATGAAAAGGTGTTGTATTTTGTGAAGTGCTTTCTCTGTATCTATTGAGATGATCATGTGATTTTTATTTGATGTGATGTCTTAAATTTATTGATTTGTGTATGTTGAACCATCCTCACATCCCACGGGTAAATCCCACTTGGTCATGGTGTGTAATCCTTTTAATGTGTTCTTGAATTTGATTCACTAATGTTTTGTTGAGAATTTTTGCATCAATATTCATCAGAGATATTGTCTACCTTTTTATTTTTTTGTGGTATCCTTCTCTGGTTTTGGCATCAAAGTGATGCTGGTTTATTCATTATTGCTCTGTTCAAATTTTTGGTTTCTTTTTGATTCAGTGTTAGGTTGTAGGTTTCTAGAAATGTATCCATTTCTTCTAGGTTATGTAATTTGTTGGCATATAATCTTTCACAGTCATCTCTTATGATTCTGTGTATTTCTGTAGTATCAGTTGTCTCCTCTTTGATTTCTAATTTTGTGTCTTCTTTTTTTTTTAGTCGAAAGGTTTGTCAATTTTTTTTTATCTTTTCAAAGAATCAGCTCTTAGTCTCGATCTTTTCTGTTGTTTTTCTGGTCTCTATTTTTTTCTGATCTTTATTATTTCCTCCTTTCTGCTAAATTTGGGCTTAGTTCTTTTTTTTCTAGTTCCTTGAGGTATAAAATTAGATTGAAATGTGTCCAGTTCATTAACATATATTCCATCCCTTCACTTTGAGCCTGTGTGTGTCATTAGAGCTGAGACGTGGCCCCTGTAGGCAGCATATGGTTGGGTCTTTTTCTGTCCATCCAGCCACTCTGTGCCTTTTGACTGATGGATTCAATCCATTTAAATTTAGGGTGATTATTGATGGGTAAGGATTTACTACTGCCATTTTATCTTTTGTCTTCTGGTTGTTTGGTCTCCACATTGTTTGTTTTTCCTTGTTTCTGCCTACTTTTTAAGTTGGTGGTTTTCCATGGTGATTTGTTCAGTCTCCCCACCTTTTATGTTTAGTGTCTCTGCTCTAGATCTTTGCCTTGTGGTGACCATGAGGTTTGCATAAAACATCTCTTTGGTAAAATAATCCTTTCTCTGCTATCAGCAATTTATCTTCACCTATAAAGGGTCCATCCTTTTTCTCTTCCCTTTTTATATTTTATGTCACAAATTATTTCCTTTGTGCTGCGATGTCATCACCAAGTAGTAACCATAGTTATAATGCTCTTTTCCTTGAACTTTTATATTTTTTTATCTTATTTTTTTAAAGAGTTTATTTATTTGACAGAGAGAGCACAAGCAGGGGGAGTGGCAGGCAGAGGGAGAGGGAGAAGCAGGCTCCCTGCAGAGCAGAGGGGAGCACGATGCAGGGCTCCATCCCAGGACCCCGGGATCATGACCTGACCTGAAGGCAATCGCTTAACCAACTGAGCCACCCAGGCACCCGAACCTTTATACTATAATTAAGAGTTTAATATACTATTCTAGAAAAGAGTTAACAATTTTCTAATTCTGACCGTTTATCACCTTAATCGGAGTTTTGTGTATTTCTGTCTTTTTGTTTCAGCTCTAAGAGCTTTCAGCATTTCTTTCTTTTTTTTTTTTTTAAGATTTTATTTATTTGACAGAGAGACATAGCGAGAGCAGGAACACAAGCATGGGGAGTGGGAGAGGGAGAAGTAGGCTTCCCACCGAGCAGGGAGCCTGATGCGGGGCTCCATCCCAGGGCCCTGGGATCATGACCTGAGCCGAAGGCAGATGCTTAACGACTGAGCCACCCAGGCACCCCAGCATTTCTTATTATAAGCAGGTCTATGGTAAATGCCTCAGCTTTTGTTTGTCTGGGAAAGTCTTTATTTCCCCTTCCCATCTAAAGGATAACTTTGCAGAATATTGGCTGGCAGCTTTTAATCTTCAAATATTTTTCATATGCCATTCTACTCTCTCCTGGCCTATAGAGTTTCTGCTGAGAAATCTGATTGCCTGATCCTTTGTAGGTTGCTATCCGCCGCCCCACCCCGGTTGCCTTTCACATTTTTTCTTTATCATTGACTTTTGACAGCTTTGATATAATTGTGTCTTGGAGAGGTCTTCTTGCATCGCGATAAGAAGGTATTCTACTAGCTTCATAGACTTGTGTATCCAGTTCCTTCCCCAGGTTTGGGAAGTTCTCAGCTATTACTTTTTTTTTTTTTTTTTAATTTTATTTTATTATGTTATGTTAATCACCATACATTACATCATTAGTTTTTGATGTAGTGTTCCATGATTCATTGTTTGCGTATAACACCCAGTGCTCCATGCAGAACGTGCCCTCTTTAATACCCATCACCAGGCTAACCCATCCCCCCACCCCCTCCCCTCTAGAACCCTCAGTTTGTTTCTCAGAGTCCATAGTCTCTCATGGTTCATCTCCCCGTCTGATTTTCCCCCCTTCATTTTTCCCTTCCTACTATCTTCTTCTTTTTTTATTTTATTTTATTTTTTAACATATAATGTATTATTTGTTTCAGAGGTACAGGTCTGTGATTCATCAGTCTTACACAATTCACAGCGCTATTACTTCTTTAAGTAAACACTCTGTTCTTGTCCTTCTGTCTTCCCCTTCTGGAATACCCATCTTTCTTACATTGGCTTTTCCAATGGAATCTGTTTCTATGTGGAATCTCAGAGGACTTCTTTTCTTTTTTAAAATCTTCATTCTCTCACTTCTTCCACATGAATCATTTTTAGGTTCCTGTCTTCCATCTTGATTTGCTGTATTTCCAGTGCATTCTGTTGCATTCTTCATCTCATTTAGTGAGTTCCTCTGCTCCAGAATTTATTTGGCTCTTTTTTAGAATTTCTTCTGTGGGGACGCCTGGGTGGCTCAGTCGTTAAGCGTCTGCCTTCAGCTCAGGTCATGATCCCAGGGCCCTGGGATCGAGTCCTGCATCGGGCTCCTTGCTCAGTGGGGAGCCTGCTTCTCCCTCTGCCTGCCACTCCCCCTGCTTGTGCTTTCTCTGTCTCTCTGACAAAATCTTAAAAAAAAAAAAAAAATTTTCTTCTGTGAAGTTCTTCTGTTTATTAATCCTGAGGCCATTGTGTTGCCTTTCTAAGTTTTCTTGTAGCTCACTGAATTTCTTCATAAAAGCTGTTTTAAAATCTTTATCAGTTAGATCGCAATATTCTTTAGGCTCCTTTGCTGGAAAATTGTCAGGTTGTTTTTGCTTTTATTTTTAATGCTGTATTACCGTGATTTTTCATGGTGTGTGATAAAAGTGTCTCTGCCATCGCATTTGAAGTAATGAACACCTTTCTTAACTTAGGCAAGGTTTTGTTCACTTTGATTCTGACAGTTCAACCTGTAATTAATTAGGAGCCTTTCTTTTGTTTTCCAGAAGGTGGCACTATAGCACATGTTTTTGATTTCTCTAGGCAGAGTGCACTTTAAAAAGGGGGGGGGGTGGCCAACTCAGGGGAGGTGTGTACTTAGCATTTGTGGCTTTAGGTGAGCCTAGAAGTCCGTGGGTCGAATCCCTGGGCAGGTAGGAGGAGGCACTTTCCTGCGGTCCCTCCAGCTGTAGAAGCTGCAGAATGGGTGGCCGACCCTCACTCGACACCTTCACCCTCCACCTCCTGCCAGAAGGGTGTTGCTGACCTGCCGTTTCCATGACCGCTCCCCTCCTTCGTTGCCCTCCCTACTCCCATCCACCCTTGGTGACTTGGATGCTGTGCACAGGTGCTTTTGTTTGTTTGTTTTTTGGTTATAGATGTCCAATTACTTGTAAATCAAAGGGGAGAGGAAAAAGGAACGGCTCACCTTGTGATGGTGACATCACTCTCAGAAGTTTCCTTTCATTCTTTGAGTAGACCCTACTTGCTGATTTTTTTTTTTTTTAAATCTGAAATCCCCTTTATCCATTCCACTCATCTCCCCACCAAATTCCCCTCTGGCAACTACCAGTTCTCTCTGTATTTAAGAGTCTGGTAAATGTCTCTTTTTTTTTTTGTCCATTTGTTTTGTTTCGTAAATTCTGCATATGATATTTGCCTTTCTCCGACTGACTTATTTCACTTATCATTATACCCTCTGGATCCATCCATGTTGTTGCAAATGGCACAGTCTTACTCCTTTTTTATGGCTGAGTAATATTCCAGTGTGTGTGTGTGTGTGTGTGTGTGTGTGTGTGTGTGTGTGTGTCGCGCGCGCACGCTTCCATAATTTTGTTATTGTAAATAAATGGTGCAGTAAACAGGGGTGCATATATCTTTTCAAATTAGTGATTTCATTTTCTTTGGGTAAATACTCAGTAGCAGGATTACTATGTCTTAGGATAGTTCTATTTTTTGTTTTTTTGAGGAACCTCCATACTATTTTCCACAGTGGCTGCACCAATTTGCATTCCCACCAACAGTGCACGAGGGTTCTTCTTTCTCCACATCCTTGCCAACACTTGTTATTTCTAGTCTTTTTGATTTTAGCCATTCTGGGAGGTATGAAGTGATATCTCATTGTGGTTTTGACTTATATTACCCTGATGATCAGTGATGTAGAGCATCTTTTCATGTATCTGTTGGCTATCTGTGTATCATTGGAAAAGTGTCTATTCATGTCTTTTTTAATTGGATTATTAGTGGTTTTGATGTTGTGTCCAGGATTTTTTATTTTAATATACAGTTATATTGAATTAGCTAATATTTTATGTAGGATTTTTTTTTAAGATTTTTATTTATTTTTTGACAGACAGCGAGAGAGGGAACACAAACAGGGGGAGTGGGAGAGGGAGAAGCAGGCTTCCCATGGAGCAAGGAGCCCAGTGCAGGGCTCAATCCCAGGACCCTGGGATCGTGACCTGAGCTGAAGGCAGACACCCAACGACTGAGCCACCCAGGCGCCCCTTTATATAGGATTTTTATATCTACAGTTGACCCTTCAACTGCACAGCTCCACTTATATGCAAATTTTTTTCGATAAACACAGTACAGTACCTAAATGTATTTTCTCTTTCTCATGATTTTCTTAATAATATTTTCTTTTCTGGGGCGCCTGGGTGGCTCAGTCGGTTAAGCGGCTGCCATCGGCTCAGGTCATGATCCCAGGGTCCTGGGATCGAGCCCCGCATCGGGCTCCCTGCTCAGCGGGAGGCCTGCTTCTCCCTCTCCCTCTGTCTGCCGCTCTGCCTACTTGTGCTCTCTATCTCTGTTAAATAAATAAATAAAAATCTTTAAAAAAAAAAAATAATAATATTTTCTTTTCTCTAGTTTACTTTATTGTAGGAATACAATATGTAATACATATACAAAATATGTGTTAATTGACTGTTATCAATAAGGCTTTGGTCAGCAGTAGGCTGTTAGTAGTTAAGTTATGGGGGAGTCAAAAGTTAAATGCGGATTTTCAAGTGCAGAGGGGGCGGCACCCCTACCCCCATCTTGTTCAAGGGTCCACTGTATATTCATAAGTGAATTAGACCTGTTTGTTTGTTTGTTTGTTTTTTAGCCTTACCTGGTTTTAGAACAAAGATTATATGAGCCTCATAAAATGAAGTGAGCAGCTTCTGGAAATAATTTATATTAAATAGCAATTAATTATTTCTTAAGCTTCTAATAAACCTCAACTGTAAAATTATTTAGGCCCAGGTTTTAAGGCCCGAAGTGGCTTGATAACCATTTCAATTTCATGGTCTCTTCTGCCAATTTCAGCTTTTTTTTTTTTTTTTCTTTTAATTCACTTCATTTAGGTTTTTAAGTATATTGACATATGGTTGTTCCTAATAAACTTTTATTGTTTTTAATCTGTTACTTGCTATTTTTTATTAGTAGGCATTTACTGTATTTTGTGCTGTTATTTTTCTTCTCTTTTCAGAAAACCATCTTTTAGCTTTCTTAATATTTATTGATTTTCTTTCTGTTTTACTGATTTCTGTCCTTATCTTTCTGCCCTTCTGGTTTCTTTGGGTTTGCTGTGTATCCTTTTGCCAATGTCAGTTAATTGCTTACACTCAGCTTACTCATTTTTAAATTTTCTCGTTCCCACATTAATGTGTTTAAAGCTACATGTTTCCCTCTAAGCAGTCTTGCTTTAGTGTCTCCCACAACATTTGGTCTGTAGTTAAAAGTATTTCTTGGGGTGCCTGGCTGGCTCAGTCAGAGGAGCATGCAACCTCGGGGTTGTGAATTCGGGCCCCAGATTGGGTATAGAGATTACTTAAATAAATAAATCTTTTTTAAAAGAAGGATTTGGGGCGCCTGGGTGGCTCAGTTGGTTAAACGACTGCCTTCGGCTCAGGTCATGATCCTGGAGTCCCTGGATCGAGTCCCGCATCGGGCTCCCTGCTCAGCAAGGAGCCTGCTTCTCCCTCTGACCCTCTCCCCTCTCATGTGCTCTCTCTCTCTCATTCTCTCTGTCTCAAATAAATAAATAAAATCTTTAAAAAAAAAAAGAAGGATTTGATTTCCTAATGCCTTTGATGACTTCCTGTTTGACCCAAGGGTTAGTAATGTTGTTTAATTTTCAAATATATGGGATTGATTTTTACCCTTTTTTTTTTTTTTTTTTTTTAATTTCTGACTTTATTGACTTAAAGGACAAAATTTGTATGATGATAAGTCTTCGGAATTTGAGGCAATTTCAAGATCTCCTTCAGTCTTCCCAAGAATGTCTCACCAGGATAGTCTCTCCACCTATTTGCTTACTTTTTGTTTTTTGGGTTTTGTTTACTTCCTGGAACCCATACTTCACTCCAAGTTTCTCCAGGGTTGATTGGGGTTGGGGAGGGGACCCGGACCCCGTGCTAGTTCATTACCTAGTCGGGAGCTGGTTTGTGAAATTGCTATGATCTGGATTATAATTTTTTAAAGTATCTATCTGTATATTGATACTTGACTTTTCCAAAATATTTTAACAGCAAGAGCATATGTAAAACATTTGAGTATCAGAAAAATTCCATTAATAAGCAGTAAGTACAACTCACAAATGAAAGAGCAAGATGCTTTTTCATCCTCCAGGTGGTGCTGTTACTTTTGTTAGCAACTGCTTTTCTAGACTTTTTCTTGTCAATTTTTTTTTTTTAATATTTTATTTATTTATTTGACAGAGAGAGACACAGCAAGAGCAGGAACACAAGCGGGGGAAGTGGGAGAGGGAGAAGCAGGCCTCCCACTGAGCAAGGAGCCCAATATGGGGCTCGATCCCAGGACACCGGGATCATGACCCAAGCTGAAGGCAGACGCCTAATGACTGAGCCACCCAGGCACCCCTTTTTCTTGTCATTTCTTGATCTAGAGCAGAACGGGGCAAACTTTTTCTGTCAAAGCCCAGATAGTAAATATATTATGCTTCATGAAGCAGGTGGTCTGTTTCATAACTACTCTGCTTTGGTGTTAGAGCTCAAAAGCAGCCATAGGTAATACAGAAACAAGTGGACATGGCTGTGTTTAAATGAAACTTTATTTACAAAAGCAGGTGGCAGGCTGGATTTGGCTCATGGGTAATAATTTGTTGACCCCTGACTAGAATGTTTTGTTATGTATAATTTCATCATTGATCTACTAGTAGTCTAGAAAATTTCTTTCAAGAGATACTCAGTCTCTAGACAGGGAACGTGGTGAAGAGGCTTAGGGCCAAGGCCACTGGTATGCTGATTCTCAGGGCAGGAGTAGTCTAGACTTTGAGGAAGAAGGATGAGGCAGGTAGGGCAATCCCCTGTGCCCTAGAGCCTCTCAAATCCAAGAGTGCCGCAGCCATATTTCCATGAGTTGATTGTGTTTCTTTTATTTGTTTTGGCAGAGTGAACTGTGTGGAAAATAAGCTTTCTCTGTAGTAGTCACATCTCTGCTCAGGGTTGGACTCACATACCATGTTAAAAAATGAGAATAAGAGTCTCTATGCCCTTTGAACAATAAGAGAGTAAACATCTTTAGGTTTGAAGAGGGAAGGATTGGGCAGACCAGGAGGAAGACTAATCCTCTCTCATCACAAGCTTTTAGTTCCAGAAAAGGGGAAAGGAGGAAGCCATCGACTGCATGGCATCAGAGGGTTAGCTTCCTCTTCTGAGTCTCTTTTCAATGCCCAGCAGTAGAAACCAAGCTTGTGTTCATCACCTGCCGTTGGCATACCCTGTTATACCATCACTGGGTATTTCATCTCTGAAGTATCTAGCTTTTTACAAATTTGAAGACCATTTCTCAAATCACTGGAGTGTGTATTTTCAGTAGCATTAGAGAATAGCCTGTAATATGAGTGTTACCTTGATCATCTTCTGTTTGAATGGCGGATACTCTTCCTGTGAGTGCAGTGAACCCAGTTGACTTAATGTGTGTCACCCACACCTCACCACTGAGTAAAGCCCCTCTTTTCTGTTTCAGTAACTGTGGCCTCTTCAAATGGGAACGAGATGGAATGCTAAAGGTAGGTCATTGCAAAGTGACCAATTTTAGTGATCCATGCAAATAATGTTGACCCATCTCTCACTAAACTATTGTCATTTTTTAGGAAAAAACAGGCCCAAAGATAGGAGGAGAAACCCTGTTACCACGAGGAGAAGAACATGCCAAATTTCTGAATAGCTTTAAATAGCCCTGACTTCAGACAGGTACCCACGACCTACATTGCTTCTTATGGCTCTGGAAAAGCAAGGGTGTTGCTCTGTTTGCTCGTGTTCCTGATTGACACAGTCCAAACAGACACTTATTAAGACTACACATTTTACCTACTTATTTTCTGTTGTGTTGGTTTGATACCAAATTTAACACTGACCTTTAAGTGGTAAATCAAAATACCATCATCTTCCGTGTTCTTGCTACTGATGGCTGCATTCATGCGGATTTTTTGCTCAGAAACGGGAAGGTAAATTGAGAGCTGTGTTTCTGTATGTTTTGGGTAATAGAGTGTGCAGTGTTGCTTCTTGATCAGAGTAAAGTTCTGGTATTTATATGGGCACACAGAGGCAAAAGAATTAATTTAGCTCACCCTGGGTAGATTGCATAACTTCTGGGCTTCAGTTTTCTTACCTAGAAAATGAGGAGGCTAGGAGTAAATGATGTTGAAGTGTATCTTTCAGCACTCAAATTCTACAAATAATACAACTTCTCCCATATAAATAATTATGCTCATCAACCTTGACACAATCTTGATATATTGACATCAAAGCCAGTTTCCTTCTTTCATTTCTATTCTTATCTCTCTTTTGTTTTGCAAATTGATTAATGCACTGACTCATGTGGCATTTAATTCATATCTATATGGTTTCTGTGTCCTTAAAATATTGTGGAGCTCTTTAATAGAAACACTAAAATCTCATCATTTTAAAATATGGCTTTGTTTAAATATGGCTTAAAGAAACTTCGAAATCTCTAAAACAAATAGAGAGTTTAAGAAGCTATGAACAATGATTGAAAAACAGAAACATCTCAGAAAGACAGAACTCAGGGAGTTTGAGATTTGCAGATATACTCTATCATACACATCAAGAATTAGAGGTCAAACCCTGTGCAACTTAGCACCCCAAAAATGCAGTTTAGGAGATTCCTCTGTCAGGCAACCTGATTTTCCAAAGTGAATGCTGATATCATCCTAAGATTGAATAAATTAGTAGGATTATTATTACATTGGGATTTAAACTCTAGCTAGAAACAGATCAGGTTTCCCCCAAGATGGTATTATGGTAGATAGACATAATGCTTATAGGAGCTGGTTGTGGGAGATGTTTGATATAGATTTTCAAGAGCTAGAAAAAACATGTACATGCCTTAGATTTCATCAAGCTCTGTCTGCTCAATATGAGTGTTCCTCCTAAGGTTATATATTTTTAGGAGGATTTCACTTCCCAGGAGGTGTTTGTTTTAATTTTTAACTAATGAAGAAAAGAATAGTGTTTAATTCTTAATAGGGACTGAAGGCATTCAACGGTGGTATTTTTAATGGCTCATTTAGAGTAGATTTGTTTATCCCATCAACTTAAAATAGAGCTATGTATTTGAAGAAAGTCACAACTAAGCGGCTGCCGAGAACTCGAGCTCCAGGCTGCTCCTCAGGCAATCCCCTTTCCATGAAACACATTCCTGTTTGAACCAAGGGTGCCATTAGAGTCCCCATTCACTTGTGTATCATATATAAGTATTGTAAGGTACTGTAATAATTTAAAAATCATTGAATTACTTCTCAGTTACTCTAGATCTCTGGGGGCTTTCGTTTGAGGTCTTTTGTATGTATGCTTTCATAGATCAGTGATGAGAAGCGGTAGGTGGGCCAGAAGGGGGACTTGTTTGCACTGAAATTACGATTCATCAGTGAGATCAGTCTTTTAATACTATTCTCTTTATCAGTGTATTAAATGCTTTTATAGAAATCCAAAATGTGTGTTTAATTTTTCCTTACCCTGTCATTAGCAAGGTGGTCTATAATCTATAATCATTAACCATGCTGTCTTAATGATTATAGGGCTTATTGTGTAATCATGTAATCATAGGCCATCCAAACAAGGTAGGTACACAGTGATCTAAATTAGCACACAGAAACTTTGTATTTCAGGGGGAGGTAGTTGATCTGACTGTTCTGATTGTCTCAACAGATTTTGTTTTCGCTGTGCCTTTTTTTTAAATTTTTTTTTTTTAAGAGAGAGCACACGAGCCGGGGGGGAGGTGCAGAGGGAGGGGGAAGAATCTAAACCAGACCCCCCCCACTGAGCACCGAGCCTGATGCAGGTCTCGATCTCATGATCCTGAGATCATGACCTGAGCCGAAAGCAAGAGTCAGATGCTTAACCCACTGAGCCACCCAGGTGCCCCTGCCTTTTTTTATTAAGAGGAAACAAGTGGCTTTTGTTTTTTGTTTCTTTTTTAATCACCTTTCTCTTGAGTTTTGTTTAAATATATTTTCTCTTCCAAACAAGAGAAGGAAGACTGAAGTAATTTAGATAACAGTGATGCAGAGTAGCAAATAAGGAGCTTCTGAGTGATTGGTATGGAATGTTCCTCAGAGGCAACTTAGAAAGCTTAAAAATTTTAAAGTTTTCAACTTTTAAAAACATTACAAGTTGACCCATCCATAGCAAAGTTGACAGGAAGAGATTTCATGAATTGGGTTGTGTAAAAGTTGATGAGGACACAAGTGAAGCTTGATGTTTATAGTAGATTAAATGTGTCTGAGAACATGGATTTTTAAAAGTCAGGAGAGTAAATCTGTTTGCCTCAGTATGTCACTCATAGCAGCCCATCAGTGCTCTACTTGACAAGTAAAATAGACATCTCTGATCCCATGAGTAGAGATTTGGAAACAATACAGCTCTCAAGGATGGATGGCTCAAAAAATGAAATTCTATATTCACCAATATTGAGGAAAGAAATGGTGATATATCTAAAGAAAATAATAGGCACAAAATAGAAGAAACCAGTTGACTTAATAGCAGTTTGTGGAAAAGCTGTGAAATTTTTGAAAATTAAAATAAGCCAAGGGGTGCCTGGGTGGCTCAGTTGGTTAAGACACCGGCTCTTGATTTCAGCTCAAGTCATGATCTCAGGGTCCAGGAAATTGACTAAGGGATTTGAAAATGTGAGTTGAAACTCAGATTGGAACAAAGGCTGTGGTAATTTTGCTTGAGCAAAGACTTCTCTGTTGGTATTTTTCTTTCCAGTTTTAGTATATATGCTGCCAAAGTGAGCAAATACTGGTCTCTTTCTTAATCAACTTTATTAAGGCCTAAATTTCACATAGTAAAAGGCACACATTTTATGATGTGTGATACAATAAATTTTGATGAACACAGATACCCACGTAAGCACCACCACAAACAAGATGTGGGACATTTCCATCCTGTCAGTGGCTTGTGCGATTTCCCTGTCCTCCCCGACCCATCACAGATCCGTTTTCTCTCCCTGTAATTTCTGCCTGTCTTTTGAGTCTCACTTAAATAGAATCATGCAGAATACACTTTTGTGTCTGGCTTCCTTCACTCACCATATTTCGAAATGCATCTCTGTTGTGGCATATATCAGTAGTTCATTGTTTTTTATTGTTGAGTATTTTGCTGGATGGATATGCCCCACAATTTAGTTATTCACCTGTTGATGGACATCTGAGTTGGATTATTTCCAGTGTGGGGCTGTTATGAATAAAGCCTCTACCAATATTCAGGTAAATGTCTTTCTGTGGATATGTGTTTTTGTTTCTCAGGTAAATATCTAGGAATGGGATTTCCAGGTCAAATGGTAAGTGTATGTTTAGTTTTTAAGAAATTGCTAAACTAGGGGTGCCTGGATGTCTCAGTTGGTTGAGTCCTGGGATCGAGCCCTGTGTCGGGCTCCCTGCCCATCAGGGAGTCTGTTTCTCCCTTTCCATCTGCCTCTTCCCCCTACCCCTCACTCATGCTCTCTTTCTCAAATGAATAAATAAAATCTTTAAAAAAAAAAAAAAGAAACTGCCAGAATATTTTCTAAAGGGGTTTACCCTGGGGCGCCTCGGTGGCTTAGTCAGTTACGTGTCCCACTCTTGATTTCGGCTCAGGTCATGATCTCAGGGTTGTGAGATCAAGCCCCATGTGGGGCTCCATGCTCAGTGGGGAATCTGCTTGGGATTCTCTCTCCCTCTGCCCCTCCCCCGGCTCATGCATGTGCACTCTCTCTCTAAAAATAAATAAATCTTCAAAAAAAATGAAGGGGATGTACCATTTTACACACCCACTAATAATGTGTGAGAATTCCATTTGCTCCACATTCTCACCAGTATTTGATACCATCGGTCTTTTTAAGTTTTAACCATTTTAATAGGTGTGTGGTGGTATCTCATTGCAGTTTGAATTTGCATTTTTCTCATGACTGTTGATATTGGGCATCTTTTCATGTCCTGTTGGCATTCCTGTATCTTCTTTGGTGAAATATCTGTTTACTGATTGATCGAGTTGAGTAAGAATTCTTCCATGTATTCTTATGTGGAATTTAAGAAACAAAACAGATTAACATAGAGGAAGGGAAGGAAAAATAAAATAAGATGAAAATTGAGAGGGAGGCAAACCATGAGATGCTGAACTCTAGGAAACTGAGGGTTGCTGGAGGGGAGGTGGGTAGGGGGATGGAGTAATTGGGTGATGGGCATTAAGGAGGGCAGTTGATGGAACTGAGCACTGGGTGTTGTATGCAACTGATGAATCACTGAATTCTACCTCTGATACTAATAAAAAATAAGTAAATTTTTTTAAAAAGAGTTCTTCCTATATTCTGTATACAAGTGTTTTGCAGATATATGTGTGATGAATATATACTCCCAGTGTGAGACTTGCCTTTTCATTTTTTCTTAACAGTGTCTCAAAGAGCAGGTTTCTACTTTCTTGTAGTACATTTTATCAGTTGATTCACTTTTGGTTCATGCATTTTGTCTAAGAAATTTTTACCTGCCTTAAAAGTCAAAAAGATGTTCTTATAGAATATTTTATATAGTTCTAGCTTTCACTCTTTCATCTGTGGTCCATTTCAAGTTAATGTTATATAAGCCATGAGGTGTAAGGGTTGAGGTTCAGTGTTCTCCAAATGGACACTCATTTACAGCATCACTCAGTGAAAAGATGAGCACTTCCCCCATTAGATTAGTTTGACTTCTTTGTTGAAAATCAGTTGATCATGTATTTTGGGGTCTACTTCTGGACTCAGTTTTGTTATAGTAATGACATATTCATATGGTATATGTCAATCCTTATGCCAGTACCATGCTATCTTAATGATTATAGATATAACAAGTGTGGGAATCAACTAGTGTTAGTCCTCTACCTTTGTTCTTTGTAAAATTTGTTTTGGCCATTCTAGGTCCTTTGCATTTCAGTGTAAATTTTAGAAGCAGCATGTTGATTTCTACCAGGGGAAAAAAAACCCTACTGGAATTTTTATTAAGATTGTGTTTAAGGAGCATCTGGGTGGCTCAGTCAGTTAAGCGTCTGACTCTTGGTTTCACCTCAGGTCAAGATCTCAGGGTCATGAGATTGAGCCCTGTGTCAGGCTCCACACTCAGCATGGAGTCTGCTTGAGATTCTCTCCGCATGCGCACACACTCTTTTTCTCTCTCAAATAAATAAATAAAATATTAAATAAAAAAAGATTGTGTTTAATCTTTGGATCAATTTGGGGGGGTTGACATCTTAAGACTTTCTATCTGTGAATATAATACATCTCTCCATTTATTTAGGTCTTTAATTTTTCTCAGCAACATTTAGTAGTATTTGTGCCTGTCTCAGCATATGACTAGCCAGTGTTGTGGTTGTTCCGGCCGTTGTGATTCCTATTAAGACTGCAAGATGCCTCCAACAATAACCATCACCAAACTTTGAAAAAATGAAGGTTTATTAATTATAGGGCCTGGAAATAACATAGCACACCAAATAGCAAGGTCTTGGGCCAAACAGCAAGGTCTCGGGTAGGAGTGCACATGGGCTTGGGGCTCTGCTTTCATTGGGGTCAATGGTGGGGGCCTAGTATTTCCTGGGCTCACGCTTTATTGGTGAATTTAAAACATAAGAGTGGGATTTTAAAGTCTTTGAAAAGGAAAAACAAGTGGTCAGTTATAGAAATCAACTGAAATCTCAAAAGACTGTCAGGAGGAGGAGGGGGCCTGGCTCTTTAATCTAGTGATGTACCTGGCAATGTGTATGTCTGAGAGGTGTAGAGATTGTATATATATTTTGTCATGTTTATTTCTAAATGTCTTACAGTTTTGATGATATTGTAAAGGGTACTTTTTGCATTGCAATTCCCAGTTATTACTTGCTCGTATATAGAAATAAAATGCATTTTTGTCATTTGACCTTGTATCCTGGGACCATGTTAAGCTTACATATTAGTTTAGCAGCTTTTTTATAGATTTCTTAGGATTTTCTACATGTTGGATCATGTTGCCTGGAAGTTTTTAACACTGCAGTTCTTGTCTATGACTGATGTTGTTGTTCCCATTCTAAAGAGGAAAGCATTTTCTTTCACCATTAATTATCAAGAAAATATTCTGAGTAAGGTTGAACAAGAGGATCTATAAATAATAGTGTGGGTTTTATTGGTCTTCTTATACATTCCCTAGTGATGGTATCAGTTGAGCACCAGTGGGCTTGACCTTGAGAGGGGGAGGTCATGTCAAGTCCTGCGTTGAGTACATTTTCAGGTTGTGCTGAATTTTGTCTTCATGTAATCACCAGTCTTGCCAAAACAACAATAGTGTCTATGTCATTCGGGCACTTAGGGTTAAAGGTACAGGAAGAGTATCCTCAGTGATTTAATAAAGGAATGAACTGGTGTTTTTTTGTTTTTTTTTTTGAACAGTGGTTTCAGGATACCAATCTAAGAGTATTTTAGGGTTTTCATCTTACAAAATATAAAATGTCTTGCCCCTCAGTACCACAGTTCTGTGCTGGGTGTGTAATAAACAACCAAACATGAGCTAATAAAATCATAAGTTAGTGCACCCTGACCTCACTGCCTCATATTAATGAGGCGACCGTTTTTATTTAGGAAAGTTTTTACATTTGGGGGCCTCTTCCCTAAATGATTCACATTCACCAGTGTGTCATTTGAGATTCATTATTACTGCTCTAAATTAATGAGAAATTATATGGAAAACAATTTTTTCCCCTTTGTGTTACATATTAAGTGAATATTCTTTTCAGGCGTGTCTCGTCAAACATCGTCATTCCCATAGGAAGCCTTTTTTTTTTTTTAAGATTTTATTTATTTATTTGACAGATACAACGAGAGGGAACACAAACAGGGGGAGCAGGAGAGGAAGAAGCAGGCTTCCCGCAGAGCAGGGAGCCTGATGCGGGGCTCGATCCCAGGACCCTGGGATGATGACCTGAGCCGAAGGCAGACACTTAGCGACTGAGCCACCCAGGCACCCAGGAAGCTTTCTTTTTATGAAGCTTTCTCTTCAAAAAAGCTTTATGAAAGCTTCTCAACTCTAAATATGCAGATTTTTTTAATAGTAGAAAATTGCCTTAATGAATAAAGTGAGCATCATTGGTCAAAAATGAATTTTAAAGTTTAAAACATAAACATGGAAGAAAATAAAACATAAAAATGAAAAAAATATAGCTAGATACTTAAATGTGCCCAAATCACTTGAAGGATACTCAAGACTTGGGAATAATGGTTTTCTTTGGGAGACAGAAGTACGCTATATTTTTTTCTGCCCTTTAAAATTATTAAAATGTATGTATATATTACCTAATCAAAGTATTCTTGATTTAAAAAATCAAAATAATGTGTAATCTCCTTCTGTGATCTCTCTCGCTGTTTCTCATGAATAAATAAATATATTTTTTAAAGTGTTAATACCTTGTAAGATCACAGGGTATACCAAAGTTACCAATTAGGAACTAGAATATCCATATATTTTTTTAAGATTTTATTTATTTGTCAGAGAGCACTAGCAGGGGGAACAGCCGGCAGAGAGAAAAGCAGGCTCCCCCACTGAGCAGGGAGCCCGAAGCAGGACTCGATCCCAGGACCCTGGGATCCTGACCCCAGCCAAAGGCAGATGCTTAACTGAACCACCTAGGCATCCCTAGAATATTCGTATTTTTAACCAATTTGCTTTTGGACAAATCCCTTAAGAACTTTTAAATTATGAAAAATTTGTCCAAAAATTGGAACATAATTGGTTGGAAATGAAATTAGAAATGAGCTACCCAACCAAATTAAACTGATAAAAAGCATGTACCACGTTTTTTAAATTTTAAAAAATCATTATGAGGCTCACAAAAATGACCACTTCTTCCCCCCAAAAAAATCCTAAGTAAACAGATACATGATAATAATTTGTAAAATCTGCCCTGGAGTGCATGCACACATTCCCACCCCGATCCCCGCCCCCCAAAACAAAAAGAAGCAGGAAAAAGAAAATGGCAACATAAAAAACCAATGAATTAAAAATAACAAGTTTTCGGGGCGCCTGGCTGGCTAAGTAGGTTAAGTGGCCGACTCTTCATTTCTCTTCAGGTCATGATCTCAGAGACTTGGGATGGAGCCCTGCCTCAGGCTCTGAGTTGGTCATGGAACCTACTTAGGATACTTCCTCTCCCTCTGCCCCTATCCCCACCCTGTTCGCTCTTGCTGTCTTTCTCTTAAAATAAAAAATTTAAAAAATAATGTTTTCAGGGCACCAGGCTGGCTCAGTCAGTGGAGCATGCAACTCTTGGTCTTGTGGTTGTGAGTTTGAGCCCCATGTTGGGTATAAAGATAACTTAAAAATAAATAAAATCTTAAAAATAAATAAATAAATAAAAATAATGTATTTTCACCAATTCATCCTTTGACAAATTTGTTGCTGGGATCCCTAAAGGACTAGGAGAGAGTAATGAAAGAACAGAGAAGAGTCCAAAAGTCCACACTTTTGACAAGGCCAATCTCTAAAAATACAGATTGCTCCATTCCTAGTAAATGTGGCTGCCCAGATTCCCACTCGTGTTACCCTTGGCGTGTTTCTCCCTGCCCAGATAAAATGACTGTGAATGGTTTTCAGTGAAGGAATTCTGGGCCGAATTTGAAAATGCTGAGGTATAATGGGACCCTTGTTAAGGATGGAGATAAAATGAGGTAATAGATTTCTTTTTTTCTGCCAGAGCTCTTTATCTGGAGCCAGCATGCCAAGTGCATAGTCATTGAAGAGGCAAGGACAGGCTGTTTTATTGTTTTAAACTGGCTACTCAGTCACACCATTCTTGATTCTTGACATCTGTCTGGCCTCAGCGTCCCTTCCTGCAGGTGTGGGTGGCTGTGGGTTTGAATCCATCAGCTGCCCTCTACCTGGTTGCTGGCCCTCTTACCAGAAGGCATTTGGGTGTGTTATGACCAAGATGACCCAAAATGTGGCTCCTCCATTTTTATGGCCTAAGGTGGAGAGCAGTGCTTTGCTGTTTTTCCTATTGCACAACTGGATGTGTAACCACACACATTCCCTCTTGTAAATTAGGGTTACTAACCAAAAGGCTCAGGGACTGGATCTGGCCAACCAAGAGGGCAGTTTCATGTGGGTAAAGCTCCAGCTCACCTGTCCTCCTGGGCCAGCAGCCTGCCTCAGGTTCGGAGCTAGCAGTCAGCCAAGCCTGCACTGCTGTGCCCAACTAAAAACCGCAGCTGGTTGGCTCGCCATGTCTTCTCTCACTTATAACCCAGCTAAGGACAGGAATGTAATGCTCCTACGCACCTCTCAGCGAGAATTCCTCATCTAGGTGTGGGATGAGGTGCTGTGAGGAGCCCCACCCACAAGAGCAAGACTGAGGCAGGGGTATGTCTGGCCAGTTCGCTAAGGCTCCCTGTTCTGCCACTTTCAGGGGTGCAGTAGGAAGCGGATGGGGCCCATGCATGCATCTCCTGCCCAGTAATCCAGAGAGGAACACCTCTGACCTTCGTTGTGCTCAAGCTGACTGATTTCTCCAGTTAAGATCAGAGATGGGAGATGGCAGGCAAACAGCAGAACTCCATTCCTTTCTGTTGAGATTTATGTTTTAAAACTTTGAAATACTCATTCTCAAATAATTTGTCTCATCACATAAAAAGTAAAAATAGTAATGAAATTTTGAGGCATCTGTAAAGTTTTTCCTTGATGGTAGTTTCTTCCAGTGCGATCACGTTCTCCTTTAAAGCTGCTGGTCCTTTCAGTGAAGGCTGCGGAGAAGAGCAGATTTCCTAAAGAGCCTTTCTGTTGAAAACAGGCCCAAATGCTGTGTGGTAGCTGGTGGAAATGTGTGGCTCCTGCAGACGCGGTGTGATTTGGAGACTAGAGCTGAAGGTGACATTTTCTGTCTGAGGAAACACCATGGACAGTATATCCTGAAAGAGTTCCCCCTTCCCGACCTTTCTGCCAATATTCTGTTTGCTTGGTTTAAGAAAGGATTGGCAAAGGTGTCCAGTAACAGAAAGCACATACAACCTCTTCAAAGAGAAATCTGATTTATCCAGTTTCACATGTAAGTTATGACCCCATCATTTCATTTCCAGAAACCTGTCTTACTAATAGAGGAATGGGTAAGTAAAGTCTAGCATATTCACTGACATGCAAAGGGAGCAAAGACACACACAAACCACCCCCCCCAGTAGGGCCATGTGATGTAAATACAAAATAGGGCTTATTGAGGGAAAACTTGGGAGCGCAGACCGTTCCTTGAGCACCCATTACCTCACAGAGAAGTGTGCTTAAGCTGGGGAGAGCTGCACCAGCTCCACCATGAAAAGGATTACAGTAAAAGGACCCAATTCCATGATGCTCTCCTTGCTTATGGAAGGAAGCAAGGAACATGCCTGTGACAATATAATAATGAGCTACTTGGTCGAGGCAAATACTCTTGTTAGACCTTGTTAGAAAGAGGGAGCTTTCAGAGCTCAGCTTTGGTATCAGCCAGTTCCATGTGGCCAACTCAGATCTGCTAAGTAGTTCCTTTCTGCACTGGCTGTGGGGCTATCTGGATTTGCATAATTATGTGTTATGTTGCCTTTATAAAGAATGAAGTATGTGTGTGAGAATAGACAGGAAAAATGGAAGGATACATACTAAACCACTGACAGGGCTTACCTCAGAGTAGAATTGAATTAAGCAAAAAGGAAAAACTCTCCTTATGTGTAATGGATTTCCTTTTTTTCTTTTTTTTTTTTTAAGATTTTATTTTTAAGTAATCTCTACACCCGACGTGGGGCTTGAACTCACAACCCCAAGATCAAGAGTCACACACTCTACTGACTGAGCCAGCCGGGCACAGCCAGGCGCCTCGTGTGTAATGGATTTCCATGTTGCTTGAATTTGCTACATTGAGCATATATTGTAAATGAAATAATTTTATAGTGGAAATGTCTTGTTAAAAAAAAAGATTGGGTAAGGATGAGTAAATGTGTAAAGAACATTTTAAGTGGTGAAATAGCAGTTTTCCATTAAATATTTTGTGCATGTTTTTCCAATTCTGAGGAAAGTTTTCATTACTCTCCTGGTTTCCTTTTGGAAGCATTCTGGTTTGATCAGTTTAGACACCCACAGACAGTGAGGGTAGGTCGGTAGCAGGACTGCAGAGTATACACTTTGGAGCATAATCAGAGTATTCCAGAGGCTCCACGACCAGTCTCCCTGCTTAAGGCACATTCAACACAAGCGCATCATGCCGCGCAAAAATTGGGCTCTTCTTTGGCTTTTGTTGTGCTGGGACTTGGGCCCCAAACCTGAATCTCCAAAGTGTGAATCCCAGGACTCCTGAGAAGAGAACGGCACTGCTCTTCCACCTGCCCAGGTGATAGCGTTTAATGATAGAGTTTGCCCTGTGGCCTCTTAACCTTCCCAAGGCCGGTTCAGCTGCTTGGAGTTCGTGTGAGAAAATACAGTGCTGACTGTAGATGAGGTGATTCGGAATATGCATGATTGCTTAATCACTAGATTTTATCAGCCTTTTAAAAGATTACTTAAAAATACATGCATTCGTTACAAAATGGCCTGCTCTAATAAATCGTCCCACCTCTGGCAGAGTATTTTACCACAGCTGAGCAGCTTTTCCTTAAAGCAAAGTCCCCCTATGCTGCCCTGGGATCCCAACCTCAGAAGCAGGCTGGACTAGCCGGCCAGGGACCCAGGTCCCAGGGGAAGCAGAGGGCCCAGGGTGGGGACAGGGTGATGGCTAAGAGGGGGTGCTTGTACTTCATCTAGAGTCCTCTGTATCTTCTAATATACTGTGGCCCCACAGAGGTGCCTGCTGCAGTTGTTCTTGATTGTTCTGCATTCTTAGTGGGGAATTCCTGAGGGTAGAGCAACGATAAAGTAGGATAGATGATGAGTCTGGGGCAGGAGGCAGGGTGGTTGGGAGAGAAGAAAGGGGCACTGTTAGAAGCTGAGTTGGGTTCCCCCCGCCTTAATTCAGTATGACTGGTGTCCTTCTAAGAAGGTAGAGCATGAGACTCTTGATCTTGAGTTTGTGAGTTCGAGCCCCACACTGGGTGTAGAGTTGACTTTAAAAAAAAATAAAGTGCGGGCGCCTGGGTGGCTCAGTTGGTTAAGCGACTGCCTTCGGCTCAGGTCATGATCCTGGAGTCCCAGGATCGAGTCCCGCATCGGGCTCCCTGCTCAGCAGGGAGTCTGCTTCTCCCTCTGACCCTCCCACCTCTCATGCTCTCTCTCTATCTCATTCTCTCTCTCAAATAAATAAATAAAATCTTTAAAAAAAAAAAAAAAACTGTTAAAAAAAATAAAGTGCTATCAAGCAGGGAAGAGACACAGAGGGAAGACGATGTGAAGACGCCCTATGACAACAGACACGGAGATCGGAGGGACGCTGCCACCAGCCAGGGAGTCCTGGAGCCACCGGAAGCTGCAGCAGGCAAAGCAGGATCCTCCCCTAGAGAGAGGGAGCACACAAGGCTCTGCTGACACCTTGAATTTGGACTTCCAGCCTCCAGAACTGTAAGAGAATCCATTTTTATTGTGTCAAGCCACCCAGTTTGTTACACAATGCTATGGCAGCTTTAAGCTAAGGCCTACAGGCACTAGGAGGAGAAGTGAGGTAACACCAAAGCTAAATTTCTGCTTTATAGTTTTGGTTACAGCTGGCCTTGCTGTAACGCTCGCTTCTGATTCGATGCAGTTAAGAAACCACAGTTGAACCTTGAGACTCTTCAGACATGAGGAAGCATCTGGGCTCAGTAACCATCCCAGAGAATGGTCTTAACCTAAACAATTGTGTTAACATTTCTCTTTCACTTGTGTGACTTGCTGAGACAGACTGAGAAGATCATGAGCAATACTCCTTGAGTTCAGGCTTTCAAATGCCTAAGTCAGTGAGAGTAATGTGTCAGTCAGGTTCAGGGAGACAAGTTGGCATGACTCAGTTTGAGATTTCAGAAGAGGATACACAGTGTCGACTCAGCACTTTTATTTCTAAGCTGTAAGCAAACGTCATCTTTTCTCTTTATTGTGATCCTTTTCTTTGTCTACAGGACAGGAATCATACTGTGGGAACAATGGCTAAGTAAGGGGAAGTCACTGTAGGTTTGGTGCTAGGAGGCCCCACAGGTGTTTGCCCACCTCAGAAAATCATCTGCAAAGAAGTGAAAGCCAGGGCATCTTAATCCATCAGAGCAAA
The DNA here is from genome assembly GCF_004348235.1 of Phoca vitulina. Taxonomy (NCBI): domain Eukaryota; kingdom Metazoa; phylum Chordata; class Mammalia; order Carnivora; family Phocidae; genus Phoca; species Phoca vitulina. The sequence continues at coordinate 14,731,950 of NW_022589736.1, forward strand.
AGGCATGTGTGTTTACCACAGCAGGCCCCGAGTTGAGACCCTTGGAAGGGGCCTGTTTGTGCGGAAGCATTCAAACATCTGGGGTGGGTATGTGAGTTTCAGGCTCCATCGTCTTGGTCTGTCAAGATGAGGTCAGATGCGGTGGCGGTTTTGGAGATATGATGGGTACAGGCCGTCATAATGCCACTGGCGCCACTGCTCAATAGCTTCCCGGCTTCTCTCTTCCTGTTCTGGGGAGCAGAGGTAAAATGGTCGTGTTAGCATGGAGAGGACTCTGAGCTCAGGAGAGCCACCAAGCTCTTGACAGCCATCAACCCAAACTGCCTACCCTGTGGCGACAGGAACAAACTGTGCCAAACAGAATGTCTGAGTTGAAAGACCTAACAGAACAGTGTGTCGAAAGGTCTCACTTTGGGGGCCAAGCCCTGGCAGGAGACGGAGCTGGTAGCCAGTAGAGCCAAGATCAAAATCTGTGTCTCAGTCCTGTGCTCTTTCCCCTGCACAGCCAGCAAAGCGGGGAGAGGTAACAACTGGCTCAAAGAGGTGACAACTAGGAAACGAAGTACGAAGAGAACAGAACAGGAACGAAAAGAGACAACAGGTTTTATGGTTGAAAAAATACATCATGGAAGGAAATAACTGTCAACTTCAAGGGATGGCGTTATGAGTAATTTTTTCTCAGGCTTTAAAAATAAAATTATGTTTTAAGAACTATACAGAAGGGACGCCTGGGTGGCTCAGTCGTTAAGCAGCTGCCTTCGGCTCAGGTCATGATCCCAGGGTCCTGGGATCGAGTCCTGCATCGGGCTCCCTGCTCGGCGGGGAGCCTGCTTCTCCCTCTGCCTGCAGCTCCCCCTGCTTGTGCTCTCGCTCACTCTTTCTCGCCTATGCTCTCTCTCTCTAGCAAATAAATAAAATCTTAAAAAAAAAAAAGAACTATCCAGAAAAGGGGGTGGGTAAAGCAAAGTGGAGGGAAATTTGATAATGGTTGATTCTGGGTGATGGTTATATGGAGGTTCAGTGAACTATATACTTTTCCATATGTTTGAAATTTTTCAAGGTAAAAGGCCAAAAAGAACAGAAGGGAGTTTTTAGTAAGAAAGTCTTGATGTTGCTGTCTTTAATCAGACATGTCTCTGAATAACAACTTCGTTCAATTGTAGAATTAGGCTCCTGACGCTAAGTCCACACTGCCTGTCGTTAGGGACCATGAAAGCACGAGCAGTTTGAACAAGTCCCTCAATGTGTAAAAAGGCAACCATAAGACTCCTCAAAAAGTTAGACAGCATTACCACATAACCCAACAATTCGGCTCCTAGGTATATACCTAAGAGAAGTGAAAATCAGGGCAAGTGAATGGATAAACAAAAGAGTTATATATGCACATACACACACAATGTATGTTTAATTCAGTCATAAAAAGGAATGAAATACGCCAGACACAAAAAGACATGTACTGTGTGATTCCACTTATAGAAATACCTAGAACAAATTGGTAGAGACCAAAACGTATTAGAGGTGAGCAGAGACTGTGGGGAGTAGGGAGTTAACTCTTGGATATTGGGGACAGAGTTCATCTCTGAGGTGATGAAATGGTTCTAGGAATCCATAGTGGTGCCGGTTGCACAACCGTGTGAACGGGCTAAATGCCACTGACTTGTACACTTCAAAATGATGACGATGGCAAATTTCATGTAAATTTTACCACAGTTTTTTAAGTAGTTGTGGAAAATGTTGGGAGGATAGGAAGTTCTAACAGATAAAGATAGTATCAAGGACTCAGAACCCCCAAAGACGTCCTTTTTTCCAAATGTGGGCTTCACCACCAAAAAGCCTGTGAACCTGACTTTGGTGCTAGTGAACCTCATTCTTTGGGGCATTGGGCAAACAGGACGGCCTGGTGACGTCAGGATGCAGAGAAAATGGGTGTCCCCATGGTCCTTAGCCCCCATGAGAGCCAGATGCCCTCGACAAGAAGGACCCCCTGTTACCGCTGGGTATTCAGGCATCATGGCTGCTGGGTATATTTCCTTCCTCTGTGGGCTTGGAGTCGGTGCTACCCTTGACGCTGGAAATCGCCTTTGGGACTTAGTACCCCAGGACAGCCCAGAGCTTAGAGTCAGGCCCCAGCTGGAGCTTTGGGTCTTCAGCCCATCAGACCTTTCTCAGGCCAGATAGATCAGCTACTCTTTGCCAATCTTGAGAGCATGGTTTTGACATAGAAGTTGATTATTTTTCTCCAGGTCATGCCGATTTCTTCGTACACCATTTCACTTAGACAAAGGGAAGACCTCCCTGGTAAAGGCCCGAACAGTGTGGCTTTTGTGTAGGGGACCACCTGTGGCTGAGCGTGTTTAGCCAAGCCCAGATGGGCCGACCCAGGCTTCCGGCTTTGAAGGTGGAAGCAGAGTTTTGCTCCCACACAGACCTCAGAGGTAGGAGCCAACACACTGTTTATCCTGGCACTTCCAGAGGCAGAACTCAAAGGCATAAAGGCATCTTTTCCTCATCAAACTAGGGGTTTTGAGTAGAGAAATAACCAGGAGCCACAGCCTTCCCAGAACAGGTCCAGTGTGTCCTGGATGGGCTGATGGGCCTTCAAGATGGGGTTCTCAGGCTCTCAGGAAGGTCCCTCTGGTCTAGACCACCTGCCTAAACTTCCTCCTTTGGAAATCCTAGACCTTTCGTTTATCCATGGTCATCCCTCAGCATTTGCTTTTAAGGGGTGGGGACAAACCTGCAGCTGCTGCCAGTTATTCTGAGAATAGGTGACACGGTCAGATCAAAATAGCCAACCGAAAAACCAGGGTCCTGACTGGTGAGTGTGTGTGGGCCTCAGAGAAGGGCTGAGAGCGCTCCGCACTGGGGTAGAGGTTCACCAGCCCTGTGGCTACCACACCGCAGTACACTGCAGTCGGTGCTCTGGGGCAGAAGTGAGGGAAGAGGAGGAAAATTGAAATGCATTTCCCATCAGCATTTACCCTCAGGCAGGCTGGATCTGCTCCACCTCTTTGCCTTCCCTTCCTTTATCCAGCCCTGGGGAGACTGAAGGTGGGGGTTGGGAGGGTGTGCTCTCCTTACTTCACTCCTCACTCCATCCAACTGCAGGGAGCAATTCCCGGATCAAAGAGGTCCCCTAAGACCTCCACACACCTGACCATCCTTCATCTATAAGAACATTTCTTGGCTGGCAAACATACCTTGGTTCGGATCCCTGACTAGTGATGGCACCTTGGAAACTCAGGCACCCTTTCTAAGCCTGAGTTTTTGCAACAAAAACACAGAAATTGTAAGACCTGAGAGGCTGGGTGTAAGGGTTGAGTGGTTCAGAGCAGTGCCCGACAGAGCAAGTACTCAACCAGTGACAACAGCTCTGTCATTACAACCCCCGTAGGCCTGTGGCCTGGCCTGCAGAGTCTTCATCTTTGTGGGTAAGGCCTCAGGCCCCCGATCACTGTCTCTCTGGCTTTAGTAGAGGACTGGTCATCCCCCAAGTGCCTGGCCCCTCACCCTAATTCATTATGAAAGGGAAAACAGTGTTCTCCACCCAGATGCTAGGGATTGGGACCAGAAACATTTACAAATGCCCAAAATAAAGTCCTATTATTAATACGGTGAGTTTAAAAAAAGAAAAAAAAAGACCCTGAAGGAATTCTGCTGGCCACATTCTCATTTTTAAATGTCTCCCCAAGCTGTTCACCAAGGTAAACAAATGTCCAACAGAAATATTTTGCCTCTGAGTTACAACGGCCTGCCCCCCCCCAACCCCTGGATGTTCCCAGAAAGCTTGATTTGGTAGGATCCAAGCCCAACACCTGTTTGCAGGGCTCAGGTGCCACCTGTGAGGCAGTGGGCATGGCCTGTAGCCCTTGGGTACCTGGTGATTGTATCCTGTTCCTAAGAGATGCCCTCAGAGAGTGTTACCTCCCAAATCCACCAGAACATACAAGCCAGGAGGCTCATGACTTCAGAACGAAAATCATGGACTTTCTCTAGCAAAGGTCACCTAAACTGGGGCCCTTTGTCCAAGCTCATGTACATTCAGGAGCTTGCTTGGGAGCATTTCCATCTTGAAGTGTGGGGGAAAGACCAAAACAAAAATAAACATAAATGCACACTCTGGCCTGCTAGCCTCAGCCCTGATCAGTGTTTCTACAGGGTTTTGCTCAGGGTGACACTTGAGGACACTTAATAGATGATAAGTCCCATCCCATGGCATGGGAGACTGGTTTGAAAACAGCACCTCCCTCTGCCCATGCCCATGCCCACACCCAGCTGCCACCACTGAGGCCTTGGTGAAATCAGCATTGCCTAAGGGAGGCAGGAGTCCTGAGGCAGGGAACAAAGTGTGCCGTTTGCCTGTCAAGAGACTCTGACACAAAAGCCAAGGCTTAGAAAAGATAAGAGCAGTTGGATAAGGGCACAAGCAAAGCGGATAAAACTTAGCACGTGCCTAACACTATGGGTGAGTTGCTTTCTGAGGTCAGGTTTCCTGGTTTGGTTACACCGGTCAGATAAGATACTGATTATAGGGACGCCTGGGTGGCTCAGTCGTTGTCTGCCTTCGGCTCAGGTCATAATCCCGGGGTCCTGGGATCGAGCCCTGCGTCAGGCTCTCTGATTAGTGGGGAGCTTGCTTCTCCCTCTCCCTCTGCTGCTGCCCCTGCTTGTGCTCTCTCTCTGTCAAATAAATAAATAAAATCTTAAAAAAAAAAAAAGATACTGATTATAGTGAATAGGCGAACAAAGGCCAGAATGAGTAGTTCCTAGAGCCATTCTGTTGATGTGAATCCAGGGGAGTTGAAAGTGAGTTTGAAACCTTTCCAACGCACCTGTAACCAGAGCTAAGCCACTAGCGTAGGGGCTAAGACAGGGAACACAGGCAACCACCGTAATCCCCAAGCAGGAGGAGAAAATACGATCAGCCAAAATTTCCCCAAGCCAGTGGAAATATAGGTGTTGTGTTCTCTTCCGTGCCTTCTCAAGTTCTGTAGCCATTTGTGTGACTTTCTTCCTTCAGGACTCCAATAGATGTGAACTGAGGAAAGAGCCTCTCTTACCCCTCCCTCGTCTAATTAAAATTTAGGGAGAAGTGGAAGCAACTTTTGATTTTCCCCCAAAGGCCCATTTCCCCGAAGATACTGGCTGAAGAGCTCTTACCGTCATTTTGCTCCTCCACGAAGTTCTCAAACTCGTTCCTTTGTTCCTCGTAATACTCTCTCTGCAGCTCATCAGCCCGCAGCTTCTGCCTGTTCTCCACTGGGAAAGGGCAAGAAGTGAGAGTTGCCTCCAAGAATGGGGACAGCGGCACGCATCCAGGGGAACACTGATCATTTTGCCTGAGAAACTTGAACCTGGCGGGGAAGGGTTGTTTGGGAGGGGGACGGATGGGGGCTTCACGAAGATGGTTTACTCCTGACACAGACTTTAAAACTTGAAGGACCCAGGAACTCACCCTGTCCAAGCACCATATTTTACAAATGAGAAAAGCAGTTTAGCTTCACTCATAAAATTAGTGGTGCATCTGAGTATGCTGGGCCAGTTAGAAACTAGAAATCCAATGATTAGAAATGAATTCTAGGAGGGAATAATCAACTTAAAGTTAATTTCAAAGTCCCATGTTGGGCTTCGAGCTCAGCAGGAGCTCTCTCAGGCTCTCTCTCAAATTAATAAAATCTTTAAAAAAAAAAAAAAGTTAATTTCACATTAATACCTCTAAGTCTTTAGTCTTTGAGCACGTGTCACAGCCAAAATGTGTGCCAGGCGCAGATTAAAAAGGCAAGTAAAGATTCTGTGCCTATATTTTAGAGGCCTGTAGTCCAGATAAGGAAAAAGATACAAAAATAAGTCATGCCCAGCAGTATGGCTGTTGTAATAGGAATGTATACAGGGCACAGTGATGGTAGGGATGATAAAATGAGGTAGGGAGATCTGAGAGGATCCTTGATATCCGTGCCCTTAGGCAGTTCCCTCCCTTTGTGTGGGCTGGCCTTAACTGACTCTTCTAGTGAGCAGAGGATGGAAAACATGATGGAATGTGGCTTCCTTCTTGGGCATCTCTTGTTCTGAGGGAAGCCAGCTGCTGTGTTGTAAGCGGTCTTATAGAGAGGCCCACTCATGGCAAGGAACTGGCGGCTTTGACAGAGAGTCAGCAAGGCACTGAGGCTTGTTTGAAGGCAGATCTTGCCATCAGGCCTTGAGATGACTGCAACCTGGGAGAGGTGCTGAGCCTGAGGCCCCCAGCTAAGGCATATCTGGACTGCTGAGCAACTAGGAGACTGTAAATGTGGTTTTAAGCTGCTAAATTCAGGGTCCATTGGTACACAGCAATAGATAACGGGTACAGAATATGAGGTGATCAGGTAAACTTCCTGAAGATACTGACTGCAGGTATCCCTTATTTTGTAAGACAATGCATTCTAGTAAAGTTGGCTGTAAACTTTTTTTTTTTTTAAGATTTTATTTATTTGAGAGAGAGAACAGGGAGAGGAGCAGAGGGGAAGGGATAGAGACTCTCAAGCAGAGTCTACGCTGAGCGTGGAGCCTGATGTGGGGCTTGATCTCATAACCCTGATCATGACCGGAGCTGAAACCAAGAGTCGGACGCTTCACCAACTGAGCCACCCAGGTTCCTCAGATGTAAATTTTTTTATGAGAAATCTGAGTTCCACGTGATAACATTGGGGGGTACACCTCTGTGGTCAGAAGAAATACCCCCAGTGATAAGTGAAAACTGTCACCAAGAACATACAAATATGGGAACCATTCCTTGGCAGTTGAACAGCGTAGCCCCCCAGCAGCGCCTTGAGCCCCAGTGGGAATCCCCGCCTGAAACACCACATCACACCTTCACCAGCAGGTGAGCTGTTCCTCACCTGCTTTATTTCAGCCTGAAAAAAATCTTTCTAGATTGGAGATCTTTTGGTGTAAAATAGTTCTCCGGTTCACCCATTTCTACCCTTAAATCTTGACCTCTTCTTAACCAGAGCTCTGGTTGTCTGAAAGAAATTATTGAAAGCTCTCTTAGTATCAAGGTAGTTGCTTTTAACTGGGCTTCAGCTGGACAAATCCACAACAGCAGGAAGGCCATATCTGGTGCAGGAGGAACTGGTCCCTCAAGGACACCTCACACTCCTCTGGTATGATCACATCAAAGAGGGGAGACTCAGGTGCCATTGTCCCCACCAGCTTGGCTGTGCAGGAGGAAGTCAGGGGGACAGTGATGATGGAAGAAGAGAAACTGAGGAAGCCGTTGGGTCTTGCCTCACCCCACATTACAGGGGTGCTAGGACAAACAACAAAGGATTTCTTTGTGTGATAATAGTACCATAAACCATCTGAAATGTTTGAAAGTTAAGTGGCCTACAATAATAAGTAAATTAATTAAATACTTGTTATTTATATTACATTACTTTATGTAACTGAGAGTAAAAGTCCAATTACTGTGAACTGGTCTCAGTGCAGATTCCTTAGGTAAATCCCATGCTTTTCCCACACTTAGCCTTTACCCACATAGTTGTGGGACTCTGGAGGCAGAAGGAATTGGTACTCCAGTCCTTCCCCCACACTTACCCCCTTGCCCCACATCCACACATTTCTTAAGAGGGAATTGAGGCTCAGAGAGGTGCAGTGACCTAATCAAAGTCACACAGTTGGTCAGGGCATAGCTTGGGACGAGCCAGAGCCCCAGGTGCTCACACTCCACTACTTGGCCCAGAACACACCTTTCGTGGCACCATCCCCCTTATGATGCACCCTGAGCCCAAGTGTTGCTCCAAGTCCTAGAAACCCACTGGGGATAGGAGGGAAGGGGGTTTGGAGTGTAGGAAGCAAGTGCTTAAATGAGCCATCACCAATTCCTAAAGAAGCATTTCCATTCCTATATACTTCAAAAAAGAAGCAGTCTTCCCAAATTGCCTTTCTGGAGATGCGACAAATGGGACCCTTGACTCAGCAACAGCTAAGAACAATTTAAGTCTTGGGACAAAATGCCACGTTGGCACTGTGCATTCTGTGCATCGTGTACATCCCTTCTGAGGTTCTGCATTTCATTCTTAGTGCCTCCTCTCGTACTAAAGGAACCTCCTGCATCTTTACCCAGAAGCTTAGAGATGTCAGGTGCCTGTTTCCTGGTTCCAGATTCCAGTCTATCAATGTCACTTGCCTTTTACCCAGCCTGAGACCTAACTGGGCATTGTTCTCCTGCCCACACAAGGGAGTCACCCAGATGACAGCAGGTGAACTCAGGTGCATCCTATGTCTTCACCAGGCTGTCCTATTTGAGGTGAGGGACCTCACGACTTCTGTTTGAGGTGAGGGACCTCTGGCTTCATCATGCTCCTCGTGGTTCTGAATCAGCTTACAAGAATGGAAACTATTCGCCTCTCCTAAATTCACGCCTGTTCCCCACTGGAAGTCTGGCAGGAGGCCGCTTATCTGATTTCCATCAAGAACTGCCCGGCCTTCATCACAGCCCTTCCCATGTTTCTGGGTGTTTGCTACCTTCTAAATCTCAAGTTGGGTGAGGCCTGGAGATTTTCCCAGTGTGGTTCATACTTATCCAGTTGGTTGGGGGTGGGAGAAAGGAATTTCATCTCCAAGCATTTTCATCATTTGAAAACAGTCCTGTTATTTTTACTGAGCAAGTTAGCCTTGCAGAGCGTGCCGAGGTACACAAAGAGTTTATTCAGACATACGCGCAAGTAATGAATCAAGCCACAGACTCAGAGACAGAGCTCAGAGTCCTTGGAAGAATCTAGTTCAAGGGCAGAAAACTTAGATGCCTTCAAGGGTTGGCAGGTCATGGAAATGAGGGTGCCTGCCAGGCAGGGGACAGCAGGGCCTACTTCAGACTAAGAAGGAGACATGCTTCCAAGCTCAAAAGCCTTCCAAATGCATTGAAAATGAAAATTTAAAAAACAAACACACAAAAAAACACTGCTGGCTGAATACCACAATTTCAGGGGCTTATAAATAAGGAAACTTGGAGCCCGGGGAGGAAGAGGCCAAGGCCACTTAGCACAGCTGTCACCAAGCCCACAGCCCCAGCTCCCAGTCCCGTGTGCCCTCTCCCTGCCTGTAGTGCTGGTGATGGCTCTTGCACGTGAGGCACTGTCTGATACCCCCAGAAACCACACACCCAGATCCTATGTTCCCTCCTGACTAAAACATATTTCTCCTTAACGTTTTAAACTTCCTGAAATTGGGATGCATCTCATCTCTGTTAAGTGCGTTCGATGTAGCCCTGCCCCTTTTTGTTCCTTACCCTGGTGGTGTAGTCAAAGATGTGACCTGCAATTGAGGAAATGTGGAATTTCTAATTCAGAACCACCATCACTTTGATACCCAATGGCCTAGGTGGAGCCTTCCTTGATCCCCCAGCAGTCCCCACAGCCCAGCTGACTGTGAGAAAGGAATGGGAGGGGCAGGCCTCCAGCATCCTTACCACTGGCCTCGTCTCGGGATTTGGGGGACCGCTTGCCGCGCTTCTTGAGGAAATTTGAGGCATCTAATTCTTGCATGAAAATCTTCTGTTCCACATCTGAAACCCGAGAGAGGCCCGTCACAACCAGCCCAGGTTCGCCAGGGCTACCGCAGTAGCTATCCCACCCACCTTGCACCCCTGGGTGGCCCTCGCACTCACCTTCCTGGGCCTTTTGTCCTGCCACCTGCTGGGTACCCACCGATGCACCAGTCCCCTCCTGCAGCACTATGGGAGAACACAGGGTGAGGGCTGCGGCACCTCAAGGGGAGCCCTCACCCAGAGCTGGGCTGGGACAGCCCTTCCCAGACACTGTGACTTGCCAGGCCCCAGTGTGGGGCCCTGGGGCCTGCAGATCCCAGCCATAGAGCGGTCTCCCCAGGAAACCACCAAGTAAGCTGTTCTGTGTTGTGTTATACACACACTAACACACACACAAACACACACACCCCAGGCACAGCTGTCTTAACAGTAAACACCCCCCTTCCTACCTGGGCCAGCTGAGCAGCCTCACCTAACACCAATCCATCCTGGAGCCTCCCCATACTCACTGGTCAGGAGCACAGCAGCTGAGAGACAGGAGGCCATGAGCAGCTGTCTCCAGGCCATTGTTGGAGGGGCTGAGGCTCTGTTTGGGAACCACAGGGCAGAGAGGGTTCTGCAGACCCTGAAGCCAGCCGCCAGGTCCTCACGTCTGTGCCAGGCATGCCAGGAGGGAGGGAGGCAGGAGACCTGGATGCCCCTGGGGGGGGGGGCGTGGGAGGGGTCTCAGCAGTGGCTTCCATTGGCTGCTTCCTGGAGCACTGGAGATGTTTTTGGCGTCCTGCAGACCTTCACAGAAGCAGAGCCTGTCGTCGTCGGGTCCCGGCCGAGACTGTTTTGAAACGGCCTTTCCAAGATTCTGCACCCAAGGAGTTGCTGTTGGAATGTCCAGCCCAAGAATCAGGATTCCAAAAACTTTCAAAGAGATCCTGGAATCTGCTTCATGGGAGGTGGGGGACTCTAGTCTTGGAGGCTGAAGCCTGTGGAGGGGAAGGGAGTGGGCCTCAGTGGGAGACTTTGAGATGTCAGGCAAGGAGGGACCAGAAAGCCTGGAAGACCCCCTCAGGTGACCCTCGCATGGACACATAGGCTGTTAAAACAGTAACCAGAGTACCCCTCACTTTGACATATCCCCCAGCTGATGTTCACTGTCGAGCAAAACACAGACCCCTGTGCTGGGGTCCCAGCGCCCTTTCAAGACTTTGAGGAAGAGAGGCAGTCCGCCTTTCACTGCAGAGGGAGAACAGCACACAGTGTGTGAAGAGCCCACAGCTGAGCATGCGTCTCTAGAAGGAGACAAAGGCACACCCCATGTAGGGGAGTAAGTGAGTTCCTAGAAGTGGGAACACTAATGGGATCAGAGCTCTTCGGGGCCATCAGAGTGCAGTCCCTTTGGAGATACGTTCCTGATATTGTGATTTATTATGAATGATCCTCGACTCATTATTACTAGCTGAAGAGTTGCACTTTGGACGTTGTTTAGAGTTTTCTTAATGGCAACCATCACTAAACCTAGAGCACAGCCCACACCTACCTGAAGGTGTGGGGAGAGGGAGGGCCCCATGGAAGTCATGTCCCCCAGTTGTCTCATCAGTGACCTTCTTGACCATACCTGGGATGACAAAGCTAAGTGAGGCCATTTTGAGGAAATACAGACAGTTCGGTAATACCAGAGCCCAGGAGCATGTGGAGGGCGGGAGGTAGGCAGGGCCGAGGTCACAGGAAGGAGTTTGGTCTCCATCTTTGTGAGGCAGCCTAGTGTGTGGGCTATAAGCACAGACCCTGACCAGGCACCCTGGATTCAACCCCAGCTCCAGCCTTGGCCAGCTGCATGGCCTTGGGCAAGTTATTTACCTCTCCATGCCTAATCCCTTCCTCTGCCACACAGACTGACGTGAGGATTGGAGTTAACACATCCAAAGTCAGAATGGTGCTTAGCACGCATGGAGCATTGGATATGTGTTTGCTATCATGACACAGTCATGAACCATTGAATGATTTTGAGCAGAGAAGTGACAGGAGGGGTTTTTTTTAGGAACACTACCATCCCAGTGATGTGGAGGGTGGGAGGGACTAAGCGCTAGGACTTAGAGAAGCCTTTTGCAGTAATCCAGGTGGGAGATGGTGTCATCAAAAGGCAGGAGGAGCAGGCATGGAGAAGACAGAGCATTTCAAAAGACTGAAGAAAGAATCAGTAGGGCTCGACTGATTAGCTAGGGGTAGTGAGAGGCTGGGAAGTGTGCAGTCAGATGGCTCCCCTGTTTCTGGTTTGGGGAACTGGGTGGATGGATGGCAAGACCATTCAATGAGGTGGAGAACACAGGAGAAAGTTCGAAGGACATGCATTGGACAAATCAAGTATCTGACACTGTGGGATTCAAACCAGATCTTCTAATGTCAAATCCAGTGCTCTTCTCATTTTCCCACAACAGTAATTTTGTGAATACACTAAACCATCACCACAATCAACTTTAGGACACTTTCAGCACCCCAAAAAGAAATCCCAAACCCATTAGCAGTCACTCCCCACTTTTTCCAATCCCCAAAGCCCTAGGCAACCACTAAACTGCTTCCTGTCTCTGGATTTCCCTGTACTGGGCGTTCCATCTAAATGGAATCATACAATGTGTGATCCATTGTGACTGGCTTCTTTCACTGCAAATACTGTGTTCAAGGTTCGTTTATGTTGTAGCACACATCGGTACTTCATTTCTCCCTGCTATGAAATAGTATTCTTTTGTACAGATATGCCATATTTTATTTATCCATTCACTTAATGGACTTTGGGTTGTTTCTACCTTTTGACTATCATAAATAAGGCTGTTACAAACATTCTTCTGCACAGTTTTGGGTGGACATACGTTTTTATTTCTGTTGGGTAAATACCTAGGAGCGGAATTGTTAGGTCACATGGTACCTTTATATTTAACTTTTGGGAACTCTCACATTATATTTTACATCTTCATATACTCATCTTTCTTCTCAAGTGCTGTGAGGTCTCTTTGAAGAGACATTTCCATCTTGCTCTACTAAAATGATGCCCAGCATAGAATAGTACTTCATAAATGTTCATTGAATTAATCAATGAAAATACTCTTGGGTGAGGGCATTAGAAGGGAACATTTCTAAGCTTATTTCAATGGGCTATTCATAGGAAGGTACCCACACGGGGACCCAAAATTTCCAATTTAATGTATCACTGGGTTCAGGATTGTTCTCAAGCAGCAGGAACAAATTTTGTGGTGTACTTATGGATTGCATTAGAGGATGGCCAAGTTGGCTTTATCATTCTCCTCAGCTAGACCAAAGTTTAGACAGTTTTCTTCCTGATGATAGGCCCCTGACCTCCCTTTTCTTAGAGCATTTACTTTAGAAAACTTGCAACTGTAAATTCTTTCTCTGCCCCTTTGAAATCTATGCAGATCTTCTCCCAGTCTCTTGCTGGTCTTACAATCCAGGAATATCTTTCTCAGGGACCTGGAGACCTTCTTTTTGAAATGAAAATACCAAACGAGAGAGCACCCCTATCTCCCAATCTCTATGGGAGGGTAGACACTTGGCTTTGGTGGGCACCTTGCTCCAATTGTGAAGGGCAGTCAACAAATGCAGGTGGCCTGAGATTCCCCCCACCCCACCTCTTAAAAACTCTCTAGGTCCTTGCTTCAGTGGACTTGAGTTTAGTGTCACTCTTCTGTTGCAATAGTCCTAAATAAGGTCTTCCTTGCCTATTTAATTTTGTCTTTTACAATTTTAACTCTGACAAGGTCATGGATTCAACATATCACCTGATCCACCTGGGCCTGCGGGCATGACTCATGTAAGTGGAAATGGCCCTTTGGGACAGTGTGTCCAGGCAAATGAGATCCCTAGATGCTATGGCCCATGGTAAGTGTTCTTCCAAAACAAATATGTAAAAGCCCATTTTCTGCACCTAATATTAAGAATATATTATGCTCTGGGGCGCCTGGGTGGCTCAGTTGATTGGGCTTCCAACTCTTGATTTAGGCTCAGGTCATGATCTCAGATTCATGAGATCGAGCCCTGAGTCAGGCTCCACAGTCAGTGGGGAGTTTTCTTCTCCCTCTCCCTCTGCCTCTCCCCCTGCTTGCGCACTCTCTCTCTCTCAAAATAAATAAGTGGGTCTTTAAAAAAAAAAGAATATATTATGTTCTTCCATGTTACTTCATTTTCAGTGGACTAATTATGTTCCTGAGCCTGTTTCCCCTGCCCATTTGATAGGGTGAATTAAGGATTATACCAAAAGAGGGACTCATGACCCTGCGAACCAGGGGATCCCCAGAATTCAACTTCCTCAGGAGTCCCCATAGCGAATATAGATGAACATTTTTCCTGCCACCTTCTCAGGTTTCAGGAGCAGAGAGAATAAAACATCTTCGATGTGAATGTGAGGGCATGTTTGTTGAGCAAGAGGGTGACAGTTTGTGAAAAATGTTTCAGCTTATTTGATGTGCCCCTGGAGCTGACTGTGTTGACACAGTTGGGTGTGAAAAATGAGAGCTTGGTGAGTCAGGACAACATGTCTGAAACCTTTCTCGTTTCTTATTTTCCTGTAAAAGACATTCATTTCTCTAAGTGCCTAGCCAGAGTGTCATGGAGCTTCTTTATAGCTTTTCCCCTCACATACTACAGAATATTATTAGTCCCTATGAAAATGGTTTCTAGAGGTCTCCCTGGGGAATTAAGTCTGAGGGGCGATGCCCCCATTCAGAAAAAGGCACAGAACATTCTACAGCTGCATGGAGTACTGCTGAGAGATCACCCATATCTGTGTTGATACTCAGCAGGCAAGCACTGTGATGGTTACAGTATTACTAAAATATTAAAATACTTTCCTATTAATGGATAAATAGCCACTTTCCTGAGCCATCTTCCCAAAGCCCTCTACTGCCCCCAGTGCTCCAGGCTCTCCCCCAGAACCCATGCTTTCCACAATCCCTTCTCGAAAGGGGTGATGTTTGGCCCAGCAGGGAGCCTGCAGAACCCTGCTCTGCTCCCACAGCTAGCCTCGATTCTGATTTGATCCGTGCCTGTCCTGTGCCAGCTAAACATATTTCCTATCACTCTGAACTCAGGGCTTTCTGATTACTCACTATTCCTCTGAACTTGCCTTGTATTTTGTCTACCTCTTCTCTTTGTCCCCTCTGTTCTGTTTTCCATATGAAGTACTGCCCCCAACCACTGTCAGAAATTCCATACCAGGGGCGCCTGGGTGGCTCGGTCAGTTAAGTGCCTGCCTTCAGCTCAAGTCATGATGTCAGGGTCCTGGGATCAAGCCCCGCGTCCAGCTCTGTGCTCAATGGGGAGTCTGCTTCTCCCTCTCCCCCTGCCCCTCCCCCTGCTCATTCTTTCTCTCTCTCAAATAAATAAAATCTTTTTTAAAAAATCCCATACCTACTACAAAGCAGGGCACATGTTAGGGTATATGTGTGAAAGAAGGGTACATATCAATTGGAAATGTTTTCAAACACTTGGCAATGTGGTGTCATAATGGTTGTTGACAAGAGGAAGCCATAACAGTGTAGGCATCCAGATGCCCTACCAGAGGTGTTACACTACAATAGGTTCTCCTGGTTTGCTGATTCTTCTTGAATAGGGTAGGATAGAGTCAGTTATTGGTATAAGGGAAGGGTGAATTGACCCTATTTTTCTGGAAGATGAACTTGAATGGATAGATCATAACTGTTCTGAAAATTAATCACTTGGCTGGTCTCAGGAAAGTGTGTAAAAAGATCTTTAGTGCTCTGAATGACAAAAACTGGCCTTACCCTTTGTGGGAGGGGAAAGAAAGGAAGAAGACAGGGTGGAGAGGTGGTTTGGGTCAGTGAAGGGGAACCTTGGGCAGGTCCTGACTGCGTTCCTTGGGCTTCTTGTTCATGGATCCAGAAAGAGCTGATCACTAAGATTGCTGAAATTCATTACACCTTGGGCTTAAGGCCCTAGACTGAGTCTCCTGGGGCTCATCTCTCCCCCAGAGATAGGAAGTAAAGGACCTTTGTTCTACTACCTGTGACAGCAACTAGAGCAGGCTACCCAGCCACCCCCATCTAGCCTCCATCATGGCAGCCTGTGCCCCCATCTCCAGGAGCCTGAGCCTTCTGGCTGAGACCCACTTGCTCCCACCTTCATCAGCAGCCTCTTGCCTCCTGACCTAAGAGACTGAACCACTGCCCATTTCCTGCGCTGCCCATGCTTTGGGAGTGACACTTTGGTGTCCGGGGTCATTGGTGTATCACAGCCCAAATCTTCACTGCTCAGAAGTTGACCTGTCAGGAATTTAAAGAGCATCCTAGTCAGAGTGGCTCGAAGCCCCTCTCCTAAAAATGACCCTTGAGGGGAAGAAGTCTACCGCTAAGGATTTATTGCTCTAGGATGTGATAACACCTTAGCAAGTACAGCTACTTTAGGTACTGAAGACGACCCAGCTAGCAAGACTTGGGTACATCTCACCAAGGCCAGGTTCCAGCACAAACTGCAGTCTCACCAGGCCACCGTCCCAAGACCAAACTCCCAAGATGCAGCCAAGGCAGATCTCCAGTGTACAGCGGGGGAGAGACTGAATTTCTGGACTCTGCCATTGTCATCAGATGGGGGGGATCTCAAATGTTCTCACTCTTGGGATGGATGGAGGTGCATTCACTTTGCTCTGAAGGGTCTAAAGATGTGGACCTCACACTTGACTGCACATTCAGATCTCCCTGGTGCTGTAAAAATAAACAGTGCCTGGGTGCCAGCCTGTGCGTGCATGTGTGCATGTGCGTGTGTGCATGCGTGTGTAATCAGTAAGTGCTGAATACCTGAATCTATTTTTTGCCAGCTTTATTTAGGTATAATTGACAAATGGAAGTTGTATGTATTTAAACTGTACAACTGATGTTTTGATGTACACATTGTGGAATAATCCTTATAATCAAGCTAATTAACATATCCATCACCCCAACCTCTAAGGTTCTTGTTCAGTTTATGTGAGGTCTGAGCATCGATATCTTTTACAAACATTTGAGGTGGTTATAATGAATAGCTAAGGTTGAGAACCACTAGTACAAGTATATATATATATTGGTTATACATGTGTACAGATGCACATGCTTATACACACACACATACACATTCAGAGACTCATCCAATTTTTTTTAAGATTTTATTTATTTAGGGGCGCCTGGGTGGCTCAGCAGATTGGCCGTCTGCCTTCGGCTCAGGTCATGATCCCAGGGTCATGCATTGGGCTCCCTGCTCAGGGGGGAGCCTGCTTCTCCCTCTCCCTCTGCCTGCAGCTCTGCCTACTTGTGCTCTTTCTTTCTCTCTTTTAAAATAAATAAATCTTAAAAAAAAAAAAGATTTTATTATTTTTATTTGAGAGAGAGAGAGCACAAGCAGGGAGAAGAAACACAGACTCCCTGCTGAGCGGGGAGCCTGATGGGGGGCTCCATCCCAGGACCCCGAGATCATGATCTGAGCTGAAGTCAGATGCTCAGCTGAGCCATCCAAGTGCTCCTCGAATTTTTTATTTTAAAAAAATATATATGTGTGTGTGTTAGAAAAAACTTGTAATGGGAGTGGTCTTGATTTTCTTCCTTTAGTTTTTTTGGGGTTCTTTTTTTCAAGTTTTGTACAGTGGTCATGCAATCATTTATAATCCCAAGGAAAGAAGGCAAAGTGCTATTTTTAAAATAACTTTACTGATCTTTCTAGATCCAGCTCAGCTCTCTGTATGAGCCACTTCAACATCCATCTGACTTCCCTCCTCTGAATTCCTCCCAGCCTCTGACCACTACAGTGCACCCAGCACTTCACGGAGACTACAGATGCTTGCTGTCTGTTCCATGCTGGTATCGTGCCTCCCCGTAGCCACGGAGTGCCCGGAGGGCAGGGTCTGGTGCGTCTTTGCAGGGACAGAGGTATTATTGATAACCTGGGCCTGAGCTGGCGCTGGGAGTCACTCAGTTCCCTGAACAAAGACGCTCTCTCTGTCTCTGGAGATGAAGCTTTCTGGTCTCCAGATGGGCTATCTAGGAGAACGGAAGGGAAAGGATGCATTGGCAAGGTCTATGGAAGAACATACAAGTGAGGTCTGTGGGACAAGAGGTATGCGCCAAGCTGGCTAGGGTCCCTGTCTGTCCAGGAATCTGGTGAATGTATAGCTCTCCACAGTTCTGGCGGCTCGCCACATCTTAAGGCAGACCCAGGGAGGAGGGGAACTGAGCCACATCAGGAAGCCTGGGCAGGGGTGACCTGTGGCAAAGGAAAACAGACACAGAGGCCCCTGTCTTGCCATCCTCATGGGGTTGGCTTTGAAGGCAAGCCTCTGCGGGGGCTCTTGCTAGGCTAAGTCCTGCATGGCAGGCCTGGGAAACCAAAGAGACTGGAAAATGGAGGTAAGACCCCTGGGCTTCTTCCTCCTAGTAGATGTCAAAATACATCTTACTTGGAAGAGAAAAGCATCATCCTATGTGACTTCCCAGTTGTACCCCAGCACTGGGGAATATATTAGGATGTAGCTTCCCTAAAGTTTGGACACACTAGCACTACAAAATGCTCGAAGATGAAAGGGTTCCAGAGTCAAATAAATTTGGGAACTACTAGACTATTCCCCTCCTCTCTTCCAGATTCACAATGCAGAAGTGTATTAAAGACTCTGACAAGTCCTGCAGCTGGAAAATCCTAGCATCCCTCCACATTTAATTGACAGTACCATCTTTATTCATGGAGCATCTGTTAATAGCCAAGGCCTGTTTTGGGAGGATCTGAATTGGTTACTTTATGGCAAGAGAGTCCATAGCTAGAATGGTATTTGTCAATAATTCAATTCCATTTCTAAGAAAAAGCATAAATTGGGGCGCCTGGCTGGCTCAGTCAGTAGAGCATGTGACTCTCGATCTCAGGATTGTGAGTTCAAGCCTCATGTTGGGTGTAGAGTTCACTTAAAAATAAAATCTTAAAAAAGAAGAAAAAAATCATAATTTAATACGTATTACATATTTGGACCACTAACCTCAAATAATATACTGGCCAATTGACAGATTATTAAGTGGAAACAGTTGCGTTTTTTTAATGACAACATAATAAGCTGTGAGCACCAAAGTCATTGACAGAATTGTCTAGGAAAAGAGTGGTCAGTGTAAGCAGGAAAGCTTTTAACAGCACTGGTGTAGAGGAAGATGCAAGTTTCTGAAGAATGAACACAGTATGCCTCAGGAGGGGGAACCAGGGGAAGCATTCTAAACTGGGGTTATTGGTCTTACCTTTTGATAGCGCAAAAAATCCAACACAGGAAGGATAAATACAGATATGGACACACGAAAGAAGGAAAATCATATCCCTCATATGTCCAACTTTGGACCAGATTGGAAAGATTGTGAATTCAGGGTCATCTGTTCTGACCAGTGAGAATATCAGGAAAAATGGCATCTCGTCCTATGATCTAGTTAGACTCTGATTAGCACCCTTTTGAAAAACAGCCCAACTTAGGGCATGGAAGCTCAAAAATCATTTGCATATAAACAGAGCCTTAAGCATATAATAAATCTGTCCTAGAAACAGCAGCTCTTGACATCTCATTACATGTACACTATCCTTCATGTCATCAGTTCTTCTGACATCTCTGGGAACTCAGGGCAAGTGACAAGCCATGGCCATTATTGCCAGGGCAAGCTCCTGCCCTAGCTCTCTGCTGCCGGACAGCCCCCAAGGAAGGCTGGCTACCCTGCTGACTACCTAGCTCAGGAGCTTGGCTTTTATTTTGTTTTGATTTGTTTTTTGTTTTCACTGAAGTAAAGCAAGGGAAGTGGCTACTCTAAGATCTTACAGTGTCTTAACAGCATGAATTGTCAATGCTGGCAAAATTGTTAAAATTAAAAAAAGAAAACAAAGTCCCCCGGCCCCAAATCTTTGCCACTTGCACTTTTTGGCACAGCTGATTCCAGGGAGGGCAGCTAGAGATGGACAGGTAGAGACGTGGCTGCTAAAAGCATGGGCAGGAAGGAGGCTGATTCTTGAGGCTGTCATCCTTATAGAAATAACTGGGGAGTGAGAAAGGCAGAGACTGGCTGTCAATGTGGCACAAAGAGGGTGGGGACAGAGTGTTCCAAGCATAGGAATAGCTGTTCAAGGAAAAGATGAGAGCAAGTGTATGTATGATCGTGTAGGGTATCTGTGTTGTCCCAAGGCCAGAATTACCACATTTGATTCTCAGGACAACCCTCAACCCCATGGTGGGGGGATTATCACCGTTTCAGAGATAAGATCCCTGAGGGCCCCCTTTTTCTCACTGAGGTCCTAGACAAATTAAAGAACAAGACAGAGCAGTAGGTGAAGGTTAAAATGTCACCTTTATGGCTCAAAATCTAGAGTGTGAGGAGCCAGCAATGTATACAAGTTCCAGTTGCTCCACATCTTCACCAACATCTGGTGATGTTACTATTTTTAATTTAACCAGTTGAGTGAGTGTTAACAAAACCATATCACATTATGGTTTCTGTTTGCATTTCCCAGATGTTGAGCACTTTCTCGTGTTCTTATTGGCCATTTATTTGTATGTATTCCTTTGTAGAGTTTCTGTTCAAGTCTTCTCATTTTTTTATTGGTCTTTTTATTATAGATGTTTATGTTCTTGATACAATATTTTGTCAGATATAAATTTTTTAATATATTTTTAAATACTTTGTCCAAGGTTTCAAAGATCTTCTGTATTTTCTTAAACAAGTGTTATATAATCCACCTGGAACTGATTTTTGTGTATCGTATGAGATAGGAGTCAACATTCGTTTCTTCTCCTTATGGATATCCAGTTGTTCCAGCATCATTTGATGAAAATTTTTTCCTTTCTCCATAGAATTGCTTTGCTACATCTGTCAAAATTCAGCTGTATCTGTGTGATTATTCTGTTCCATTGATCCGTTTGTCTCCCCTTATGTCAATACCAATTGTCTTGATTTCTATAGCTTTTTACGTCTTAAAAGCACGTGGCGTAAGACCTCCAACTGTGTTCCTTCTTTTGCTATTCTGCATGGTTTTCTACTTCCATATACATTTTAGAAGCACTTTAGGGAGATTAATTTGGGGAGAATTGCAATCTTAACAATATTGGGTCTTCCAACCAAGGGGTCTAATGTTTCTTTCCATTTATCTTGATCTTCTTTAATGCCTCACAGCAATGTTTTATACTGTTCTGTAGAGAGGCCCTGCACAGCTTTTGTTGAATTTATCCCTAAGAATTTTATGGGTTTTTTTTTTTAGATAGAATTTAAATTTTTTGTTTTCTATTTACTGCTAATATATACAAACGCTATATACTTTTGTGTATTGACCTTTTATCCTGCAATCTTGCTCAATTCCCTTTTTATAGTAGACTTTTGTAGATCCTTAAGGATTTTCTGTGTACACAGTCATGTTGTTTGTGAATGAGAGTTTTCCTTCTCTCTTTCTAATCTGTATGCTTTATGTTCCCTTAGCACAGCAGTTGAAGTCTATGATGAGAGGTTGCTTAGAAGTGGAAGATCACCGTCTTAGGGAGAAAGTATAGTCTCTCCTGGCTAAGTGTGGTGTCAGCAGTTGGTTTTCTGCAGGTGTCCTTTATTAGAAGGAGATCATTTCCTTCTACTTCTAACGTGCTCACGGGCTTGTCATTGTTACTGGATTTTGTCAAATGCTTTTACTGCCTCTACTGAGATAATCCTACAATTTTTCTTTTATTCTGTTAATGTGCTGGATTACCTTGATTGACTTTCAAATGCGAAACCCACACTTTGTATTCCTGGGGCAAACCCTACTTGATGATACTGGATTATCCTTATTATTTACTGCTGAATTCTACGGCTCCTATTTTATTTAGAGTTCTTGGGTCTGTGTTCAGGCGACTTGTCTATAGTTACTTTGTAATATCTTTTACTGGTTTCGGTGTCAAGGTAATGCTGGCCTCCTAGAATGAGTTAGGGAGTATTCTCTCCTCCTCTCCTTTCTCAAAGATTGTGTATAAGATTCATATTATCTCTTCTTTAAATGTTTGATAAAATTCACTAGTGAAGCCATCGGAACTTAGAGTTTTCTCTGAGCCTGGAGTTTTGTGGGAAGTTTTAAATTACAGCTCCAGTTTCTTTAACAGATAGGTAATAGATATATAGATACATGGCTATTCAGATCTTTTATTTGACGCAAGCTGCCAAATTTATTGGCAGAAAGCTGTACGTAATATCCTGTTCTTAACCTATTCCTGTTTCTGTACTGTGTATTCATGTCCCCTCTTTCTTTTTTTTTTTTTAAAGATTTTATTTATTTATTTGACAGAGAGAGACACAGCGGGAGAGGGAACACAAGCAGGGGGAGTGGGAGAGGGAGAAGCAGGCTCTCCGCCGAGCAGGGAGCCCGATGCAGGGCTTGACCCCAGGACCCTGGGATCATGACCTGAGCCGAAGGCAGACGCCTAGCGACTGAGCCACCCAGGCGCCCCCATGTCCCCTCTTTCATTCCTAATACCGGAAACTCACATTTTCTCTTTTTCTCTTTATCAGTCTTGCTTGGTGTTTATTGATTTTATTAATCTTTTCAAAGAACCAACTTTTGTTTTCATTGATTCCCCCCCATTGCTTGTCCATTTTCTATTTAATTGACTTACACTCTTTATTATTTCTTTTCTCTTATTTGTCTTATTTTTTCCTAGCTTAAGAGGGAAGTTTAAATCTAATAAGCTTATTTATTTTCTTCTTTATTCTTTTCTAATATAAACATTTAAAGTCATAGATTCCTCTGTCAGCACCACTCTAGTCACGTATCACAAATTTGATATGTTGTGTTATTGGTTTCTAAATGTTTTCTGAGCTCCCCTGTGACTCCTTTGACCCGTGCGTTATTTAGAAGTATGTTGTTTAGGGGCACCTGGGTGGCTCAGTCGTTAAGCGTCTGCCTTCGGCGCAGGTCATGATCCCAGCGTCCTGGGATCGAGCCCCGCATCGGGCTCCTTGCTCCGCGGGAAGCCTGCTTCTCTCTCTGCCGCTCCCCCTGCTTCTCTCTCTCCCGCTCCCCCTGCTTGTGTTTCCTCTCTCGCTGTGTCTCTCCCTGTCAAATAAATAAAATCTTAAAAAAAAAAAAAAAAGAAGTATGTTGTTTAATTTCCAAGTAGTTGGGGATTTTCCAGATAACTCTTCCAATAGATTGTATGGTCACAGAATCTATTTTGCATTATTTCAGTCCTTTGAAATTTATGGAGACTTGTTTTATGGCCAGTATTTGGTGTGTGTCAATAAAAATTTGGATTCACTTTGATTTCTGCAATTGTTGACTGTCATGTTTTTTCAACATCAAGGTCTAAAAAAAACTTTTGAGGAATGCCTGGCTGGCTCGGTCAGTTATGCGTGACTCTTGATCTCAGGGTTGTGAGTTGGAGCTCTATGTTGGACATTGAGCCTACTTAAAAAAAATTTGTTTTTTAAAAACTGGGATTCTCCTCACACCTTTTAAGGTGGTAGGTGCAGTTTGCTTATAAGTTTAAATAATTACAAGTGACTTTAGGCATATTATAAGCATTCACATTTTTTTTTTTTTTAAGATTTTATTTATTTGACAGAGACACAGCGAGAGAGGGAACACAAGCAGGGGGAGTGGGAGAGGGAGAAGCAGGCTTCCCACTGAGCAGGGAGCCCGATGTGGGGCTCGATGTGGGGCTCGATCCCAGGACCCTGGGATCATGACCTGAGCTGAAGGCAGACGCTTAACGACTGAGCCACCCAGGCGCCCCAAGCATTCACATTTTTAAGTAGAGTTACCATATTGCACTTTTAAATGTATTGAAGAGAATCCAAATACGTAGTGATTTCATAGTCACCATCACTCATTTTCTTTAAAAAAATGCATGAACAGGCTCTTCTTTAACAGTTGGAAATTTGACATACTTTCCCCTTCCTCCTTGAACCCTTATTTGCAATCTATTGGGCTGAAATGGCAAGTGGCAAGACCCTAGAGCCTTTTCATTCCACTTCTTCACAAAATATTTTCCAAATGCAATGTATCTTTAAGCTTGTAAGTCATTCATTTATCACCCTATCATACTTCTCTGTCAGTGCTTTGTGGGTTTTTTTTTTTTCTGAAACCATAATCCCTGGTGTTAGAATTTTTTCTTCTGGATTGAGTTGTCATTATAGTTAATATTAGTACATAACTGATCAAACAACATAATTACTACTTATTAAATTAGAAACAATGGATGATGACTTGGTAGATGTTAGTCATTAAACACTTCTTTGTGAAATGAGTGTCATCGTATGCAAATTATATATGTGTGCGTAACTATTCTTGCTAGATTGGGACAAGATTCAGCAACAGTATTTTTCCTATTTTTTTCATTTTTATTGATAGAAGAACTGATGAAACTTTTTCTTGTAAATACATAGATGAGGCAAGGATTTTTAGTATGGTAGCTGTCACCCAATTCTTTTAAAGTCTTCTGAGTTATAAGCCAAAAATCGCATAGTGATCTATCATCAAATATTATTTATAAAGACCTATCAGCTGACAGGTCTATTAGACCTTTCAATTTTGATGAAAATAAAGAACTGGAAACCACTAGAGTTGGAAAAGGATTTGTTACCTGTCATTAAAGTCATTTGCTCTCCCAGCTTCTGGAAAACAGAATAAGGATTTTATCAAGACTTCTAAAATTATTTATTATTAAATTATTATTTGCTAATAAAATATTTCAACAAAAATTTTATCACAAGCATACCTTCTGTTAACTTTAATCAAACACTGGGAGCTGCATATTTTGTTCATTGCTTCAGGGGACATGCCACCTAACCAGACTGCAAAGAACATTATAAAGTCAAACCAGCCCCCGCAGACTTGCTGTCATCAGAAGTCTGACTTTTACTTTTCAGATTAAATAAATCTGCTAATACACTTCCTGGGAATACCATCTTCTGAATTCTGCTTCTAAGGTAAATAAACTCACCTTGAGTTTGCCTCTGTGATGAGATCAATCCTCCTGGCCTATGGCTTTTCTCTCTGATATTCTCTTGGTTTTATTCTCACCAGAAGTTCCTCAGAAGCAGACAGTTCTGAAGGGTTTTACTCCCTGGAGCAATGAATCTCATTAAGATTCAGAAAGATTTTGGAAGGCCTTTTGTTAGATGTGGAAAGGAGAACCCACACCTCCATCCAAGCACATTCTGGGCAGAACAGCTTTGGGAAGAGAATGTACGGAAATTGAGGACCTAGGTCTTGATCTTCTCAAAATGGTCTGTGGCCCATACACCAGGCAAGATCCCAGGCACCCCCGTCTGAAGTTGTCTGGCCTAAGAAGCCTAAGGCAGGTGCAGATTTAGAGATGAGGGACAGGAAGAGGAACCAGCAGGGGAGGCTGAGAAGGAACAGCCAGTGGGTTAAAAGATTCAAAAGAGGAAGGTGAGTTCTTGGCAGAAGGAACCACATGCGTCTGGTCAACATCGGCACTCATTCTCAGAGGGATTTCTAAGAGTTTGGAAAGCGCTTCTTTTGGAGAGTCCCAAAATGGCTGTGCTGAGGTCTCTTAGGTGAATTTGGCACAGGAAAGTGTGAGTGCCCTGGGCTGCTCCTTCTCCCTCACCGTCTATCAGACTTCTGTCTCTTCCATGTCTTAAACACCATCCACTGTAGTCCCTTTTTCCCTGAATGCATTTGCCCTGATAAAGGCTGTCATTTCACACCAACACTGGTTTTCCTGCCTCTACTCTCTTTTCTTTCTCTCTCTTATCCTGCAAACTGTTGTGGGAGTCACTGTTCTGCGTTGCAAATTTGATTGCGTCACACCACCACGCTCACCCCTCCAGGGGACTACCACTCCCTCTGCCAACAGAGCCAAGATTCTGTCCAGTTCTCTGTCAGTCATGGGCTTCCTGGACCCCTAGACTCCATCTCCAGACCCAGGGGACAGGTCTTGATTGGCCAGGCCAATTGAGTAAATCCTCTTGCTAATCATTGATTTGGGAGAGGACATAGGAACTTGAGGGGTGAAAGGAAGCTCACAGGAATGGAGGAGGTTCTGGAACAGGATTCTTAGTTTTTTAAAAAGAGACACAAAGAGGGGCGCCTGGCTGGCTCAGTCAGAAGAGCATGCGACTCTTGATCTTGGGGTCGTGAGTTTGAGCCCTACATTATACGGTGTAGAGAATACTTAAGTAAAAAAACAAAACAAAACAAAACAAAAAGCCTTAAAAAAAAAAAAAGACACAAAGAAAGGATGAAAAGGAGGCCACTGCAGCCATTTTGTGATCATGAGCAACATGATGAGGACAGAATAGCAAACAGGTGAGAATAACCTGGGTCTTTGATGACACTGAGTATATCGTGCCCTTACTCTGGGTTTCCAGTTATATGAGTTAATCCAAATGGACTAAATTGTTACTGGTTGCCTCCAGAATCAACTTTTTCTGTTACTTGCCAGCAAAAGCACCTTGAGTGACTCACCACTGAATATTGAATAAATTCCAAATTCCTTTGCACAGCAAAAAAGTATTTTCATCATCTGCCCTGTTTTACCTCCCGGTCCCGACCACCCCCCCAACCCCGTCTTTCCCACGGTGCTCTGGCATATCACACCTTGGCCATGCCATGCGGAGTCTCCCTTTCTTCACAGCCTCTCTGGTGAGCAACCTCTCCTCCTTCCCCACCTGGCAAACTTTTTAATTTTTCAAGATTATTCTCAAGCACCCCCTTCTCTTCAACACCTGGCTTTCCTGACCTTTCCAGGTTAAAGACACTTTCTCTTCCTTGTGGCCCCACTTCCCCCTCTCTGCCCTTTGCCATCCCTTTTCCTTGTCCATACCTCAGTTTTAGGACCAGCCTCACCCCAAGCATTTAGATTTTTACACGGTTTCCCTCCCCCTTCTCCAGTAGACTCGGAGTTCCCTGAGAGCAAAGACCCCCTCTTCCTCAGTTCTGTTGCTCCCAGGGGTCACGACAGTGCCCAGGTCGGCATGGTCACCTGATACATATTTGTTGCAGAGGACTCATGTGGAAAACTTGGAAGAAAGCCAGAGAAACAGCAACAGCGTCCAGGCAAACCTGAGGGTTTGGACAGGAGAGACATGAACTCAGCACTATGGTAAAGCCCATTTCTAACATCAGCTGGGACTCAGGAGAAGCTAGTTTGTAGGGAGAGAGGACGAAGCAGCTGCTAGAGAAGGGGAGTCTTGGATTCCCTGAAGGACTATGTCCCTGGCCAGGAGGCCTGCGGTCCAACTCTCTAAATGTCATGGAGTGACCCAGGATCCCCATCATAAAGGTTCCCCTTGTGCTCAAATTGGTTCCTGCAACCAAGGTTTACTCAACTAAACACACACGCCCGGGGCGCCTGGGTGCCTCAGTCGTTAAGTGACTGCCTTCAGCTCAGGTCATGATCCCAAGGTCCTGGGATCAAGCCCCGCATCGGGCTTCCTGCTCCGCGGGAAGCCTGCTTCTCCCTCTCCCACCCACCCCCCCGGTTATGTTCCCTCTCTCGCTGTGTTTCTCTCTGTAAAATAAATAAAAAAATCTTTTAAAAAATAAATAAATAAACACACATGCCCAACTTAAACAGACTTTGGACTTAATGACTTGCTCTGTAATAGTATCTGCTATTTTCTGTAGGACAAAAAAAAACAAAACAAAAAAAACACAACCTCAAACCTCTTTGCTTATCAGCCTGGTGAAATACATTGTGGTTTTCCATACCAAGAGTCATTTGCATGAACTTTTAAAAATTAATTTTTAATTACTGTAATATATGAATACATTCTCTTTATAGAAATTAAACAATTATAGATGTTTTAAGGTAAAGTACTGTTAGGGGTTTTTAATTCTCCTTCCTTGGTTAACAATCAGTAAATTGCAGACACATGTATCAGCCCAGAGACAACCCATCGCCCACCCCCACCCTTTGAGCTCAGGGCTCTCATAGACCAGAGGTGAGTTCTTTGAAGTCAGAAAGCACGTCCTAATCATCTTTATGCGATTCACACACAGTGTATGCCTGCGCACACTGTTGATAATTGAATGAATGAATGAATGAATGAATAAGAAAGAAAAAGAAAGAAAGAAAGAAATCAGGGGATTGGACTACATGATCCTTAAGACCCTCTCTATTATGGCCTGTATATTCTGATTCTATAAACTATTCATTTGCCCACTATTTATCAGTGGATTACTGGACACCATTTCTGTGCATACAATAGAATCCCTTAACAATACTGACTACCGTAAGCATGATCAGTATCTATATTAAAGATTACTCTTACTGTCTGCCACTGTTACATTTCAAGAAATATAAGTTGAATTGTAGTATAACTGAAATTTTGGAAAAATTTAAAGTTCTTAATATGATATGAGATAAAATCATTCGCTAAAAACTTATAAATGATCTTTTAATGCGTTATTCCAATGACAAAGTGGCAAAGACTTTGCAGTCCAATTGCTGGGGTTCAAATCCTGGCCCCACCACTTGCTAGCTGTGTGACCTTAGGAATGTTACTTAACCTTTCTGTGCCTGAGTTGTCTCATTTGTAAAATGGGGATAGTGATTATGTTTAGACTGTAGAGTTGTTGCAAGAATTAAAAGCATCAGTATAGGAAACTTGGGTGGCTCAGTCAGCTAAGTGCCCAACTCTTGATTTCAGCTCAGGTCATGATCTCAAGGTCGTGAGATCAAGCCCAGCGTCAGGCTCTGCACTGGGCATGGACCCTGTTTAAAAGATTCTCTTTCTCTCTGTCCCTCTGCCCCTCCCTCCGTGCTCTCTCTCTCTCATAAATAAATAAATAAATCTTGTTTTTTTTTTTTTAAGCACCAATACAAGTTCAGGGCTTACAGCAGTGCTGAGTGCCCAGTAAGGCATAATACAGGTGTTAGCTGCTGCTTTGTTAAAGGAGAAATTGATATTATTCAAACATAATCAACTGCCAAGGCACCCCATACATGGTGCCAACTGACTACACAGGAACCTCAGGGGCTAACTTCCCTAGCAAATGCCTGGAGGGCCAGAAACACAACCCAAAAGGGCAGGGCGCCCATGCCCTGGGAGAAGAGAAAGACTCAGCAGTTGAACTGCTCAGCGGCTCACTCACTCTTCCTCCTACAGCAGTGACTCCAGCCAGCCCCTGTGTAAATGCCCTAGGACTAAGGAGCAGGCTGTTTGTTGTGACACACAGGCCACTTGCTGTGCACTCCCTCCCCTTTCCTGCCTCACGTCCCTGTCGCTCTTTCTGGTCTCCTGGGACTGCATTCCCCACTTAAGAGTTGGGACATCCGCTTCTGCCTCCAGCCCCGATGTTTAAGGATTGGGGCTAAGGTAGAC
Organism: Phoca vitulina; assembly: GCF_004348235.1. NCBI lineage: Eukaryota > Metazoa > Chordata > Mammalia > Carnivora > Phocidae > Phoca > Phoca vitulina. The sequence goes on from NW_022589736.1 coordinate 14,760,783, forward strand.
ATTTCCCATTGCATATCCTCCAAGCTTCACCAAGGAAAATAAAACAGAGCTCACGGTTTTCTTTGGAATTGTGAGTAAAGAGCATCCGCAAAGGGGCGCCTGCGTGGCTGAGTCGGTTAAGCGTCTGCCTTTGGCTCAGGTCATGATCCCAGGGTCTTGGGATCGAGTCCTGCATCGGGCTTCTTGCTCAGCAGGGAGCCTGCTTTCCCTCTGCCTGCCACTCCCCCTGCTTGTGCTCGCTCTGTCTTCCTGACAAATAAATAAATAAAATCTTAAAAAAAAAAAAAAAAGCCTCAGCAGGTATTCTGAGTATGATGTGATAGAAAATGCCTGGACTGGGGATCAGAACTCCTGGATTTGCCAATGTCATCTTTTGCCCAAAACAACTAAATTCCTTTTCAGAGAGCGTATTACCATAAAATGGAGCAACATATATTCTTCCTCCCTACTTCACACTAATAATATGCGTTACTTATTTAGCACTTATTTAGTTCCTGCTGTACTATATGATCTGTTTTGATATCCCACCCACAAGCTGGATGCCTTTACTTCAGAAGACAGGCCTTATCACTCCCGGTTTTCAAATGAACACTGTAAGACCCAGAGAGGTTAAGTAATTCACCCAAGGTCACACAGCTCCTTAGCATCAGAGCCAGGAACTAAAGGCAGGTTTGTCTGACCTCCAAGCTCATCATCTTTGCACTGCTGTTCTGCTTGTCCAAGGAACAAAATGCATATAAAAAGATGCTAAACTCCATAATAATAACATACTAATAAATGCATAGTAAAATGTACTCTGGGAGGGGCGCCTGGGTGGCTCAGTCGTTAAGCGTCTGCCTTCAGCTCAGGTCATGATCCCAGGGTCCTGGGATCGAGCCCCACATCGGGCTCCCTGCTCTGCGGGAAGATTGCTTCTCCCTCTCCCAGTCCCTCTGCTTGTGTTCCCTCTTTCGCTGTGTCTCTGTCAAATAAATAAAGTCTTTAAAAAAAAAAAATGTACTCTGGGAGTTGAAGACACTGCTAACCACATTTATTCTCATAAAGGCCACGTTGAATCATTTTGCTCTGGAAATAAGACACAAAAATCAGTAACATAGGGAGACAAAAGTTATTTCTATCCTATTGGTCAGTCCCTAGTCCTTCATTTTGCTAACAAGTATCTCCAGACCATCCTTGCCATAAGTTTTAAAATTGTCTCAGGCCACTAACGAAGATTGGCTCTGTCTAAGCTATAAGAGGTGTAAATTATACCAAGAAATACCAATGCTACCAAGAAATAAAGGAATCTGGATGCTGGAAAAATAAAGGCATATATTAAAACTATAATCGTGTTTGGAAGTGGGTTACCAAAGAGAACAGAAGCAAGGTTGAAGCTCCTGAAGCGTCATTGGCTGCTTGAAAGCTTCAAGGTGCGTGTTATGTGCTAAGTTGTTGCCCAAAATTCCTAACCCCCAGTAGCTCAGAATGTGACTGTATTTGGAGATAGGGCCATTAAAGAGGCAATTAGGGTTAAATAAGGTTATTGGGATGGGCCCTAATCCAGTGTGACTAGTGTCTTTGTAAGAAGAGGTCAGGACACAGACGCACGGAAGGAAGACCATGTGAGGTCAGAGGGAAGACGGCCAGCTAGAAGCCAAGGAGAGAGGCCTCGGAAGAAACAGCCCTACCTGCGCCTCGATCTCCAGAACTAGAAGGCTGTTACTAAGCTGCTCAGCTGGGGTATTCGTGATGGCAGCCCAAGCACACTAATACAGTGTGTGTGTCATGAACAAGGCCCATGGGCTCCATACTTTGTGACCACAGTCAAGAGTGAGAAATCCAGGGTCGCCTGGGTGGCTCAGTAGGTTAAGCGGCTGCATTCGGCTCAGGTCATGATCCCAGGGTCCTGGGACTGAGCCCGACGTCGGGCTCCTTCCTATGCAGGAAACTTGCTTCTCCCTCTCTCACTCCCCTCTGCTTGTGTTCCTTCTCTCGCTGTGTCTCTTTCTGTCAAATAAATAAATGAAATCTTAGGAGAAAAAAAGAAGAATATGTATTCTGTTGCTTTAGGATGGAATGTTCTGTATATATCTGTGAAGTCCATCTGGTCCAGTGTGTCATTCAAAGCCCTTATATCCTTGTAGATCTGCTTAGATGATCTGTCCAGTGCAGTGAGGGGGGAGGGTGTTAAAGTCCCCTACTATTATTATATTGTTGTTGATGTGTTTCTTTGATTTTGTTATTGATTGGCTTATATAATTGGCTGCTCCCATGTTAGGGGCATAGATATTTACAATTGTTAGATCTTGTTGTTGGATAAACCGTTTAATTATGAAGTGGCAGAGCCAGAATCCCGAAGCCCTCCACCTTCCTGTGAAACCCCCTCCCCCAAAGCATCCAAGAGGACCATCAGTGTTCAGGCGGGTGACAGCAGAATCCTCACACCAGTGTTTCATTTGCAAAGCATTCCTCCTTAGAGTCAACCAGAATTCCTGCCCGCTTTATTAGCATGGGGCCTTATGAGCACTAAACCCAGAAAACAGCTTTGTAACATATCATCACCTCCTTCTTAAGGTGTTGATTTACTTGTCTCACCCTCTAGCTTCAATCTCGCTGTCCTCAAAATGGGTTTGTCACTGAGTCCTTGTGAAGTCATGGTTGACATTCAGTTGTCCTTTGAAGTATGAGCTAAGAATTTTACTTTGGTTAAAAATATCGAACACACACCACCTCACACCCATGAGGATAGGTACTGCCAAAAACAAACCAACCACAAAAACAAAATAACAAACGTTGGTGAGGATGTAGAGAAATTAGAACCTTCGTACACTGTTGGTGAGAACGCAAACTGGTACAGCCGCTCCTGAAAACAGTATGGAGGTTCCTCAAAAAATTAAAACTAGAAATACCATACGATCCGGCAACCCCATTTCTGGGTATATACCCCAAAGAATTGAAAGCAAGGTCTCCAGGGTTGCCTGGGTGGCTCCGTCAGTTGAGGGTCTGCCCTCAGCTCAGGTCATGATTTTGGGGTCCTGGGGTCCAACCCCCCCATCTGGCTCCCTGCTCAGCAGGGAGTCTGCTTCTGTCTCCCTCTGCTCCCCTCCCCTGCTTTTGCGAAGAGGGAGGTGGGCGGCCCTCCCCTCTCTCTCTCTCTCCCCCCCCTCAAAAAAAGAAAAACAACTAGGGGTGCCTGGCTGTCTCAGTCCGTAGAGCATCAGACTCTTGATCTCAGGGTCGTGAGTTCGAGCCCCACATTGGGTATAGGATTACTTTAAAAAAAATAAATCTTAAAAAAATAAGGAATATCAAACTAACAATAAAAAAACGTTGAACTCAGCACAAACATTTTCTAGAGCTTCTGAGTTGTGAGCCAACTTCTCAGTCACAGTCACCAGCTTTTCCAGCCCCCCAGCCTATACGGAAGAGGTTTCATAAAGAGAGCAGTGGAATTAGAGGTGGTTGGAACACTCAGAAAAAAACATACTGGGACCCGAAATAGGTGCCGAGGCTTGCGGGTTAAGTGTCTCAGTGTCCAGGAGGATGCTCTCTTATGTAGGAGGGACAGCTACAAAAGTGAGAAGTTTGGTGTTCACATCGAACAAGCCATAAGTAGCAAGTGTCTCGTGCGTGGGCATAGTGTGAGTGGCAGGGGCGGCGGGGAGGTGGGAGGAGGAAGAGACAGGGTTGTCAAGGGACCTACCATTGCTGTTTGGGAAGGCAGAGTATTAACATGGACAAAATCGTGCTTTCAGGAAAAGTATCAAGTGCCAAGAGTCGGTCCCTGCCGAACCTCCGGGGGCTGGCGGGGGGTGGGGGGGTGTACGGGAGCTGAGTTGCAGGGCTTCCTTGGGTTAATAAGGAAAGACTGTGCCCAGGTGGAGTTGGTGTGAGCCATGGAGCGTTATTACTAGAAATGGCCTTGGGAAACGTGACCGTGTTGTTGACAGTAATTGTTCATTCAATCAGAAGCTGATTCAATTAGAAGTTTTGCAACGTGGCTCAGTCTGTGGCTTACAAAGGGGGACCTCCCAGCAGATACCAGGAGCAAAGGTCTATTTATCCTAAGCTGTCAGCGCCCATCACCATAGAAGGGGATCCTTTCTATTCGCTTTGGTCTGCACTTTGAGTACCTCCTATAGTCCTTAGAGGTTAGTCTCTGGGCAAATAAACACTCTCCCAGGGTAAATCCCCTTTACACCCACTGTGGAACCAGGCTGTTCCTCATTCTGCCAAGATGCCATGTAGTCCCATGCCAGCTCTTCATTTTGCAGCTGACCTTCACTGCCAGCTTTCCCAGATGGGTCCACACGGACAAAACGAGCCATCCTAACTCATCCCGGTGTTGTCTCTCTTCCACATCTAGTCCTATTGCAGGGAATGGCTGCTTTGATATTTGTAAAATGAATGAATGGACAAAAGGGACACAGATAAAATGGGAAATGAATTGTTTCCTGATTGACTAGTTGGCCTGCACTCAAAACTGCATAAGGGAAATAACGAATTGTGCCGCCTGGTTTTCCTATTGGAGTTTTTTTTTTTTTTTCTGTTTTTTTTATTATGTTCAGTTAGGCAACGTATAGTACATCATTAATTTTTGATGTAGTGTTCAGTGATTCGTTAACTGCAGATAACACCCAGTGCTCATCACAACACATGCCATCCTTAATACCCATTACCTGGTTACCCCGTCCCCCAACCCCCGCCCTTCTGTAACCCTCAGTTTGGTTCCCGGAGTCCAGAGTCCCTCATGGTTTGTGTCCTCTCTGATTTCTTCCCATTCAGTTTTCCCTCCCTTCCCCTGTGGTCCTCCACGCTATTCCTTATGTTCCACATGAGTGAAACCATATGATTATTGTCTTCCTCTGCTTGACTTATTTTTCAAATTTCTTTTACATTTGAAATTAGTTTCCAAAGGTTTTTTGGTGGAACAGTGTTCCATACATGCTGTTTACACAGGCATTCCTTATGTACATTTTATGCCCAGTTATTCTGTAATCCAGTTTCCTTAAACCCTGTCAGGGATAGTCTTGCCTTCTCCAGTTTCCAGCTGGACCTGACCTTAAATAGGGTGTCTTCACAAAGAAACCGACAAAAACAGTGAATCTCGATTTAGGAAAACTTGTGCTTAGCAGATTGACAAGAAAGGGACTCTATGTTAATTTCTTACCAAATTATATTTTTTAAAAATCAGGACTATGTCTCTTTCCTGCCCCCAGCTGGTGTAGAAATACAGCACTCAATAAAATAAATTCCCCCATGGGGCACCTGGGTGGCTCAGTGGATTAAGCCTCTGCCTTAGGCTCAGGTCAGGATCACAGTGTCCCGGGATTGAGCCCCTTGTAGGGCTCCCTGCTCAGAGAGCTATCTGCCTCTCCCTCTGCCCCTCCCCGCTGCTCATGCATATGGGGGTGTGTGTGTGTGTGTGTGTGTCTGTGTGTGTCTATGTCTCTCTCAAATAAGTAAACAAAATCTTTAAAATAAAATAAATTCCGCCAGTTTGTGCCCATTAGAAATCCAAACTATCTAAAAAATTCCCTTTAGTTTGAAAGAGTTTAGGTTTCATTCCTAAATGCGGAGGGTTTTCAGCTGCCTTACTCAATAAAAAATAGCAGATGAAGCCACCTTTGTCTTCCTTCTTCAGGAACAGAGAAAAATGACTTGGAAAGATCCGGTCTATTTTTTTAAGGTGGCTGCTTGGGTTGGAGAAGTAATGCAAGGAATCCTGTGTCAGAGCATGAGCATCCGCCCTTACTTTTACTCCACAATGCCCTTCATTACACATGCCTGTGTTAGTGTTCTAGATCTGAGAAGTCTGTCATGCCATGAAGTCAGTGGGTGGTGGGTTTTCCGGAAGAGGGATGCAAAAGTCCCCGTACCCTGAGTTTCAAAGGATTCCTTTGAATCCTGGGTGGCTCAGGCGGTTAAGCGTCTGCCTTCAGCTCAGGTCATGATCCCAGGGTCCTAGAATCCAGTCCCACATTGGGCTCCCTGCTCAGTGTGATATCTGCTTCTCCCTCTACTCTTCCCCCCTGCTCGTGCTCTGTCTCTCTCTCTCTCTCTCTTTCTCTCTCTCGTGCTCTCTCTTTCTCTCAAATAAATAAAATCTTTAAAAAAAAAAAAAACAACAAAGGATTCCTTTCTGCTTGGGCAAAGAGCTAACTGAATGAAAGAAACTGATTGAACACACTTAAATGAGACATCAATCACTTTTATTAGGTGCAACCCTGAGTTAGTTCTCCTGAAAACAGTAATCGGCCACTGTTACATGTATTCATCCATGAAAGCAACAGCTCTGCACGCAGAACTAACCACATGCCAAGAAGTACCTGGTCTTTGCGCGCAGTGATTTGGATAACAAGTGATAGAAAAGATTAGGGCAGCTTGTTAAGAAAACATTTTCCTTAGGCACCTTGATTCCTTGTGGTTTTCTCTCAAAGAGCTCCAGCAGAGGGCTACCTCACAGGTTGATCCTCTTTCCTTTCACCAGCCGCCCTCGAAATATATACAAATCCTGGAAATAAAGCCAAACACAGTGAGTTGATGGAACACTGGGAATCTGATGTTCAGCATAAGACAAAGTAGATTTCTAGCATCTACCAACAGTTAAATGGAAAAACTCTGCACAGGAGTCCTGTCAATTAGTAAATAAACCATATTCCAGGACTCCAAATAATGTACTTGCCCACATCTAGAATAGTGTCGAACAAACTCAGAGAGCAAGTCCCCAGGAGGTCAGCCTGTGTTATTTGGCACTGCTGTTGACCACAGGTATCTTCAACCGGCTGAGCACGGAGTTTGGTCACAACAGCCCACACTCCCCCCTTGTCCTGCTTTCCTGTAGACGCTGCCCCATTTTGAGTGATCTGCTCCTAAGTGAAAATGATGTCATGAGTTATGGGTTCATTTGTGTTTTTTTCCTTTGTTCTTAACAAAACAATGCAGACTTTTTTGTTTCTTGTTTATTTTTGAGCAGACAGCAAGGTCAGGTGAAAAACACAGGTTTCAAAATTCGACCTCATTCCAAAATGTAGCTCTGTCACTTACGTCACTTTGGCCAACCTTTGGACTTTTCACTTTCTCCTTAACAGCGTGGAGTGACGGAAACCTGGGTGGCTCAGTGAGATAAGTGTCCGACTCAGGTCATGATCTTAGGGTGGTGGGATCCAGCCCCATGTCTGGCCCCTCGCTTAGTCGGGAGTCTGCTGGAGATTCCCTCCCTCACTCTCTCCTCTCCCCTGGCTTGTGTGCACTCTCTCTCTCTCTCAAATAAATAAATAGATCTTAAAAAACAACAACAACAACAACAACAAAAAACAGTGAGAATGATTGTTCCACTGGGTTTTGGTGAAGAAAGTAAGAATAGGGCTATGAAAGTGCTCTTGTACCTCACAAAGAACTTTATTGCAGAAGTTAATATCATTATTCTAAGTAAAGCTGAGAAACTATATCTGCGAGACTAACATTTTAAAATAAATACAGGAGGGGCACCTGGGTGGCTCAGTCCGTTAAGTATCGGACTTTGGCTCAGGTCATGATCTCAGGGTCCTAGGATTGAGCCCCCTGTCAGGCTCCCCATTCAGCAGGAAGTCTGCTTGTCCCTCTCCCTCTGCTGCCCCTCCTCCTCCCCACCCCCGTGTGCTCTCTCTCTCTCTAGATAAATAAAATCTTTTATTTATCTAGAGAGAGAGAGAGACACATAGCAAGAGAAGGAACACAAGCAGGGGGAGTGGGAGAGGGAGAAGCAGGCTTCCCACTTCCCATTCGAGCCGGATGCCAGGCTCCATCCCAGGACCCCGGGATCATGACCTGAGCCAAAGTCTGACACTTTTAAAAGATTTAAAATCTTTTTAAAAATAAAATGAAATAAATACAGGAGGCAATTCATTTATCACAACCTGACAAACCTCAAACATAATGTATGCATGCTTTAAAGATCAGACTGTTGCACGGAAGCCCCACTTGACAAAATACGGTGCCTTCATAAAGCATTTTAAGTACTGGACCAAGGAAGAAGGACAAGACTTTCTGCCATCTGCAAATGTGAAATGAGAGCCTTTTCAGACATGGGATAGATTCATAGGTTCGAAAGGGAGAAGGGGCCAAGGGAGAAGTGAGGTTCTTAAGCTGGGAAGGAGTTTCAGAAGATGACTCCCAATGGCACAGTAGCTTAATGTTGGTGTATGGTACTCTTCCCAGGACCGGAAGGCCCAGAGTTATCATGACACTCGGTCTCCTTGGGGGTCCTGTCACCCCCATAGGAAACGCATGCATTTTTGATTAATTAAATTAATTATAATAACTATAATAAATTAAAACATAGGATCAGCTTCTCGGTTCAGAGGCTAAAACGGACTTCATTTACAAAGTAAATATGTTTATTTGCCTTGACTGTAGTTTGGCTGCTAATCATCATCAGCGTTGAATGTCCACTAGTTATAAAGAATTTACAAGTGATGTGTATTAAGTAGAAGGGGATATGAAATAATGTCTCATGCCCCCTATTGATAAGCATCAGTGGTTTCTGAAGTCTGCTCCATGACACTCCAGATGTGAACTGACCCAAGCAAAAACCTGCTTAAGAACTGCTTTCTGGGAGTCTTATTGGATTTGCATAGATGTAAATACTCCGCTCTGTACACATAAAGGAGGCCTGTGGGTGAGAGCCCAAACCATTACCTTCCCTTCTGTGCATTCAGAAGGTAGCCTTTGTGCTTTACTTGCTCCCCTCCAGACCTGTTTTCTGTTTCCACCTGTCTGTCCTTGCACAGGATAGCCTGCATACCACAGGGCGGCCAAGACATAAAGAAGCCTGGGGTGCTCAGGTGCCCCCGCCTGGGAAGCAAGTACAAGCTGAAATCCCACTGTCATTCTTAGTGGGTCTCAGCAAAGCTTCTGCAAGGCGCTCTAAACAAAGCATGTTATACTTCCAAAGTACATCAGGTATGAGAGTTAAGCAGCTGAAGGAAAGAAGAAAAAAAAAGTCTTAACCTATCATCTCAGAGAAACGTACCCTCAGCGTGGCGTCTTTTGGAATTCCATGTAATCTGTTTGCGACCTCCATAACCTCCCTCTCAAAGGCTTCTTGACTGGTGCCTTTGACATCGATGTAGTGGCAGTCCGAACTGGCGAAATGGCAGGAAATTGCCTGTGCAGTGTGACAGGATTAATATTAGGAAAAAAACCATTCCATTAACACCAGCAACCAAACAGGGAGACTTCTTTTAGAAAGTCAGCTATTTCACTCAGCGTTTGATTTCTAGAATGTTCCATGGTGTCCCGTATAAGTCTCTTCAGGGTTCAGTAACCCCCACCCCCACCCCCCAGGGACAGTTAAAGGCTGACTGAGAAATTACAAGAGGTTTTTAGCTCCCCGTGATACTTGTTTTCAAAATGGGCAGGGAACATAATGACATGAGTAAGAGGACTTTAACTTTTTAACATGTGATTTGTCTAGTGTGTGGATGTCCTCAAGTCCTAAACAGGAATGTGTTCCAGCGTTCTTCATCATCTTCGTAGAGAAGTTAGTTACTCAGTTGAGTTTGTGGTGGGTTGTTATTTCAATGGCTACAGATCATGAGAAAAAAAAAACCCCACAAAAATACCTTGCAAAAGAAAATAATATACACACCCACCCCTCTCAAATCAAACAGACATGTGAAGTCCAATAGCATTCACATACAATCCCCATCTTGTTTCCTTCTGAAGGTAAGATGGAGGTTACTTGTTTCTCCCCATTCTTGAAAAAGTTATAAGCTGATCTAAACTTAAACCCCACTTTCCTAGTTGCAAGTTAGTTCTCTTGAGGTGACCATGTCTACTGGAAGGACTGCCTGCGTTGCCCAGAACATCAAATTTCTAGGCGGTAGAGTCACAAACTCCATTTCCCACAGAAGCCCCCACACCACGCCAAGGAGGAGTGACACCTGAGGCCAAAGGGGGAAAGTGCACACCCATATAAACGGGTTTATGTATTTTTTTAAGGGTTCATATTTTCGCAAACATTAAAGTAGTTGAAAAACTATTGAAAAATTGCAAAGTCGGTATGTTAAATCTCAGATTACTTAGGTTTTTTATTCTGTAACTTTTATTTTCATATAGTAATCATTTTATACTCTTTCTCAACTTTTTAACATGGACTCTTTCAATATGTAGTGATCCTATCTCAGTTTATGATCCTGATCATATAGCAAGTAATATAATTTTCTGACTCATACAACTTTCAGATCTTTGGTCTCAGCTTCCTGTTTTTATACACACACATACACATACATTTCCATTTTTCATTTCAAGTTGAATTTTGGGGCTAAGGATCCATGATTAACAGCCCAAATTGGTGAAACTCAGGAACACTCATATTATTTGTGTCACTGGGGCTGTACCCTCTGCTTGAACAGTTCCGAGGGTCATGATGGTCGAGAGTCTGATCTAGTCTTTATTTAAAATGTTGGCATTGTGTTCATCATGGATATTTTTTGCATTAATTTTGATTTTCTAAATACCGCCCTAAAATATCATTTAACTTGATTGCTGAGGGGGTTTTTTTGGCACCTTCCCCCCACCCTTGTTAAGTTTTGCCCCAGAAGAGAGTGCCTCTTGCCTCTCTCTCATCCCGGCCCTGTCAACCTGATGGAAATATGAATGAATAGAAGGTGAAACCTGGTAGCTAACTCTTGACTTCAGGGAGACAACGGGGGTTGGTGTGACAAACTGGAAGGCTTCACTCAGCCCCAAAGAAGCCCCCAATATTTAGTATCAAGAGCCATGTTATATGGGGAAATGTGAGTCCACAGTACTGTCAGATCTGCTGAATTTTTGAGAAGCAAAAAATCTGGGACTATGAGAAATGTCAATTTTTTTAATGTAAACAATGAAATCATTAGGTTTTTAAAACATTCTAGGGCTAAAAACAAATTCTGGGACTAAGAGGTGAAAAATATGGCTGCCTGTGAAATCGGAGGTCTGGGCAGCCAATTCAGAACCTTTGTTTAGAATCGATAATGGTTTTCCCAATAACAAAGCTATTACAAACTTTCCTCTTATGTGGTTACTATGAGCTATGTACATTCCAAATTTTATGATTTTAGTATGTCAGCCATTGTTTCTGCCTCCAAAAGCACAGGCTGTGGGCTCCCAAGTATGTTCTTTCTCTGAAGCAATTCTATGAATGTTCCTAAATCAGTATCAGTAGGATTGGGATCCTGAGGTCACCTGGCTTCTTACTGATAAGAGCAAAAAAGCATGAGGTAGCAAATAGATTTCCTGGTAAATAGAAACCACAGTAAAGGCCAGTTTAGTTCAATGTCCAAATCTCATAAAGTTTCACATATCTTGACAATTTTGTTTCTAATTTATTCATCTTTGGAAGGTACAGTGATGTGAGTGCATACCTTCCGGTATCCTTGAGTTTTGTTCCAACCAGATCCATGGATGAGCAAAGGATGAAAGAAAACAGTGTCTCCCTTCTCCATCACAAGGTGCACTCGGGGGCTGTTTTCATCATAGTCCTGGATCCCATAGAACATTAGGTTAACTCCCCCCTAGAACACATAAGAAAACCAAAGTCTGTATTTGAGGAACCCAATGATTCAGAATTTTATCAATGACTCGTTAGGAAAAGCAAAGGTTTCCTAAGTTCTGCCAAGAGAAAGAGATAAATAGGTTCTTAAGCTGTAGTATATACAAAAACTTCTCAGCTATCTGGTTGTAAAAATCATGGATTTGGGGGACCAAATGAAGAATCTGACATTTCCACTTAGCCTTCATTACTGAGTTACCAATGAAGATCTAGACCATCTTTGCATTTTGTGGTTAACACGGGAGATCCCCTTTCCAGCCTGAATCTGTAACCACTCTTTCCCAGCATGATATTCTCTTCACCTGGAACTTTGCCTAAATAATTCTTCTTTTACTCAGGAGTTCCTCTGAGAAGCAAACTGTTCTTCCAAGCCAACAGAGAGAAAATGCTCAAGTTTCCTCAGCTCAGAAAGCACTCATGTCACATCCAGAGTAAAGAAAGAAGAATAGTAAAACATTGTGTTTTTTTATAACTACTTCCAAAGTTAGTTATTGCTTCAGTAATGGTTATGGACGGGGGAGCACGGTATCCCATTCTCCTTCCTAAGGCTCTCCCACATTCTTCTGGGGGAAGGACTGCTTTCGTGCTGGACTGTGTTGGGACTTTGATCCAGTACCCTTCTCTCCTGGCCACGGTGGATTTGTGACCTAAGCTTAGTCAATCAGATCTCCCACTGTTGTCCTCACTCTGAATCTAAACGGAGCATTGATCAAAGACCCTGGTCATGGTCAAGATTCAACTGTCCCCACCAGGTGTCCCAACCTGACTGTTCCCACTGAATGGTGACTCCACTCTCCCTCTCCCCAGAGCCAGCCAGTCTTTCCATGGACTCAGCACGTGCCTGCGTCCCTCCAAGACACTCCCTTTGGCTTACGTCAGCCACAGCCCGCTTCTGTTGCCTGCACCAAACTTTTCCCTAGACCTCAACTCAGTTTACGAATCTTACCGTTTCAGATTTTATATCCGAATCCAGACTCAAAGATTTTCACTTGGCACTAATCCTCAGTGCAAGAATTCTAACTAACTGAGGCAGAAGTCCTGAAAGCCATATTCTTTACTTCCTACAAAACCACATTCATTCTTCCTGCCTTAACAACACGTGCTCTTCTCATTCTGACCATCATTATGGGGCTTGCAGACCTTATTGTCTGATACCTAAAACACTCATAATCTCCTCTCTGGTTTCTCTGCCTCTGGACTCCTCACCTCCAGGACATCCTGCTCTAGACCTCAAGACTATCATTCCTGAAGAGCCAATTGAGCTCACCATCCATGGGCTCAAAAGCATTTAATAGTTTTCTAACACCAATAGTTCAGTCAATAAACCATTCAATGGGCATGCAATGGAATACTACTCATCCTTCCCCAGAGCCTTCGTTGGTCTCTCTAGCAGGAAAGAGATGATTCCTCCCTCTTCTTTATCCTAAGAGCCAGCGATCAGTGCATAAAAATTACTTGGCATTTGACACATGCATCTGGTGTTGCGAGTGTTTATGTCTGACCTCTGCCATGAGGCTCGATGATCTCAGATCCTGTACAGCCCCTGCCAGAGTTTCCCACACTGGTCAGCTTTCCAAAACTTGTTGAAAGAAAAATGATTATCTTACCTGACATCCTTGAATTTTCTCTGATCCTAATTCCAAAACCTAAAACAATGTTTTGCTAAGAAAGGAAATGCCATCTCATTGTTAAAGTTCTTTATGGATACTGATAGGAAATCAAAACAATACATCTTCTGGTTGAGATATATCCTCTAGGGGCTCCTGGGTGGCTCAGGGAGTCGGGTGTCCGACTCTGGATATGATCTCGGGGTCATAAGATCAAGCTGCATATGGGGCTAGTGCTCAGCAGAGTCTGCATGTCCCTCCTCCTCCCCCTCTGCCTCTCTCTGCCCCCGCCACCTCTTGCATGTGCAAATATCGCGAGCTCTCTCCCTTTATCTCCCTCTCTCTCTCTCTGTGTCTCTGACTCAAATAAATAAATAAATAAATAAAATCTTAAAGAAAGAGAAAGAAAGAAAGAAAGAAGGATTTATCCTGTATGCAGACATACCTCCCACTTAGGATAATCGTGTGGCTTCAGGTGGCCTTTGTGTGTGCCTGGGAGCACACACAGGCAGCCATTGTTCTCGTCGATGTGCTCCATGGCTGTCCAAGCACAAACTATGTTATTGCTGGGCCTGAAGGGGAAATAGTGCAGATCCTGGTGCAAGGGATGGCGGGATGTCTTCTTGCCTGAAACAGAACCTGCTGTTAAACACACCTGAACCTCAGAATTTGTCTCCTTTGCCTGCAAAACCAGAACAATGACTATCCCTACAAAACCCAGACGACGGAAACAACACTATAGAAAATCAGCATGCAGAGAGAAGCAACACACTGGAATATCAAATCCACAGGGTGACTCCAGATCCTGCACTTTTTTTCTGGGTTTCTGGTAGCCGAGGACTCACACCATTCTCTAGCAACTGATAACATGTCATGATCTCTATTATGCTTTATTCCTTTGTAACTCTGGTTTGAGCACAGAGCGTAGTATTCAAAACAAAGTTTGATTAATTGAAGAGAGTAAACAAATTTGAGGTTCCCTGTTAGCCTTCTAAGTGGCTGATACAAACACTATCAATTAACTAAATTAGTAAAAGGCTGCCAAGAAGTTCCTTGTGGAACTAGAAGCACTTGGTGCACAGTCATTGTGTAGAATCAGAGGTCACAGAACCACATTTACGTGGTTCCCTGTTTTGCTCTCTGAACTTGGTGTTCCCCAACTCCCAATCCCGACCTCTCTAAGCAAGACATCCAGGGTGGGAGAGATTTCGTGGGGCTACACTATAGGCCAGTCACATAAAGCTCTCCTGGTCTCTTTTTCTCCAGAGAAAGTGAAAAGGATAAAGAATCTTGAAGGACCAATTTATTACTCCTGGTAGAATAGAATTTCTCAGCATGGCCCAAGAGCTGGGGCTAGCTTAAAAAATGCAGATTCCTGGGGCGCCTGGGTGGCTCAGTCGTTGAGCGTCTGCCTTCAGCTCAGGTCATGATCCCAGGGTCCTGAGATCGAGCCCCGCATCGGGCTCCCTGCTCCGCAGGAGGCCTGCTTCTCCCTCTCCCACTCTCCCTACTTGTGTTCCCTCTCTCGCTGTGTCTCTCGCTGTCAAATAAATAAATAAAATCTTTAAAAAAAATGGAGATTCCTGGGGGCGCCTGGGTGGCTCAGTCAGTTAAGCATCTGACTCTTGATTTCAGCTCAGGTCTTGAGCTCAGTTTCATGAGGTCAAGCCCCGCTTTGGGCTCCATGCTGGGCATGTAGCCTACTTTAAAAAAAAATTTTTTTTAAATAGAGATTCCTGGGTTCTAGCTTCCAAACCAGTTTCTCTGGGAGTGAGATCTTAGGAGCTACATTTTAGCAAGCACAAGACATTTTAAGAGCAACTGTAGTATGGGATTTATAAGAATAGTTTTAATTTTGTTAGTAATAATAATGTCTTCAATCAGGAAGGCCAAATTCACACTATCATAGGTGAGAATGGTTAACAAAGCTTAGAGGTGATGATTGTAATCATAGGAGCCTATGGTATGTGAACAGTCATGTTTATTAAACCAAACTTTTGAGTAGCAAGCCAGTCGTCTGAAAATCCAACAATAACCCTACAGTTAACATCTGAAATCACTATTGTACTTAACTATTGTTATGATGTATGCTATTTTAAGACTTAAATAAGAAGACCTATATATTTATTTATCAAAGTTTAACAATTATACACACAGGTATAGTTAGAACACCTTAAAATATTTTTCCTTTTTCTCTTTTCTTTTTTCTTTTCTTTCTTTTTTTTTTTTTTTTTTGTTTGGATTCTCCATAACAAATAAGAGCCCTTTACCAGGATCTGGAGGTTTGTTTATCAGCATTGTATGCACGGCCATAATATTGGGTCCAGTGAAGCACTCCACATATTTCAGAATCTAAGAGAAAAGAGGAAAAAACGTTTCATGAGAAATGCAATGCACAGAAGTGGCACAAAGTACAATTATCTGTACAAGAGCCAAGATGCCAAGAATTAAACACCTGGTAGGAGCGCCTGGGTGGCTCAGTCAGTGAAGCTTCTAACTCTTGATTCCAGCTCAGGTCATGATCTCAGAGTCATAGGATCGAGCCCTGTGTTGGGCTCCGTGCTCAGTGGGGAGTCTACCTGAGATTCTCTGCCTCTGCCCCTCCCCTCCAAATAAATAAATAAATATATATTTTTAAGAAACCACTTGGTATTTCACAACATTGCAAACAAAGAATGAAAAAGTTGAAACAGGAAATCCGCAACACTCTGAATTAAACAGGCTTTTCCGAGCCAGTTGGAACCCTAACCACTTTTTCTACAAGAGAGACAAGTGTTTCTCTGAGGTATCACCTGGGAAGGACAGAAATACCCTTCTCTCAACTGTAACTGTCCACAGCTGCCCGGTGAGAAGGCAGCTTCCTCTTTCCCCCACCGAGACTCCTCATAAGAAGGGACCATGAGGGGCACCTGGCGGACTCAGTCGGTAGAGCATGGAACTCTTGATCTCAGGTCGCGAGTTCAAGCCCCACGTTGGGCGTAGAGCCTACTTAAGAAGAAAAGGAGGGACCATGAGAGGCCCCAACACTCATGCAGCGGCCACGCATAGCCCAGAAGAAAACAGAAGAGTCTCTGGGGCCACTTCACAATCAGAGCACCTCCCATTCCCCAGCTCTTCACTGAGGCCCTCCAAAGCAGACAGAGTGACAGGAAATGGGGGCACGTTGGGGAATGAGATGAGCAGGTCCCTGCCCCCATGGAGTCGATATTCTGGTGGAAGAAGGGTGTTCAATAATGACATGGGCACGGGGGCTTGAGACCAAGTTGCAATGAGAGCACGGGACGCGGGCTCTGGCAGCTGGGGTGCTACCTTCTTGCATCTAACCCACCGAGGGAGGGGTACATGCAGAAAAGACTCGGCATTGTATGCCTACTACCTGCCAGGGGCTGTATGCCTCAGCCCACCTAAACCTCACAGCGGTCCCTGAAAAGTAATGCCTCCATGCATTAATAATCCTTTAAAGAGAACACCCCACACAAATAAGGCTGAAGCTAATAAATTGCCCAAGTTGGAAGAACCAATTAAATGAAAAAGATGGTATTCAATCTCCAATTCTGTCTGACTCCACAAACTGAAGCATATTCTACTGCTTTCTCACTATTTGATCCCCTGTATAAGGAATATTGGCAACTTGAGAATGAAACGCTTGAAATGGTACCAAAATCCTAGGAGTCAGGACTCATACTTCTTTTTTTTATAAGGCGTGTCAACTTTTGGGATTCCCTTAGGCCAGTATTTTCTTTCTTTCTTTCTTTCTTTCTTTCTTTTTTTTTTTTTTTTTAACTAATCTCTAATCCCACTGTGGGGCTCGAATTCACAACCTCGAGATCAAGAGTCTCATGCTCCCACAACTAAACCAGCCAGGCGCCTCCGACCAGTGTTTTCTAAACCTCAGTGATACTCAAGAGCCATTTTACCATTTCTATGATACTTTACAGAGCTGCCCAATATAGTTAGCCAATAATTTCCCTAAACTGACTCACGTCTTTTCTGACTTATTCCTGAGGTCATAGGATGGATGTGCTGGTTATTTTTTCCAATACACATCAAAATAAATACCCAACTACTAAAATCATGCCCTCCTCCTAAAAATCATTTCATGAACCAGCAGATGCATGCATGATTCACACTTTAGAGAGGTGGGAAACCTGGACGTCCTGGTCGTGCTTACTCTACCACATGTTGCCTCTAACTTCAAGCTTTTCCTCCTTGATCAATGCTCACAAGTTCCATTTCCATAGCAGGACTTGAGTTTGGGAAGAATGGATAGTTCAGAGGGGCCACGTCCCCTCTTGTCCCCAACCCGAGGGGCTGAACATCAGAGTTGGCTTACCTGTACAGTCTTTTTCATGAGGCAAATTTTCTCTTATTAAATTATTTTTTAACGTTTTTTTTAAAGATCTTATTTATTTGTCAGAGAAAGACCGAGAGAGAGAGAGCAGTAGGCAGAGGGAGAAGCAGGATCCCTCCCCACTGAGGAAGGAGCCCGATGGGGGACTCGATCACAGGACCCTGGGATCATGATCTGACCCGAAGGCTGACGCTTAACCAACTGAGCCACCCAGGTGTCCCTTTTTTTTTTTTTTTTTTTAAGATTTTAGTTACTTATTGGACAGAGAGAGGACAGAGAGAGAGGGAACACAAGCAGGGGGAGTAGGAGAGGGAGAAGCAGACTTCCTGCTGAGTAGGGAGCCCGATGCGGGGTTCGATCCTAGGACTCTGGGACCACACCTGAGCCGAAGGCAGATGCCTAATGACTGAGCCACCCAGGCACCCCAGGTGTCCCACTTTTTAACTTTTTTTTTTTTTCTAGTTTTAAGTAACATCCACACCCAACCTGGGGTTTGAACTCACAAGCCAGAGATCAAGAGCCACATGCTCGGGACATTGGGGGGCCCAGTCGGTTAAGCAGCCGAGTCTTCATCTCGGCTCAGGCCATGATTTCAGGATCCAGAGATCCAGCCCCATGTCAGGCTCTGTGCTCATTGGGGAGTCTGCTTGAGATTTTCTCTCTTCCTCTCCCTCTGCCCCTCCCCCGGCTTGCGCCCGCACTCTCTCTCTAAGATAAATACATAAATCTTAAATTTTTAAAAAAAGTTGCATGCTCTACCAACTGAGCCAGCCAGGTACCCATGTGAGGCAAATTTTCTAATAGCACTTGGGGTTATAATTTCTAACATGTACTGTATGCAATATGTCCTTTAAACCATTCTACGTAAATGGTACATAAACTGTGATACATTTATGCAGTGGGATGCTATGCAGTAATTTAAAAGTATGATATAGAGTTGGGGCGCCTGGGTGGCTCAGTCGTTAAGCGTCTGCCTTCGGCTCAGGTCGAGATCCCAGGGTCCTGGGATCGAGCCCCATATTGGGCTCCCTGCTCGGCGGGAAGCCTGCTTCTCCCTCTCCCACTCCCCCTGCTTGTGTTCCCTCTCTTGCTGTGTCTCTCTCTGTCAAATAAATAAAATCTTAAAAAAAAAAATAATAAAAGTATGATATAGAGTAATATATAAGTGATATGGAAAGACGTCTAAGATCTATTATAAGTGGAGAAAACATGGGGACAACCAGTATGTTCCCACGGAACACAAAAGGTGAGGGTAGACAGATGCACCTGCATAGCCATGAAAGAATTCTAGTTGAATGCACCAAAAAGCTCGGCAGTGAATGGGCTGGCGGGTGGGAGACTTCCTTTCTCATTTTATGCCCTTCTGTGCTATGTGGATATCTTCGTAAATATGAATTACTCTTAAATAATAATAATATTTTAAAAACGAGTTTAAATCTGAAGACAAACTTAAACCTCTACTGACCAGATTCATGAAACTAAAAGAAACAGTAAATGGATGTCCAGTGATGAGGAGCTGCAATGTCCCTCCTGTTGATATGCCCATATCCAGAGTGAGAGAGGCTCTGTCTCTCTCTAAGGCAGAATTCCTAACCTTCTCAACCAAGGATAATGACCAAACTCCAGAGCAGGGTTTCTCCATCTGGCCACTACTGACATTGGGGGCTGGATAATTCATTATCTGGGGGAGGGGGCTATTCTGTGCACTGTAGGCTCCCTGGGCTCCATTAGCAGCATGTCCGGCCTCTACCCCGAGAGGAGCCAGTAGTACACGGTCCCCACCATGTGACAACCCAACATGGCTCCAAGCACCGCCAAATGTCCGTCTCCAGTTGAAAACCACTGCTCACCAGCCACAAGACAAGGGGGCCAGAGAAAGTGTAAGCAGCAGTTCCAGAGGCAAGCATGCAGGTGGGCTATTCAATTAAAGGAAAAGGAAATGCAGGAAGGCTCTCGAACCTCAGGGAGAGCGCAGTATCTGAAGAGTTCCTCGTCTTCTTGGAAATCTTGGACCTTTGAAACTGTCTTTTCACTTGGCACATGTTCTGATTTTGCAATGGCCACATCTCTCATTATCATCAGTTGCTCTGGTTTCACCTCCCCCCGGCAGATCCTTTCAAACTCGCTCCTAGAAAATTAAATTGGCAGATGATGTCATTACTGCAGGCTCCAGACACCTGTCCAGCCAGTTCTGTGGAAAGATTCTCGAAGATTGAGGGGGTGGTGTCTCTGCACCAGGCTGACCTCCAGGCCAGGCTCAGGAGTTCTGAGGACGGGGAAGAGAAAATGGCCAGCTCAGAAGCCCCTTCTCCTCACTGTGAGGCTGGAATTCACTGCGGGAACTCACATTTTCCTTAGCCTAACAGAACAGTGGGGAAATGTCTGCGATTTGGTTGCACCTGAGTAATAAGGGCAAATACTTCTCTCATACTTACCATGGGCCAGGCCTCGTTCGAAGGACTCTTGCGTACTTCACCTTATTCAGTCCTCACAACAACGCTAGGGCGTAAGTACTATTATTATCCCCATTTTACAGGTGGGAAAACATAGGCATGGAAAGTAGGTTGCCCCAAGACACGCAACAGGAAGTAGTGGGGCTAAGATTAAAGCCAGCTGGTCTGGCTCCAGAGCTCATGTTCCTAACCACTTCCCAATGAGCCACTCACTGAAAAATATCTGAACACACACATGCTAATCTTACTCACATTCTTACTGCAAACATACAACATTTCTGTAAAACAACGAAGGGTTACTGTACCTAAAGCGTTTAATATCAGCATCAGATACCAAATTTTTAATGACAAGGAACCCATTTTCTTCATAAAATTGTCTCTGTTCTAGGCTTAGAACATTATTATCCCGAGTATACCTAAAGGAGAAAAAAAAATTTCAAGTAAGTCCAACTGAAAAATCACAATCCAACAATATGTATCGAGAGCCTGACAAATGTTCATACTCTTCCACCCAGCATTTCTATTTTGTATTTACTCTAAGAAAATACTCTGAACAGTTTTTTAAAACAAGTCTTTGGGATTTAAGTTTATTGATTTTTGTTTTAGTAATCTCTATCCCCAACATGGACCTCGACCTCACGAACCAGAGATCAAGAGTCACATGCTCTTCCGACTGAGCCAGCAAGGCGCCCCCAATCTGAACATTTTTTAAAACGTTTAGATCCAAAACGTTAACTACTGCTATCACCAAAAAACAGAAGAATAATTAATTAATTATATCCACTCAATGGGAAAGGACTCAGGCATTAAAAATGAAGAGCATGGGGCCCCTGGGTGGCTCAGTCAGTTAAGTGCGGACTGGTTGTTACGGCTCAGGTCATGATCTCATGGGTCCTGAGATCAAGCCCCAAAATGGTCTATGGGCTCAGTGGGGAGTCTGCTTGAGATTCTCTCCCTCAGCCCCTCCCCCCACTTGCAATGTGTGCACTTTCTCTCTTAAATAAAGAAATCTTTTAAAAACAATGAAGAGCATATAATAGTATGGACAGTGCTTACTATAATAAAATATATTTAGATTTGTGTATAACCAAGACACTACTTGAAAAAAAATGCAAAGAAATACAAAAAAACATTTTTTAAGTGATTATCTTTACATCATGGAATTTTGGATGACATTTTTAAATTCCTTTTATTTCTCTGATTTTCATATTTGTTCTGTAATGAATATGCATGGTTTTTCAGGCGGGGAAACAAATTCAGTAGACTTTATATTTTAAATTGTCTAGATCATACATTCTCAGAAGAAATCAAAGTCACAAAATCCAAGTAAGTGCATGGCAAATGCACAAACTCACATCACCCAGTCCATTCTTCTAGATTGGAACTGTGGCTCTGTGAGAATATTCCATGGCGATCAATGTCTTCCCCTACAAAGGTAATTTAAGATAAGCCAAAGATACTAGCAATAGGACCACAAACTATAGGCTAACTTAAATGAGGTATAACATGCCTAAATTTGAAAAAATCAGATTATACACTTCTGATATTTTTCCCCTTTCTGATTTTTAAAATACATATAAAAATTAAAGTGAAGGTCTTCAAATTTTCCCCTAGTTCTAATTAGAACAAGTCCTGGCAACAGCCAATGTGTAGAATGAATTTTTTAAAGAATTTATTTATTCACTGTAGGGAAAGAGAGAGAGCACAGGCAGGGGCAGGAGCAGAGGGAGAAGGAGAAGCAGACTCCTTGCTATGCACAGACCCTGACCCGGGGACTCTTTCCCATGACCCATGAGATCATGACCCGAGCCAAAATCAAGAGTCGGGCGCTAACCGAATGAGCCACCCAGGCGCCCCTGTGTAATGAATTTTCACCAGACAACATGAGATGTATTTTATATCTTAGTTACCACTAGAAAAAGCTTTATATACATTGTATGGTTAAAAATGACAATTCGATCTACTTACTGGAATTGTGGAGGATGGACACTGTTAGGAGAAACAGCCCCTGAAGTGGGGTGAGCTACCTAGGATGTGAATTAAGGCAAATAAAATGAAATTTAGGAATCGACCTTTACTAGAAACAACAGTCTGCCCTGGATTCACTGGCATCAGGGAAGACTGGGTTGCACACATAGCCGCTGACAGGTACGCACGGTTGCTTACATCATTTCATTTCAGGAAGTCCAGACGAGGGACTGGAAGACCCAAGACCTTTATCACCATGCCTGCAGCCCAGTGCAGGACACCTAGACCCGTAGGGCTCAGTAACCGGGTCCAAGGTTACCCAGTAGAAAGATGCCTCAGCCCAGATTTGATCCATACTCTTTACTTCATAGCGTCCACTAGTTTATTCCACATGACTGTTTCTTCCACTAAACTGATGAACAAATACAAAGTGTAAGGTTCAAATCTAGAAGTAAGGAGAAATGCGCTCTTCCAAAGATGGGTACTGAATGTAGTGGGAGTCCAGTAGAAAATACAAGGAACATTTGGCTTGTTATTCTTAAAAAAAAAAAAAAGCACTGGGAGTTATACGCAAACAATGAATCATGGAACACTACATCAAAAACTAATGATGTAACCTATGATGATTAACATAACATAATAAAATAAAATTTTAAAAAAGTCTATTAAATAAACAGTGGCTCTAGGAAAAGTATGATCCACATAGTTCAGTATAATTTTAAATATCTTAAAGAGCTAGAAATTACAGAAATTCTTTCTAGTTTTCTATCCAGGAAACCACAGATCATTTACTTAGCCTCTCCTTCTTCTTGTCTTCTTAATTTTTTTTTCATTGTTTCTTTAGCTTAAGGAGTGACGGTCTGAATGTCACTAGTCATAAACATGTTATTTTTGTCATGTCTTTTTTTTTTTAAGATTTTATTTATTTATTTGACAGAGAGAGACACAGCGAGAGAGGGAACACAAACAGGGGGAGTGGGAGAGGGAGAAGCAGGCTTCCCGTGGAGCAGGGAGCCCGATGCGGGGCTCGATCCCAGGACCCTGGGATCATGACCTGAGCCGAAGGCAGACGCTTAACGACTGAGCCACCCAGGCGCCCCTTGTCATGTCTTTATGTAACTGGGGGCCGTATAATCCTCTGTTCTCCCTGAGGCAGAGAGGTTAATGACCTTTGTCAGCTACGAGCAAGATGTGTTGGACAGAATGCAATATTTCAGTCCAAAATTCTTCTCCCTAACATTGTGGGTTCTGGTGGTGGTGGTTGCTTTCCTCAGAAAATTTTTTTAATGATGTGGAAATATTTCCTGTGCTTACTATATAATGTTAGTAAACATGAAAAAATGGCTGCAAAAAGTTGTACATACAGGATGGCCATAATCATGTAAATGCCTAGAAAAGAAACACACCAAAAAGCTGACTGATAATGATCCATGAGTGGTGGAATTATAGGTCATATTTGTTTTCTTCTCGATGCATCTCTGCATTTAAAAAATGCATTGTGTTATATGCTTTAGAAACCCCACCTTGGGGCGCCTGGGTGGCTCAGTTGTTAAGCATCTGCCTTCGGCTCAGGTCATGATCCCAGGGTCCTGGGATCGAGCCCCGCATCAGGCTCCTTGCTCTGCGGGAAGCCTGCTTCTCCCTCTCCCACTCCCCCTGCTTGTGTTCCCTCTCTCGCTGTGTCTCTCGCTGTCAAATAAATAAATAAAATCTGTAAAAAAAAAAAAAAAAAAAAGAAACCCCACCTTATGCCAGAACCCACATCTCTTTAGAACCAGTTAAGGCTGGGAAGAAACTGCCACACGATTTCCAGGATTCTGTTTAAGCCCCAACCACACACACATTCACGGACCATCTCGGCAGAGCCGTCCAATACCAGAGCCCCTGGCCACGTCTGTCTATTAAATTGTCTATTAAATTGAGGAGAACGAAAATGAAAACTGCCCCTCGCCATATTTCAACTGCTCAGTGGCCACGTGGGGCTGGTAGCCACGGACCTGGACAGTGCTGGTGTAGAACATCTCCACCATGGCAGAAAGTTGATAGGATAGTGCTCTTCTAGGAAACAAAGATGAAAAAAATAAGCTCTAACCTCAACACTATTGGAGCAAGAACCAGCAGGATCTAAATTTTTTTTTTTTTTTTTATTAAGTAGGCTCACTGCCCAACTTGGAGCCCAATTCGGGGCTTGAAGTACAACCCTGAGATCAAGAGCTGAGCTAGAATCAGGAGGCAGGTGTTTCACGGACTGAGCCACCCAGGCTCATTTTCATAGTAGTCCCAGACTGGACCTGGAAACCTTCATTCTGGTTCCAGTTTCCCCAGTGCCCGTAGGTTGGTGGTTCTCACCTTTGGGCATGTATCAGAAACAAGTGAAAACAGACGGCTGGGCCCCACTCCCAGGTATGTGGAATTCATGGGTCTGAGATGAGCCTGGGAATCTGCATGTCTAACAGGTTTCCAGCAGATGTTGATGTTGCTGGTCCTGGGAACACACTTGCACAACTACTGCCTTTAGTGAAAAGGCTTTGGTCAAGAGTTTTAATCTCTCCCTGCCTCGGTTTCTGTTTTGTCACTGGTAAAATGAGGTTACATAATCACCTTGGTCAGTGTATGGAGAGGATTTTAAGTTGACAGTGGTTCGCCTACATCCTGGCTGGGAAAAGTGAAAGTAAGGTAAAAGGAAAAAGAAACAGCTAGTAGAATCATTTTAAGGAAAGAGTTTAGGATCCTGCACACAGCAGAACAGAGCCTCATCACGTGGCTTAAGGGAAAATCCCACGCAGTGTTTTCCGCTCCCAAAAGTACCCCCTGAAAGAGAACACTAATCGGAGCCGGAGAAACAATTCCATAAAGCAATCTGATGTACGTGTCCTGTAGTGGTATCTTCCTGGATCCACACGGGTGGGTGGCGCACGCATTGCTCCTGAAGGCCCAATCAGGAGAGACCCTATCCACTGCTGCGGGGTTCAAGGACACCCTGGCACACACAGCTCTCCCGCTCCTGGTTACGGTGCCACTGTGCTCGCCTGTGCCAGGCTCTGGGCGGTCGGCTCACGCGCGGCCAAGTGCAGAACATGCCAACGGAGCTGAGCGCAGGCCCCTCAGTAAGGACTTCCACTCTCCCCTCGCAAGGCAGGGAAACAGGCCCTAGGAGGGCCCGGAGGGCTGGGGCGGCGCCACATCAGCCCCTGAGGTCGGCCCTGTCACGCCCCCGCTGGGAGCTTGGGGCCACCCGCGCCGGGACGCCCCCCCACCCCCCCACCCCGGCCCCAGCCCCGGCCCCCGCTCCCTTGGCCCCCAAGCCCCGCTCCGCCCCGGGCGCCCGGAACACCTGACACCATCACGGGGACGCGGGCGCGGAGGAAGGGGAAGAGCCCGCTGGGCGGCTGTGCCAGGAACCCTGGAGGCCACCGCACTTGCAGCCCGAGCCCCGCGCAGCCCAAAGGATACGCCGGCCCCGGCCGAACGCTGGCCGAGGTGTCCCAGCACGGTGCGCAGGCGGGCGCTAGCACGGGACTGGTTCATGGCTCCCGCGAGGAGTCGAGTCGACCAGGCCTCAGTCCTGTCTCCGGGCGGCGGGCGGGGCGACGAGCACAAGGAGCCCCGGCCGAGCGCGCAGAACGCCTGGGATTCCGCCAAGTGCGGAGGTGCACTGAGCCTCCGGGGCCCCCGCGCTGGCACACCGTGCAGTGAGGCCTTCTGCCCACACACCCAGCTCCTCAGTGATCACAGAGATCCTCCCAGCCGCACACAGCAGGGAAACTTTTTAAAGGGCTTAGTAACCAGGTTAAGGTCGCCCAATGAGAAATGAGCCCAAACATGACTCATATTGCCAAGGGCCTATTTTCAGTCTAGTTTATTCCTCGTGACTGTACCTCTTGCTCAGCTGCTGAAGTAACAATTCAGATGTTCAGCCCTAGAAGTCACATGTGCTGTTCAAAAGATGCAGTTTCATTTCTTGGGAATCCAGTCTGAAATATTAGAAACACATTGGCTCTTCCTTAAAAAAGAAAAAAGGTACATGAAATAAATGACTCCCTGAAGCACTCTGATCCACACAGTCTAGTATTATTTTAAATTTCCTAAAGAATTAGAAATTCTTTTTCTTTCTTTTTTTAGTTTAAGTAATCTCTACACCCAAACGTGGGGGTGGAATTCACAACCCCAACATCAAGAGTCACACATTCCACCAACCAAGCCAGCCAAGCACCCTTTCCTTCCTTCCTTCCTTTCTTCCTCTCTCCCTCCCTCCCTCTCTCCCTCCTTTCTTTCTTTTTCTTTCTTTCTTTCTTTCTTTCTTTCTTTCTTTCTTTCTTTCTTTCTTTCTTTCTTTTTTCTTTCTTTCACATTTCAGTTACTTCGGGGACAAGTATACAGGATTTGGCCACCATCGTCAAGGTCATAAACATCCATTACTTCTCAAACTTCCCTCCTACACTCTTTTCCTCATTATTTTGTGTGTATGTGGTAAGAACACAAGATCTACTCTCTTAGCAAATTTTAAGTAGATAATGGGCATTGCTAGCTATAGACACTATGCTGTGTGTAGATCTCCAAACTATTTACCTAGCATAACTGACACTTTGTAGCCTTAAACCATCCCCTCTCCAGTCTCCCCTCCCTTAACCCCTGGGAAGCCCCATTCTCTCTGCTTCCATGAGTTTGACTCTTAAATTCCTTCTATAAGTGGTAGCAGGTAGTATTAGTCCTGTCACTGGCTTATTTCACTTAGCATAATGCCCTCACGGTCCATCCATGTTGTCACAAATGGCAGGATCTCCTTCCTTATTAGGGTTGAATCATATTCCATTGTGTGTCTACCCTATCTTCTTTATCCTTTCACTTGGTGACAGACACTTGGGTTGTTGCCATATCTTGGCTCTTGTGAAAAGTGTTGCAGTGAACGAGGGAGTGCCGATATCTCTCTGAGATCTCATTTCAATTCCTTTGGATATATACCCAGAAGTGGGATTGCCAGATCATGTGGTAGTTCTATTTTTAATTTTTTGAAGTCCTTCCATACTGTTTTCCATAATGGTTATAAGAACCAGAAATTCTTTCTGGATTACCTTTCCCATGCAGTCTCTGCAGATGATTGACCTGGCATCTCGCTGTTTCTTTTCTCTCCCTCATTTTTCTCATTGTTTGTCTTAAAGAGTTACTTCCAGAAAGTCTCACCTTATAAACATGTTATCATTTCTTTCTTTTTTTTTTAAAGATTTTATTTATTTATTTGAGAGAGAGAGCAGGGGGAGGGGCAGAGGGAGAAGGACAAGCAGACTCTGGGCTGAGTGCTGAGCCCAAGGAGGGGCTCCATCTCGAGACCCTAAGATCACGACCTGAGCTGAAATCAAGAGTCAGACGCTTCACCCACTGAGCCACCTGGGCACCCCTAAACATGTTATCATTTCTAAGGGATGTCTTTATGTAATGTGGTGAAACTGCCATACTCACGGAGAAAAGCAGGCCAGGACTCAGAATTCAGTTTATTAGCTGCTGCCTATTTCCTCTGAGGGAGGGTGGAGATTTGTCAGCATCCAGAGCAAGGCTTGCCCTTTGGCCTTCATCTTTGGGTTCTCTCTCCTTTTTCCATGATTCCTCCTTACCCAGACTCTCAGGTTTTTTTAGGTTGACAGAAATGTCCTGGGCCTTCCCTCATGAGCTCTTAACCTCATTGCCCACAAATTGATCATCACATGGCTGCAACCTGATCCTGGTCCCGTTGACTGGACTGCCAGGGGTTTTCAGGAGAGGCACTTATGTTTATCCTAGTTAAAAATGAAGCATCTGGCCTTTGGCAGGCACAGGAAAGAGAATCTGCATGTTTCTGCTTCTGAGAAAATCGGCTCCTGGACCGGGCTCGGGTGAATAGCTGAATCCTTACTGCCTTCTCCTGGTGGAAAGCGGGCACTGCTAGGAAGAGGCCAATGTAAATTAAGTTCAGGCCAACCCAGATGATTTAAAGACAAGACCTTTACCCACACAGGCCCTGAAAGTTATTGGCTTTCCTGACCAATGGGAAAGACAGTGAGATGAAACTCCGTACACCTGTAGGTTTACTGTTCCCCCCGAATACCTTGTTTTACAAGTGTGTGAAAATCCCTGCGCGCTCTGCCGTGAGCTGGTTTAAGTGGAGGGTTGTTGAAAGAGATGAAGGAAATCTTTGAATGTTTCCAGTTATTGTCTGCCTTTTTAAAATTAGAGGATGCTGGGTTTAAAATGTCTCACTGAAGATCCCATGGGGAATTAAAACAATAATTTCTCCGTCGGTAATTTGATGAATGTCACTAGTTTTTAAAAACAGTGATTTGGATTATTTGGAAATTCCCCAAGTACGCATCTTTAATAACTGTGTTATTAAAATAAAAATATTTGAGAACGACTGAAATGGAACACTAAAGGAACATAACAGTTATCACTAGAACGATCGTTTCTTTCTCCTTCAGGATTTGGTATTTATTCATTTCTTATTAAAGTTGGAATTTTGGAAGATTACTTCATAATTGTCTTTTCCCCTCCTTTTCAAGTAATGTGCTTGGTTTCCCCAAATATTGAAAGTAACCTTGAAGACAAATGTTGAAACATACCGATTTTCAAAACCATCTGAGAAATAGTTCTCCTCAAAACAGTATGACCGAAGAAACTTGAACTAAATTGTTCAAGAGTTGTGCACACTTGAGACAATTTTTATAAGATTCTATTTTTAAGTAATCTCTACAGCCAGCTTGGGGCTCAAACTCACAGCCCTGAGACCAAGTGTTGAATGCTCCACCAACTGAGCCAGCCAGGTGCCCCAAAACTATTTCATTATATGAAGGAGAAATTGCAATCAATCCCTGATTCACAAATGCCATTCCTCCCTGAGAAGAAGAGATGATCGTAGCCAGGTAATTTAGTAGCAAGTTTTATTATTTTTTCTTAATAGAGTTCTTTTTCTTTTTAAGATTTTTTATTTATTTATTTGTCAGAGAGAGAAAGAGAGCGCACAAGCAGGGGCAGTGGGAGAGGGAGAGGGGGAAGCAGGCTTCCCGCTGAGCAGGGAGCCCGATGTGGGACTCGATCCCAGGACCCTGGGATCATGACCTGAGCCAAAAGCAGACGCTTAACCGACTGAGCCACCCAGCTGTCCCTAGTAGCAAGTTTTAAAGTTGGTCAGATTCATTCATGCACCAAACAGAAGCCAGCATGTTGGCCATCCACCTGCAGCTCTGCCCATCCTGGGCTTTCTCAGCTACTGTGGGGCAGGTCCACGCTCCCAGCAAAAGCCAGCCGTCCCCTTGTGCAGTAACCCCTATCTCCGGTCTTGACTATTCCAGAACCTCGTTCAAGCGAGTCCCCTCCTCTTCCCCACCCTGTGGAATCTCCCCCGTCATCAGCATAGAAGCCTGCCGCCAGCGCCCCACTAGTGATAACCTCTTCCTCCAGCTCCCACTCACGCATTTCTCCGCTCCTTCTGCGGCAAAACTTGAAAATATTGTGTAAATTTCCTGTCTCCAGTTTTTCTCCAATTTTCTTTGGAAGCCGATCAACCTTTTACCCTCCCCATTCCACCAAAAGTGGTGGTCAAAGTTGACCAGCGATCACCATGTGGGGCGTCCAACGGTTGATTCTCATTTTGAAGCTTATTAGACCCCAAACATCACAGGACCCAGGGAAACACGGACGCAACTTGCGTCCCTGCTCCTTCTCCGTCTCCTTTTCTGGGGTGTCCCTCATCCCCCAGGATCCTTTCACATCTCTTTTCTATACACACGGGTTTCCCCAGTAATCTCCGTCTCATGACTTTAAGTTCCTTCTGTAAACTGACGACCCCCAAATTTATATCTCTGGCCTCAACTCTCCAGCGAATTCCAGACTCTGTGTATCCAAATGCCTGCTTCCACATCATCACTAGGATTTGTAACAGACATCTCAAAACAGAATTCCTCCCCTTCTCCCCTCAAAAATCATGCCCCCCACCAAAAAAATGTATGTCTATGTCCTAACCCCCGGAAAGGGTGAAAGTGACCTTGTTTGGATAAAGGGTCTTTGCAGATATGATTAAGGATCTGAAGCTGAGTTCATCCTGGATTATTTGGGTGAGCCCTAAAACCCAAGGAAAAATCTCTCTGAGTGACTGACATCTCACTACCCCACTCCCATCCTGTTGAGCACCACTGATCTCTGGTATTTTGTGACGAAGGTGGGATAGGGAGGAAGGAAACAAAAAAATCACACACACACACACACACGTGTACACACACACACACACACACCCCTCACTCCACTCATTTCTATTCCTTTAGACCTGAATTACAATTTCAGAATCTGTCCCATAAAGGTCATGGTCTTCTCACATGCAAATAATTTAAGGAAGACAGGATAAAGATATTTCTAAGAGCACAAATATAATTAAGCTATGTGCTGTATTCTTCTTCTTTTAAATGATTTTATTTATTTGACAGAGACACAGCGAGAGCAGGAACACAAGCAGGGGGAGTGGGAGAGGGAGAAGCAGGCTCCCCGCCGAGCAGGGAACCCGATGTGGGGCTCGATCCCAGGACCCTGGGATCATGACCTGAGCCGAAGGCAGACGCTTAATGACTGAGCCACCCAGGCGCCCCTAGGTGCTGTATTCTAAGACAAGCTTTCTATAAATCGTGTCCACACAAAGAGATGCAAGCGTATTTTCTCCAAGCCTGTTTCTGATAGAAGCCATAATTAAAACTAGTTTGAAGAACTGACACGGTGTGCGGTGCTGAGATTTGTAATCTTTCAGCACGAACTCGAAACTCAAAGATACAGATGTATAAATCCAGCAGAAGATGAAAGGATAAAATTATCACTTACGGAATTGTTTGGGTTGAGAAATGTCAAGAGGACTGGGGTAAATTATCTAGCATGAAATGTGGAAAAATCAACCAATAAACCTTTCCACACTTCTTGAGCACTTCACTTGTGCAGGGCTGTCTGCAAAGTAGGGAGGAAAACGGGGGACAGCAACCCTTCCTGTGAGCAAAGCGTTCACAACCTAGTTGGGGAGAAAGAGCAAGAACCTACCTAGCAAGGGCGGACAAGCTGCTAGAGGAATTTCTCCAGAGGGGAGGGAGAGAGGCTGGAACGAGACACTGCTGGGGGGAAAGCGGGGTTTTGGGCGTGCTGCCAAATTGCCCAAGAATGAAGAAAGGGACCTGTGAGTCCTGCTGGAACATTTCAGCCTTCCATGGCCCCTTTCTGTATAGTCTAGCTTGGCATTTATCATTATAAATATACATATATATATATTTATGGGCGCCAGGCTGGGTCAGTCGGTTAAGCATCTGCCTTTGGCTCAGGGTGTGATCCCAGGGTCCTGGGATGGAGCCCCGCGTCGTCGTCCTCAGTCTCCCTGCTCAGCGGGGAGTCTGCTTCTCCCTCTGCCCCTCCCACTGCTCGCTCTCTCTCTCAAATACATAAATAAAATCTTCAAGTCTACATTATTATTAATGCAGTCACTATGTTGTATGTTAAATCCCCAGAACCTATTTATCTTCCAAATAGAGGTCCGTACCCTTTCACCAACATCTGCCCACTTCCTTTACTTCTAGCCCCTGGCAACCACCATTCTACTCTCTGGAGTCATTACAGATAATTTTTAAATTGTGTGTGTGGGTGGGGGTGTGTGTGTGTGTTTCAACCATTTGGCAGTACTCGTGAGCATTGTTAAGAAAACTCTAGACTTTATCCATTTTAAAATCCCTGCCAACTATGGAAGTTAAAAAAAAACAATAATTTCATATTGTTGTCTTAATTTGGCTGCCTGGGGGGGACTGACAAGCTTTTATAAATACATTGGTATGTGTAATGTTGTGAATCGCCTGTAGATTTCTGTATTGGGGTAGATGAAGCTCTACTGCAGTAACAAGTAAACCCCGAAATCTTGGCGCAACAAAATCCCGTTTCCTTCTCGGTCATGTCACAGTTAATGGGAGTCAGCAACTGTCCTCAGTGCAGCGATTCAGGGGTCCCCATATCACTTTGTGATGCTGCCCCCTGAACCCTATGCCCCTTGAGGACACCAGTGAGAGCCAAGCGACCGTCATGGTGGCCGCTGATAACTCTAGAGACTGGGGCAAGCTCCAACCTCTGAGAACCAGGAGTGCAGTGGAGGGTAAGACCGTGACTCTGGAAGCCGGGGGGCCAGACAGAAGTGCTATCAAGCCCGGGGAGGGAAAGATACCCCAGAGGACGTGTCATGTCGAGAACGGCCCTGCTGTTTGACGATTCAAATATTTGGGGATTGGATGTTTCTCTGAACTCCTGGCCCCAAACTGCTAGCTTTGCCGGTACTACAGGAAAGCAAATCATGCCACAGTCTGCCCGCAGGCCCGGGGGACGGGGCTTGGCAGCGGGGGCTTGTGAGATCTTCCTCCCTGCTGGCCCCTGCAGGGCCCGGAAGCAATTCTTGTGAATAGATTTATTTACAGCGTACACTGTTTGAGCCACCACTTGTTTCCTCGAACAGAAATGAACACTGGCAGAGGGCTCTGGAGGGCTGTGTAAATAGCTACTTTTATTTTCATTTATTATTCATTTTCTCAGAGAGAGAGAGAGGGAGAGGGAGAGAGCACCCACAAGCAGGGGGAGCAGCAGAGGGGGGGAGAAGCAGACTCCCTGCTGAGCAGGGAGCCGGATGCATGCGGGACTCTCCGCCCAGCAGTGTCTCGTTCCAGCCTCTTTGGTGAGACCATGGTTCACTTGGGCTTTGGTTCCAGGACTTTGGTGAGACCATGGTTCACCTGGTTGAGCCATGTTTAGGTTCAAGACACGGAGACTCAACCAGAGGCAAAATGCTATTCCCATGCTCTACTTTAAGAACTGGTTTTTGAATCTGTTGGTTTCCCTTGTGCACCCTGGCATGTTCAAAAACGGCACTGTTAATATGCAGACTTTTAATGAGAAAAAGTACAAATTGCTGTCGAAAGTAAATTATATTGTCTATGCCACCAATACCTCATCTAGAGAAAAAGGGTGCTCTGAGCATGGGAAGGTAGGTAGAGAGAAATCTAGATCTCTTTGTACACACACACATGCACACACAAGACAGTTCAGTATCTGAGGCATCATTATCTAGGCTTGCTTTATTCCTTCTGAAAATAAAGTATAGTAACAGTAGTATAGTATAGCTATTCTGGTCTCTCTTTACACAGTAAGATTGTAAAACTTAGAATTCAGATTTAACTCTTTTAAAGGCAACGTTAAATTCAGACCGAAACTGCTGGCTCATACATCTCAAATCAGAACAACTTAAACACTTGCATTTATTCATCATAACGCATGCAGAACTTGGGAGACTACTACAGTGTACTAAGTTATTTAAAAAGTATTTAGCCCAAAAGTACATATTGCTTATATCCTATTTGTTTCTCTTCCTGGACAGAGTTACAGTCAATGTTTCCACAGCCTGTGCAAATAAGCTAAGCTTGATATTCCTTGGCGAGTCACTTGTGTGGCCCGAAGGATAATTGAGCTTACCAGGGCCCAGCCTTTTCAGAAAGGCTGTATGTAAAAATCCTGTGCATTTTAACAAGCTGTATTTTTGGATGCAACTACGTCACAGGACTTGAAGAAAATAAATCACTATACCAGGAAGCCAAATAATGAACTACCCACCAAATGTTATGATACCCTAAACAGATCTTGCTAAGAAGCCAAACTCCA
Organism: Phoca vitulina; assembly: GCF_004348235.1. Lineage (NCBI taxonomy): Eukaryota > Metazoa > Chordata > Mammalia > Carnivora > Phocidae > Phoca > Phoca vitulina. Next base: position 14,794,401 of record NW_022589736.1, read on the forward strand.
CTGTCCTTCTGTCTTTCGCCTCTCCTAACCCTCTGCTCCGTCCTTACATCTGCGGTCCCAACTTCAGTGCACTTGGCCACGTGGGGTGCTCGTCAAAGACAGATTCCCTAGACCACCCGACCTTGGACTCCGTGGGTCTGTGGCAGGACCCGAGAATGTGCCTGTGACAAGCACCCCCCAGGTGATCCTACTGCAGGTGATCTGGAATGCTCTCTGGGAAACCATGCTTTAAAGACCCGTCCTTTCCCCTCGGGATCACATGCATTACCCAGACCTCTAGGTACCCACCATTTTATTAATACGAATCTTCCCGAAGATGGTTTCCTCGGGTGCATAATCCGCTTAGCTCGCTTCCTCTCAGCATGCCTGCCACCGAGGAAATCACCAGCATTCAAGGCATGATCAACATTAAAAAGAATTCGGAGTTAGTCATCACTAGTGAATCCAAAAAAAAAAAAAATAAGCCCAACAGTACATTCACCTTACTCAGAGGTTTCCAACACATTTTATTTTGTAGACCACTGGTCTGTAGCTTTTGAGGACCAACATCTGTATAAATCCCTAGAAAACGTCCAACAAATGTCAGTTCCGAAGCAGCCTTTCAGGTCCCGCACACCGTACTTATGGCTTGAGTTCCAGCTACACTTGGGAAAAGGCTGCCCTCTGGCTTCTGGTGGAGGGCGGGCACATCCAAAGGAAAGCCTCTTCAGGGCCGTCCTTTCCGGGGCGCGGGGGTGGCTTCCTTTGGCAAGAAGAGGATCTGTCGCCAGGGCTTTGGTGCCGTGCCCTTAAGCATCAGAGACTCGCAGGGCCGGCTGCTTTCTCTCTCAGGTGGACACTCGAAGAGTCAGCGCGCTGGTGCTTAGTGACCGCGATCCGTCCTTATGGTTTAGTGGGTTAAAATAGAAGGAAGCCTCTGTTTTTAAGTAACACAGATAAACACCTTTTTAGATCGCCTATTTGTTCTAGCACTACAAAATTTAATTCAAGAAAATATAGGCCCCATGAAAGACTTAAAAGTTTATAAAACTAAAATCTAGTTTTCCCCAATAAATTGTACTTTTAGCCAAAACCCTCCCAACGCTTCTAAAATGATACTAAAGGGGGCATCTGATTATACAAGAGCAATAAAAAAAAATTAAATATTTATTTGAATAACAAGTTTCAGTTCGAGCTGCGACGTTGGCAATGCAGATTTTTTAACACAAATCACAAAAAGCGTGCACAAAAAAGTACTGGCGCCAAGGACAAAATAATGCTAAGAATTCAGCTAAAGAACTGCTGAGTTTAGGAAAACAAAAAGCCTGAAATCACTATACAAAATATAAAATGTAGTAACCACTACCATCCAGAGAACAGTCTTTATTATTGATTATATTTCAAAATTATTTGTGTAGTTAATTATAGATTGAGTTGTAAATGAGTATTATACATGAATGCCCTTCCGGAAGGCCAATTCCTTGTTGCACTAGAGAACATCTAATTACATTGCAAAAAGGATCCTTGCTTGCTGTCCGTAAAGAAAACAGTTAATGGTATTACTGTAAATATTAGGAAGGCTACAAAAAAAGTTAATTTCTTTTTTTGTCCCCAAAGTGCTTTCCATGCAGAGTTAAGCACTTGCCTTGTTGAACTGAATACACTACGGGGAAAATGTCCTGGGTCAAAAGAGACACTCTTGAATGAGAACGCTGGGCTTTACAAAGCAAGGACTGGAAGGAACCATGCAACCCTCTTGCTCTTGGGATACCACTGTGTCACTGACCAATTCCACCTTTCCAGAATACCATCCAAGACACTTACAAAAGACCAGACCGATAATGATAAATACGCACAAACTGAACAGACACCAAGTGCTATCTGACACCACGACGGGTATGTCTGTGCTACGGGAAAGCACCTTTAAAAAGAGCCTATGCGGCAAGAGATAAGTGTCTAAAGATTCAAAATGAATCAACAGTATTGGATAACAATATAATTCTCAACTCAGAAGCTGCCTCAAGATTAGGTGCATCTTCAGTTAATGTAACAGGAAAAAAAGGCAATGGATTTTATTTTATTAATTGCATCCACTCACAAATCGACCTAAGGTCACCAGATGTGTAGACACAATGAGATTTTTGTGGTCGTTTATAGTCTTTAATTGAAATGATGAAAAAGGAAATAGATCTATTTAAAAACAAAACCAAAGAGCTACTTGGGTCGAGATTAAGAGGTGGCCCCCGGGGTGGGGTTCACGTTCTGAGTGGCCACCTGCGGTGCGACTTCGATGATCCGGGGCTTGTCTATGATTCTGGCCGTGCGATTGCCCTTCTCCACGATCCCAATAATCCATGCTTGGTGGCCTTCCCCGTATTTGGGAGACTTGATCTCTGCACAGAACCGGGCAGCTTGCTCTCGCGGTAAACAGATTAGGAGGCCTCCTGGCAAAGAGAAAAAGAGAGAGAAAGGATCATCGTCCGTTAGGATGCCGGGCCGGCAATTTCTCGGCCCCGGGCTTCCCAGGGCACGTTCGCCCAGACGGCCCTCTGGCCACCAACCCGTTTCTAAGTGAGCTGCCCTTTCCAGTCAACTGACTTCCCGCAGAGGACACGCTACAGCAACGTGCGGCTTCTTGGTGAACCACTATATTAAAGGGACACACACAGTGAAGCTTCAACTGTGAAAATGACCTCGTGTGAATCACTGCAGGAGGGAGGTTTTGAGGGCGCAGGAACATACGTCATAGCTACTTTCTTCTTCCCACACTGAGAGAAGTATTTCAAACCAAAAGAGAACTTTTCTTTTTTTGACTTGATTTTCTACGTGGATTCCTCCTTTTGTAAAAAAGACTTTCTGTATTTTTTTTTTTTAACTTAAAAGTTAAGATCATGAAGAGGTGTATGCCTCAAAGTACTGTGGTCCTGTCACTGGCTCTGTCATCTTCAAAACAGAGAAAGCATAAAGTATGTTACGAGAGCCTCCCTCACGATGTCGGTAGCTAGGACAGAAAATTTTATGTATTCCTAAGTGGAAATAACACAGTCAAGAAAAAAATATGTATCTATACTTTTAACAAAAAGTAAAAACTTCTCATTTGTGAGTAAAGGAAACAGAATTTGACGGTAGTCTCTGCTGACTCCAGGCCCACCAGCCGGTGGGCGCCATTCCAGGCCGATGAAGGACCAACAGTTCCGGTGCCTGCTTGGAACTTCCTTACTAGAAACTGGATTGTGGTTTGTTGTTGTTGTTTTAAGGACAGGAAATTGAAGGGTCCTGTACAGAGGCCATGGGAGGCCTACCGGACAACCGCAGGCCCTCCCAGAGCGCTGGCGGGTGGGCAGGGCTCTGTGGCCCTCGCCTCTGGCTGTACCCCCAGAAGCCCACTGAGGCCCTGCTGGCATTCCTGCGGGCCAGGCCCACCCCAGACCGCCGCAGTCAGGCTTCCTGGGGGTCAGGTCTAGGCACCGGTATTTTTACATCCCCAGATGATTTCACTCTTTTGTCAGGGTAGGGAAACTACAAAGTTAGAAAGAAAAGAGAAATATGAAAAACTGAAAAGAGCAGGAAGATATCCAGGGTGAAACATAAGAGTCCAGGTAAGGGGCACTCTGGAGACATCATATACTATCTCATTCTTAAAATAGCAATTTTGCACATTTTCTTCAAGGAAAACATACAGCATGTTCAATGTAACGGAGAGGGAGCACAGTTCATTCAAATGCTAAGTTTCCCATGAAAGCCGAGGAAGGACCCATTTTCCCATATTCTCCCTCCCTCCAGTCCTGCCACCAAACAAAACTGAATTTCACGCTGCTGGATCACACACAGATGGGCAGGAGTCAGGTGACCTGCAGCACCTGGGGGAGCTGACGACATTCGTGCTAAGAAGGCCAAGGTTATCTACCAGCACTGACCTCACACACAGTGGGGTCGTGCTCACGTACTTGGCTTCTTCCTTGTCAGAGGACTTTCCATTAGCCTCGCTAGTTTAATCCTCAGATCTGGGCCCAGGATCCTTGTACCTGATGTCTCCGGGCAGGTCCCGTGCATGAGGCCAAACATGTTTCCACAGGCCTTGCTCACGGCAGCCATCTTGGCCAGGACAGGAAGGTTGTGGATCACGAAGGACACCTCGTTCCTCTGCTGCTTGGCCAGGTTCTGCGCGTGACCCAAAATTCCAAAGCCCGTGATGTCAGTGGCGGCGTGGGCATTGAACGTGTGCATGAGCCCCGCAGCTAAGAGAACACAGAGGAGCCGTTTATTATCTGGTGACATAAATGAAGATGGAGAAGAAAGCCACCCTTCCTCAACTCAAAAATTTAAACACACTTTGATGTCAAAATTCCATTTGTCAGGGAGGTGGCACATTGGAATGAAAATGTAATTTCTAAAAAAAAACCCAACCAAACAAAACAACAAAAACCAGAGTGAATTTCTGAAAGCTGATTTCTTTTTTTTTAAGGTTTTTATTTGAGATAGAGTGAGAGTGAAGAGAGATTGAGAGAGAGGGCACGAGCATGGGGAGAGGGAGAAGCAGGCTCTCCAATGAGCAGGCAGCCTGAAGCGGGGCTCGATCCCAGAACCCTGAGATCATGACCTGAGCTGAAGGCAGACACTTAACCGTCTGAGCCACCCAGGCGCTCCTGAAAGCTTATTTCTTATTCTACAAGAACCATTTAGAACTATCAGCAGCTTCAATCAACAGTAATTTTCCAGTAAACTAAAAAAAAAAAAAAAATCTGTCCAGAAAAATCAGATCTAAGCCATCCTAAAATCAAAGAACAAGACTTTAAGACGGACCTAAATTCAAAGCACTCTTACTACAAGTGAATTGCCTAAAAGGTTAATTTTCTAATAAAAAAATAGTTCTCGAAGTAGTTTTAGGTTTAAAGAAAATTGAGCAGGAAGTACAGGAGGTTCCCGTATAGTCCCCGCCCCCTTCTCCCATTATTAACATCTAGCATTAGTGAACTACATTTGTTAAAAGTGATAAGCCATTACTGATGCATTATTAGTAAATGAAGTTCATAGTTTACATAGACGCTCACTCTTGATTTTGTACAGTCTCTGGGCGTTGACGAATGTGTGACACGCATCCATCATTAGAGGATCATACAGACTATTTTCACTACTCTAAAAATCCTGTGCTCTGCCTATTCATTCCACCCCTCCCCCCCACTCCTGGTAACCACTGATCTTTTGACTGTCTCCATAGTAGTGCCTTTTCCAGAACATCAGAATTGGAATTGTAGAGTGTTTGCTCTTTTCAGATTGGCTTCTTTCACTCAGAAATATGCTCTTAAGTTTCCTCCATGTCTTTTATGGCTTGATGGCTCATTTCTTCTTAGAACTGAGTAATATTCCACTGTCTGGATGGACCAGTTTACTTATCCATTCACCTACTGAAGGACTTCTTGGTTGCTTCCAAGTCTTGGCAAATATGAATAAAGCTGCGACAAACATCCGTGTGCAGGTTTTTGGGTGGACAGAAGTTTCAATTCAGTTTGGTAAATACCAAGGAGCACAACTGTTGGATCATATTAGTGTTTATTGTATTACTATGCGTGTTATAAGGACTTTCTCCCAGTCTGTGGCTGGTCTCTTCATTCTTAGTTTCTTTCATGGAGCAGAAGTTTTTAATAAGTCCAATTTGTCAATTTTTTCTTTAATGGATTGTGCTTTCGGTGCTGTATCTTAATAGTCATTACCAAACCTAAGGTCACCTACATCTTCTCTTAGGTTATCTTCTAGGAATTTAACATTTAGGTCTATGATCCATTTTGAGTTAATTTTTATGAGAAGTGTAAGGTCTGTGTCTAGAGTTGAACTTCTGCCTGTGAATGTCCAGTTGTTCCTGAGCCCTTTGTTGAAAGGATGATCCTTTCTCCATCGAACTGTCTTTCCTCCTTTGTCAAAGATCAAACTCTACTTATGTGGGTCCATTTCTGGACTGTGTATTCTGTTCCACTGACAAATCTATCATTCTTTGACCAGTATCACACTGTGCCGATGACTGTAGCTTACACCGTCTTCAAACTGGGGTGGTGTCCATCCCCCAACTGCTCTTCTTCAACACTGTGTTGGCTGTTCTGGGTCTTTCCCCTCCGTATATAAACTCAGAACCAGTTTGTCAATATTCACAAAGTAACTGGCTAGGATTTTGAATGGGATTGCACTGAATCCATACATCAAGTTGGGAAGAACGGACATCTTGACGATATTGAGTCTTTCTATCCCTGTACCTGGAATACTTCTCCATTTATTTACATCTCTTTGACTTCTGTTATCAGTTCTACAGTTTTCCTCATATGGAGCATGCACATACTTTGTTAGATTCATACTGAAGTATTTCATTTTGGGGGGAGTAACTGAAAGTCTAATTTTTAAAAAATTAAATACCTCTTTCTCATGAAATGAAATACACCCTATGTTTACAGGAGTACCCTGGTTTTTTTTGGCACATTTTCTCTTTTTAGACCAACATTTCTTACTTAAGTGCATTCTCAGCAACAGAGGTGGAGAGAAGAATCGACACTTCTGGTCCATCACGGTGGTCGAGCAACCAGCCATCCCATTCTATTAACACACCCAGGGCAGGAGGGCAGCTGATGACATTTAATAGAAGCCAAGACGTGCACTTCAGAAGCTCTTCCCAGTGCCATCTTGGGTGAGCTTAGAGGACCAGACGATACAAGAGGACACGCCAAATCCTAGTCAGTAATAGGTATCGATCACCACCTCCTCCCCGCATAGGGATTACTGTTGCTAATGTTTCCTACAGGAATTTTAATGAAACACAGAAGCAGAGAAGGGTAGTACACTATGTCAAACTCCTGTGTGCCCAACGAAACCCAGCTCCAACCACTACCACCTTTCTGAAAGGGTCTTGTCTATTCCGGCCTACTTGTTGGGGGGTGGGATGGGGTGGGGTGGATCACTTTAAGGCAAACCTTAGTCCTACTACTTCACCTGTAAATATTCTGATATGTAACTCTTAAAGATAAAAATAACTTGTTAACCACAATACCATTGTCATTCCAATGCAATTAATATTGTATGTAACAGATCTCTCTTAAACCTCTGAATTTTTAACAGTTTCCCCTTTTTCTCCCCTATGCCCTCTGTTTGTTGTGCAAATGGAGTCACCTGTTCTGTAGAGGCTCCTGCATTCTGGATTTGGCTGTCTTCCCTGATGGTGACATGTTCTACAACCTTACATAAAGCCCATCCTGACAGACAGGTCCAAGGCTCGATGAGATAGATTCAAGTTCATTTTTTCTGGCAAGAGTACTTCATTGGCGGGGGTCAGGGGCACTTACCACCTTCACCTGAACCTTTCACCTAACAGTTTTAGCAGCTGCTGATGCTTGTTGTTGAGGTTCCTTAAATCAAGGGGGCAGCAAAAGTGGCAAGTGTATGATTCAATCATTCTTCCTGCATTTATGAGAAGTGACTATTCTAAAGAATTTGGATTTCCCAAAGTACAGTCCACACAAGAAAGGTGAAATGTGTGATTGATTCATTTATTTTCAGAATGTGTTGGTGCTCTAGCAACTTCCAAAGGTGGCCCAAAATGTTAATTATCGTTATGGTCTCACTGGTGTTTAGATAGTCGCTATGCTTCAGCTGGCTTCAGTCACTCTTCTTCTTGATGTTCACATTGCTCCTCTCCCCGTTTGACTGGTGGGAGCCTCCTCAAGATATGGTGTGGTGGCACGACCCCCTTGGTTGATATGTCCATTACTTTCAGGCACAGGAGGTCCCAGGCTTATCTTCTGTACTTCCTTTCCCAGAGTTGGAATCAGCCGTTTCCCCAAGGAGTCCTGGCACTTTTTCATGGGAAATGTTAACTTTCAGATCAGAATCTGGGCACTAGGAGTTCATTACTACTAGGTTATCGCTGCTTCTAGGCCTTCTCGATGGACTCGGAAATAAACATTTTTAGGGGAAAAAAAAATCCTGAGTTCATACTGATAATTCCAAAGTAAAGATTACAGTTATTAACTTAGCTTCTTCAGTCTTACTTCTTTTTATTCTTGAAATCTTTGTTCCAAACTGTATTAATTTATCTGTTTTATCATACTATCCCAATATTCTCACAAACAGAAGCCCACCGAGCAATGATATATCTTTGTGGGGTTTTGTCCCGAGGATACATATTGAAAATATCAGGCTCAAAGTGATTTGAAATAATTCTTCCCCATGTGGTTTTGCCACTAACTTGATATATGTTAGGCAGCTTTTTAAAAAATTTGGTTTAGGGCGCCTGGGTGTCTCAGTTGGTTAAGCGACTGCCTTCGGCTCAGGTCATGATCCTGGAGTCCCTGGATCGAGTTCCGCATCGGGCTCCCTGCTCAGCAGGGAGTCTGCTTCTCCCTCTGACCCTCCCCCCTCTTGTGCTCACTCTCTCTTTCGCTCTCATTCTATCTCTCTCTCTCAAATAAATAAAATCTTTTTAAATAAATAAATTAAAAATTTGGTTTAGAATTGTAAGCAATGCTATTTTTTATATAATTTTTTAACCATAGAAAACATTCATTTCGAAGGCAAACTCGGAGAGGTCTACTTCCTCCCTATTCCCTCTTAGATCGAATTATTTTTATTAGTGATTTATTTTCCCCTTGTTCTTTTTTGAAAGTATAAAATACACATTATTCACATATGAACACACAAAATGTAGCACACCATATACGTCCTTCTGTCCCTTTCTCGTTTGATTGTTCTCTTAGAGCATCCAGGAATAAAGATCTTGCGTTCCTTTCAATGGCTATTCTATTTCAATGGTATTCCACTGTATGCACGTAGACTAGACAACTCTGTAACCTACTGTGGACATGTGGATTGTTTCCCTCTTTTGCAATTATAATCAGTGCTTCAATGCACAGTCTTACAGACATGCCCTCTCATATTCTGGCCACTGCAGCTCTGAGGCAGAGTCACAGAAGTGGGGCCGCTAGGTCAAAATACATGTCCACATAACTTGGTAGATATGATCACATACTCCCCCATCAGCTTCTGCCACAGTGTCGCTACCAGCAGTGTACAGAAAGTAAGGATGTGGAATCTCAGATGCTCAAATACGAGGAACTGAAAATTCATACAAATAAAAATCAATCCATTACAAATCCCTTTCTTACTGTTAAACGACTTAATTTGAAGAACCAGAAAAGGGAAAAAGACTCCTTGTACATTGTAAGTGGCACAGGAATAGAGAGGAAAAGCCTTGGTGGTAAGTGATGAGAGCATCTCCTCAAATGAATTAAATTATTATAATTAAGAATTAAATAATTGAAATAAGAATACAAATACGAATTAAATAATTACAATTTCACTTTGGAATACAGCCAAAGAAATATTCCTGGAATGCAGAAAACAAACTATGAAAAAATCTGATCCCCCAAAAAACTATTCAGGAGTCGGCAAAAGGTAAATTAATTATGGTGTATCTCTGGTGGATCATCCAGGCATTAAAAATTATGTATTCTAGGGTTATACAAAAAAAAAGAATTGAAAAAAGTGAAAAAAAAGAATTCAGTAATATTAAGTGAATAAAAGCAAATTCCACATACAAATAAAATGTATGATAACCACTAGTTGAAAACATGAACAACAGAACAATAAAACAATAAAACAGTAAGCCACCAACCAACCACAAGAAAAAATCCTGGAAGAAAACATAAATATACAGTAACAGAAGCTGTTCTGGGTTATGAGACTATGGATAAAGTTTCTTCTCTCCTTTTTTCATTTTCTAAGAACTTCTATAATCTAAATCTATTGAGATTCTCCCAAAATCTAAATATTTTTACAGTAAAATATATATATATATATAAAAATAAATGGGAAAAGAAAACACATTACAGAAATTTTTTGAATGTAGCAGATCATTGTACGTCGTGGCATGAAGGCCCCCTGGAAAATAGTGAGCACCGTCCAGAAAAGCCACAGCAGCACTGACCTCTTACACGTTGTAACCAGAAGCCCGGGCCTAGAAAGTTCTCAGCAGGAACAGTAGACCAGACAAGTCAGTCATGGCGTGGAGAAGTACACAGTGGTGAAAATGAATTAAATACAAGTACATACACCAGGAATAACGCTCAGGAACATTAAGTGTGAACAAAACAGCAGGAAAAACACACAGGTGGGATTCAAATAAGCAAAAATAAAAAAACTAATTGCTTAAAGATACAAGTCTCTGTGATAAAAAGACTTTACAGTGATGACAATGAACGTGAGCTTCAGAGCCGTAGCTGCTCCTACAGAGGAATCCGGGGGTGGACTGTGGAAGGGGCACCTCTGGGCTTCCAAGGCCAGGCTCTGTTTCTCATACCAGATGGTGTTGCACTGCTGATCCTTAAGCCCTGCACAGATTTTATAAAATTCTTTTGTATCAACTTGGGATCTCATAAAAAAAAAAAAAAAATCTGTTTTCACATTTTTAAGTAATTTTAAAATCACAGTGTCAGGCAAGATCTTTTAAGATCCTCTGGTCAACCCTAATATTTCTTCTTTAAATAATTCAAGTGTTACATATATTTGGTTCAAAGTCACCTGGAGAAAGGTGAAGAATAGAGGGGATAAGACAAAGAAAATGCATTCAAATCCATTTTTTTTTTTTTAGAGAAAGAGAGGGAGAATCTCAAGCAGGCTCCACCCAGCATGGAGCCCAACTCGGGGATCGATCCATAGCCCTGCGATCATGATCTGAGCCAAATTCAAGAGTCGGACGCTTAACCAAGTCAGTCACCCAGGCGCACCCCACATTCAAATCCATTTCTGATTGTCGGCTCAGGGAATCCTGAAAAACTAAATGAGTGATTTTTTTTTTTTTTAAGTAGGCTCCATGCCCAGCGTGGAGCTCAGTGCAGGGCTCGAACTCACAACCCTGAGATCAAGACCTGAGCGGAGATTGAGAGTCAGACACTCAACCAAGTGAGCCATCCAGGCACCCCAAAGAGTGACTTTTTTTAAGGAAAAGATTTTTGAACTTCATCTTCCAAGTTACAAAATAGAATGCCACACAACCCACGTCCTTAAGTATAACATGCCATTAATGATGAGAAAGAAAACTGGTATTTCCAGAAAAAAATCGTAAGAATTTCCATCACTAAGCTTATCAACGTTGATGAAATGTGTGGTACTGGAGAAAGAGCAGTTTTTATAGTCAAACAGTTTTGGGTCTGAGAACAGGATCTGCCTGTATTAATGCATTTCCTCTCGGCCAGAGGGAAGAAACAGGGTCCAATTCACATGATTATGAAAAAAAAAAAAAAAAAAAAGTCCGTGAAGTACCAAAAAGAAAGCTAGCATGTTGTATGCAAAGTCAACTCACCCGGTCCATATTTAACGAGGACCTACAGTGAGAACGAGTCCCTTCTTCTGAGTGCTGGGGCGACCGCAGTGAACCAAACCAACGGAAATCCCCGCCCTCTGGGAGCTGACATTCTACACGCTGGTTTGCTTCCAAATCATCTGCACAGATGCTTTTCTAGAAACAGTTCCTCTGGCACGTCAGAGGTCAGGACTTCAAAGACCCAGGAGAAGAGCTTCCTTCTTAATTACACAATATGCCTGGTATTTTCTACATCCATATGAAAGCCAAAAAAAGGGGGGGAGGAAGTATAAGATACTTGAACTATATCAAGTAATTCCCTTGGCAAGCCTTGCTGCTTTCTAGAAGATGAACTGTGGTTCTTGAACTTTCCTGGTCATTTTAATCTGCTTTTGAAACTTAGTGGAGTACCGAAGTATTTGCTCAATTACTGGGCATAAAGACTGTGGAATAGCTTCAATCTCTTACTTAGCTGTTCAGAAGGAATAGATGGTAATACTTAAAAGCAGTATAAGCAGTAGTTTCAAATCCCGGGTCCCCACTGGCGCGCCGTGGGACCTTGAGCGAGTTACTTCTCTGTAAACAGAGGACACCAGCAGCTACCTAATAAGGCTGTCCTAAGAATTAAGTAGGAAACTAGGTCAAGTTCCTGAGACTGATTACCAGATAATTGGTAGCCACTATTTATTATTATTATTACTTTCTACCCGTATTAAGAACCTAGACAAGAAACGAAATGTAAAGAAAAAAATGACGACACGAATGTCATTACTCATTTACACACACAGACGTGGGAATTCAAAGTAACAACGTGAACACCTCGAATTGATAAGTCAAATGCTTCTGAAAACATGCTACATAAGTTTCTTTTCCATTTTTATTGGGGCACAGAGGAATTCGATACTGCCCATCATCCCAGAAATTTAGGACTGGAAGGAACGGAGAGAAAACAGAACCTCAACTCTGTTTCGTCAATTTGGAAACTGAATTCACGAATCCATCCCTATTCTCTGGTTCTCCTCTACACTCGGCACTGTTGTCACTGCGAGGGCATTTACGCCGGGGGGCGGGGGGGGGGGGACACAGAGGTGCTGGCAGAGCCACAGCGCCCTGGGACCCCAGGACGCAGCTGAAAGTGTGCTGCAGGAGGAGCTGCCGTGACCCCACGACCCCGTCTAACGTAGTGTTTCCCCCTAGTCCTCAGTCTTTCCTTGTCTCTCTTGCAAGTCAACATTTAAAACACATTTCTGCCAGGAACACACAGGATCTGGACTCCCGCTGGTGATCTAGGACCCCAAACCAGGTACCAACAGAAGGGGGTACGCAGTACCGGCCCGATCGGGCTCATGGCCTGTTCCTCCAGCCAAGAATGTGGTTTTTCACATGTTTAAGGAATTGGCACCAAGGGAGGAGGGGCAATGTAGCCGAGACTGGACGTGGCCCGCAAAGCTGAAAATGTTTCCCGGCTGGCCGACCCCTGCCAGAGACGAGCCCTCCCGCCCCGATACCTGTTCTGTTGAGCCTCGCCATGTTCATCATTGCCTCCTGGTACGCCAACTCAACGTCTTCTTGGGTGACCACTAGTTTGATCTTATTCCATTTTTCAGGCTAGTACCAGGAAGAGAGGTTAGGAGGAAAGGGGGAAAAATGTGATTAATCTAACCACTCGAAGAAAAAGAGCGTATTTTGGGGGGTCACCTTCTGGAGGTTTCGTTTATCTAATTTTGTACACAAAGTAACATTTTCTAACTTTCGCTTTCTGTGACTCGTGTTTTAGGCGCCCCATTAGATGCTGAATCATGCCATCTGTTCTGTCCCTGACCACCCCCCTTCCGTGGTCCAGTCGTGCAGTTTCCTGGCCACGTAAGCCCGGCAGGACATAGGGCCGCAGTGCGGCTGCCCCCCACGGCCGGGCACGGCTCACACCGGGAATGGCTGCCGACGTACTCTGCTGTTCCTCCCCATCTCCTCTAACAAGCTGAAGGCTTGCATTGTCATACAATCACACTTTTACCGACTTGACCTAAATTCTGCCTTGAGCCATCTCGATGGACACACGAGGGTGAAAACAGCTTTGACTGCACGCACCCTAAGGACAGCCTGGGGTGACCACACAGGCGGTCACAAAGGTCAGGAGAAAAGAAGCTTCCCTTTTTCCTCAGTCTGATTTTCAAAGACTCTAGCATCACAATACTATCATCCTGCTCCATGAGTGGCCACCATCCAGGCATTCTTTTTTTTTTTTCTTTTTTAATAATACCCAATAATCTACCACCCAGTGCAGTAACTGAAGTCCATCCATGTGCTCTTCCCTTAACCCACAGCTCCCCATATCTCCCCCAGAGCCAGTAATTATTCTGAAGTTTATACTCGTCCTTCTCCTGCCGTACAAAATATTCTCGTACATACAGATGCCAAAACAATTTACTCTTTGGTTGCTTCTGACCTTTATGAAAGCGTATTATGCAGTTACATAATCTTTGGATCTTGCTTTTTTCAATTCTGAGCATTAAAAAAAAAAAAAAAGTAAAGGTGGTGTCAGGTTGGGGGTAGGGAGAAGGATCCCAAACCCCTCATCTTTGAGGGCCCTCTGCCTCACCTGCTTCCAGCAACCTTGCTAAGTTACTCAGACCTGGCCCTTCGCATGGAGAGTCACCGTGGATTCCTGGCCAGTCATGGCCTTCCAATCTGACTTACAGGTCATCATACCTGATGGGAGGTCTCCCCTTGTCACTGGATGGAAGGGAAAAGTAACTCAAGGATGTGGCTTAGAGATTTTCTCTACTCTGCCGTATCAAGGAAGATATATCTGGTTGATCAATAACATAAAATTTTTATTCTTTTTCAACTCTTTCTCAGGAATGGTAGTTCAGATGATAGTGGCAGAAATTAAAAGCACCAAGATACGCGAGAATATGCCACAACTGTATTAATTTTTGAATTGTTATGGCAAGGAGAAGAACCCTAAATGAAGTGTGATCATAGCTCAGTGGAAAAGTGACTCAGGATAAATATCTTCATATTCTAGAGGCTTTCTCCACAAGGTAATTACTTCTCAAAACGTTGGAGTTACTAATTAGTTTAAAAAGACAACACAACCAAACAAAACAACCAAAAACCTCGTGAATAAAACAATTAAAATTGTCAACAACCCTGCCTGTATTTATACCCCCAAACACTACACTTTCCATACATTCTCCTACGATTTCTCTTAGTAATGCTTAAGATATGAAAGATAAAGCACTCGATACGTGGTACTGATTTAATAAAAAAAGACAGTCCCTAGAATTTGTGAAGGACATGGCTGATACTCCACTCCAGGGTAGTGGAACTGAAGGAGCTCATTTCTGGAAGACAGAGTGAAACCATGGGGACGACCCAGATCTGAAACGTGCAAACAAGTCTGAGGGGCAGGGCTCGCTTACGGACGAGGAGCGGCGCTCACTCCAGAGCAGACACGTCTTCTCGAGAAAGCGTACTCCGCAACGAGCACACCAAGGAGACACTCACTGGACCCCGTGTGCAGAGTGAACGCTCCGATCTCCACACCCGCCAACAAAAACGACCCCAGTCCCGCCAACGTGCTGTCCACCCCGCCCCCACGGCAGGCGGCGCTCCACTCACAATGTCCAGCCACTGGTGCACGGCCACGGCCACCTGTGTCCCCAGGGGCTTCGTCAGCACAAGCACGTCCCCCGGCACCGCGTTATCCGGCCTGAAGAGAAGAACAAGGCAGTTCAGTGTAATCAAAGAGGTAAACTCACTGTCAACAGAACAGGAGAAAGAAAAGGCTGTTCCAAGTGCACGTGTGTTTGCAAAACACTTCAATTTAAGCCAACCACCACCAGGGCAGTAGAACCTTCCTTGCAATTGCTACTGAGGCCACTGCTGGAGCAGAAACACTGAAAGAAGTGAAGGGTCTGCCAGTTACCTACAGGATCGCCCACAGCCCCAAGGAGTGGACAAAGAAGCAGACCACAGCCTTCAAAGGCAAAGGCCTCATCGGGCCACGCTCATGTGTAATTCTCAGTACAGACCCACCATGGTTCGGGGGCAACAAGACTTCTGACCCGAAGACCGTTTCTCACCATCACTCATGAGATAGAGACCCGTGGGATGTGGCTCCAACCTGCAGGTCTAATGTTTTGGTGATTTCATCAAAGTTCTCAAATTCAAACTGACCAACACTAAGTTCCCTACTTGGCACCCAGACAGACTCCTTGGTTGTTCCCGGTCTTAAAGACAGAAGGCCAACACTAAAAACACAAAGGCCGACCCCCCAAGCGCAACCCCTATCACACTACACCCTCACTGCGGGGCATGGCCAGCCCTCGTGTCTTCCTTGTGTCGGTTCAAGCTGCCCACCCAGCCACTGTGCCCTCCAACAGTAGAGGACTATGTCACCCACGCCGATCACCAAGCCAGGGGCACAGACTTAAAATCAACCACTAGCTCCCCAGCTCATCCCGTGATCTCTGTATCCACTGTTAGCTTTGAAAAATGTTCATTTGGTAACGGTATCTAAGAAACTCCTTTTCCAAAAAGTAGGCCTTGAGGCATGAATGTCTTTCAGGTGTGACTCAGCCGCACCTCAGTGCTGGTATGTTCTTGGACAGCACAGGTCATGTGCCAGCCACAAGCATTACGACCCACAACTACCGGGTGATGTTCAAGTTCACAGGCACTACTGGATGAAATATAACCACTTGCGCACGCTCGTTCCTGTTTTACAAACTAAACATACACACTGTTGACCAGAAAATCCACTGAAGCTTGTTTTATTATGTTTTCCTAATTTTAGCAATTGCTTAAGTTCTTTTTCTACTGAAAAGCTGAAATGTGGGAGGCAGATGGACCCACGATCCTCTCTGTGTGGAAGCTTGAGAACGAGCAACATAAAACACAGGAAAACAAAACTCTGGTGTAAGTAAAATGCAAGACCCTTCACAAGAAAGCTATCAGACAATGTCTCTAAAAAGAGCTCCCAACAATTAAAAAAATGGGCAAAAGACAAGAATATATGAAAAATATGCTCAACTTTCCTCACAAAGGAGTAAGGTTTAAGCCACCAGACAGACTGTCAAGGAACTGAGAGGCTTGTTTGCACGCTGTGTTGGTGGGGAGGGGGGCCGTGGCAGTCTTGTTCACTGCTGGCCAAGCCGCTACGCAGGGCAATCTGGAGAAATCTATCGTGACTCTGCACATATATTTGACCTAGCCATTCTATTTTGAAAAATTTCTTACCAAGAGTTACACATATACAAAATCATCTACGTATAATGGTTATACAATGAAGTACTATTTGTAATGTCAAAATAATTGAATAATGTAAATGTGAATAGTAAATTGGCTCAAACTTGGTAAAAGTAGTTCCCTTGTCCAGGAAAGGAAACTGGTGACAAGGGATGGGGGGGACTCCGCACTGCAGATTTTTCTCTACTGTTTGAATCCCAAATCATGTGAGCACAGTGCCTGTTAGTACCTGTTCACAGAAAAAAGCCAAACAGGGGTGCCTGGGTGGCTCAGTCGGCCCCACGTCAGACTCCCTGCTCTGCTTCTCCCTCTGCCCCTCCCTGCCCCACTCGTGTGCAGGCCCTCATAAATAAATAAAATCTTTTTTTTTTTTAAAGGTAAACAAATGGGACTTTCTACTTCCTTCAGAAAATAGAACATTTTCTTTTCTTAAAAAGACATCAAACATGTAAAGTTAACAACTTGTATTAAGACAGAATCTTTCAAAAAAAAAAAAAAAGGAGAGAGAGACAGAGAGAGAGAGACTCTTTCCCAAAGATCTAGAAATGGCCAGAAAGCACATGAACAGAGGCCCGTATGATTAGCTACCAGAGAAATGGACATAGATCACCTCACACCTGCTAGGCTGGCTATACCAAACATGCAGACAAGAGAATGAGGACTAGTGAGGATGCGGACACTGGCATTCTCCTACGTTGCTGTTTCGGATGTAAAATGGTGCCACTGTTGGAAACCAGGGTGATGGTGGCTCAAGCTACACAGTTACCACGTGACCCGGTAATTCTTAGGTACATCACACCATGGGAAATGCAATGTATGTTCACAAAAACTTCCACACAAAAGTTCACAGCAGCATCATCTGTTCTGGTCCATCACACCATGGACTGTCATTCAGCCGTAAAAAGGCATGAAGCAGTGACAACACGCCACAACACGGAGTCTGGAAACGTCACACTAACTGAAAGAAGCCAGACACAAAATACTGATGTATCCTAGGATTCCATTTATCAGAAATGTTGAAAATGGGCAACTTCACAAGACGGAAAGTAGATTAGTGGTTTCCAGGACTCGGGGAGAAGGGAGGTGGGAATAACTGCTTACAGATACAGGGTTTCTTTTTGGAGTGATCGAAATGTTCTGGAATTGGACAGTGGTGATGGCTGCACAACCTTGTTAATACTAAAAACCAGTGAAGTGTATACTTTAAAAAGCTGAATTTCATGGGATGCCAGGCACAGTCAGTTAAGCATCTGACTCTGGTTTGGGCTCAGGTCCCATGTCGGGCTCTGGGCTCGGCATGAGTCTGCTTGTCCCCCTCCCTCCCCCTCTGCCTCTCCCTCTGCTCTAATAAATAGATAATTATTTTTTAACAAGTTGAATTTAATGTGATGTGAAATTTTGTTACATGAATTGTACTTCAATAAAAAAAAAAAACCCAAAATTAAAAAAAATTAGGAGTAAAGTACTGCTATGTGCCACAAAATGATGAACCTTAAAAATATCATGCTAATATTGTGTGCAGTGAAAGGCAGAATGGGAACCGGGGGAACGTGGAGTGACAGTGAGGGGGATGGGTTTCCAGCTGGGGTGACGGAATGTTAGTCTACAATCATCTCTGGGGATGGCTACATAACTCTGTGCAACACCACCAATGGGATGCGAATTCATATTTCAATACATCTTTACTAAAAAATGAAAAAGAAAGGGAGAACCAGGCCAGGTGATGGGAAACAAAATCCACTTACATGATAAATTCATTGGGCTGGCAGACAGTCGTGGCCACTCCTCCCAGAACAATCCAGGGATTTAACACAGTCTGGCCACCAGTCACAGACGTCCCTGCCTCCTCTGCTGCGTCCTTAAAACCCTGTATAATTAGGGGCATCACTTTGTCCCTTTCCTAGGGTTGAAAAGAACACAAATGAAAAGTCACATAAAATTCAGTTCAGAACCCAGAAAAGAGAATCTACACTTAATGTTATAAAGAAGATCATAAAACCCTAGAGGGGCTCCTGCGGTTTACAGCCAGGGTCGGGGATCAGAGGAAGAAGGAGGCCAAGGGCTGACATTGCAGCCATTTTATCAGGAGTCGGAAGGCGCTTTAGGTTACAATGTGAACGGAGCCCAGACAACACAGAATTAAAAACTGGAATTTGACTGGCTCCACAGGTCTGCCCTCCATCTGAGGGCCAGCTCTTTCAGGGGTCCTTAAGAATTCCAGCGCCCTCCTCCAGACGCTGTGTGGAAGCCATGACCAGCTAATTTCTATGAGGCGCGGCAAACCTCTTCCTGGGGCACAAAAACAGGTACCTTTCAAAAAGAATCTAATGGAAATCATCCCTGAGTCAAAGGACAGGGGCTGGTGGCAAGGCCACGGACACGGCTGTGTGAGCATGTGACTGCATGGGGCACCCCGCCGCGTCACCCCCCCGCTGCGTCACCCCAGACAGCAGTGGCGTGCGCCCGGGGTCTGTAAGGCTAGGCCTGGGCCACAGGCCTGGCGCGGAGCTGCTAGGACTGAGGCCTCAACTTTAGTAAAGCAAACAAACATGCCTGTCTTGGCTTCGGTCTACCTGAAGAGAGA
Source organism: Phoca vitulina (assembly GCF_004348235.1). Taxonomy (NCBI): domain Eukaryota; kingdom Metazoa; phylum Chordata; class Mammalia; order Carnivora; family Phocidae; genus Phoca; species Phoca vitulina. Next base: position 14,813,552 of record NW_022589736.1, read on the forward strand.
AAGGGAAGCAGGTGGTGGAAATGAGAACAAGAACAGGTCAGAGTCTCTAGTTTAATTCGCAGGTAGTTGCCAAAAAATAAATGGGGAGCCCGACAGAAGAGGAGAGCCGTGCAGCCTGGGCACCCCGTTACGGACGGCGGGGACAAAGGGCTAACCAGTCAAGTGACGCCAGCAAGACAGCAGACTACTTACCCTGTCGGTCATTTTATTACTGATTCCGAGGAGCATCAGCATATTGTCGCATTCCGTGACCCCCATGGCATAGAGGTCACTGAGGACGTTGGCACATGCTATCCTGCCCTGGAAGAGAGGGGAGGCGTGACAGAGGACAACTGGGGTACTTTCCGTGTGTGCCTACAGAGTGCCTCCCAGGACAATTCGGGGACTTTCCAGGGACATGGTCCCCGCTTTCTGTGTCCTTTACTGCATCACACAACCACGAGGCCATTCCTTCACTGTTTCTCAGACATTCCTGTGACCACCTCTTCTTTCTTGTGCAGAACACAGAATTTCTGTGTTCTTTCCCATTCTGAATATCGGGAGAAGCCTGCAATGTATTTAGATGGGGGAACTGGGGTTGGGAGCAGATGCTGAGCCGAGCAAGGTTGGAGCTGATGGGTCTGGGAGGAGAGCTTATGGAATGAAAAAGTTGGAAAACAACGGTCTTCTAAAGCAAACTTGGAAACAGCCACGTATTCTAAACAGATTCTAAAAATATGTTCACTTTATTGGTTATAGAGAAAATGGTTTTTATAACACAGGGAAGGAGAAATTTTGGAAGCTTCTTTACAAGGCTGTAGAAGATAAACAGGAAAAACATCTTGCTTGAGAAATCAAAAAATAGAAGAGAGAAAAAACATCTAGGCCTGAAGTCAGACTGTTTTCTAAAGTATATAAAAAGCATTTCCAGTAAACTATATTATTTTGTAAGGAACTTTTTAATTCAATAGAAATATGATAATACAGATTTTGTTTTTTAATATCCACTGGAGATTTTTTAAATATTAAGTCGTCAGGGGTGCCCGGCTGGCTCAGTTAGTGCAGCTAGTGACTCTTGATCTCGGGGTTGTTAAGTTCAAGCCCCATGTTGGGTGTAGAGATTACTTAAAATAAAATATTAAAAAAAACAGGGGCGGGTGCCTGGGTGGCTTAATGACGTCTGCCTTTGGCTCAGGTCATGATCCCAGGGTCCTGGGATCGAGCCCCACATCGGGCTCCTTGCTCGGCCGGGAGCCTGCTTCTCCCTCTCCTACTCCCCCTGCTTGTGTTCCCTCTCTCGCTGTGTCTCTCTCTGTCTCTCTCTCTGTCAAATAAATAAATAAAATCTTTAAAAAAAAAAAAAAACAACCACCACAACAACAACAAAAAAATGGGCGCCTAGGTGGCTTAGTGGTTGAGCATCAGACTCTTGATTTCAGCTCAGGTCGTGATCTTAGGGTCGTGAGATCAAGCCCCATGTTAGGCTCCATCCGCACTGGGCACGGATCTTGCTGGAGATTCTTTCTCTCTCTCCCTCTGTCCCCCAACCCCCGCTCCAAAAAATAAATAAATAAAAAATAAATATAAGTTGTCATTTCTAGACAGTGAAGGAGAAAATGACAAATTGTTCTTCTGACATGAGGATAATCAAACTCCCAAGTATGATCATTTCAGCAGCTGGCTCAGTACTCGCTGAGGTTTTCTTATGACTTCCTGGCAGAATGGCAGCGAGCTCAGAAGCGACAATAGCAGGGGCAACAGGGCTTTTCCAATTCGGAGGTGCCTGCCACTTGGGGCCGTAGCCACGTTCTGTCCCCTCTCTGATGCTTTTAAGTTATGCTGGCTAGAGGCACCTGGGTGGCTAGGTCCTGATCCCGGGGTCTGGGATGGAGTCCCGCATCGGGCTCCTTGTTCAGCGGGGAGCCTGCTTCTCCCTCTATCTGCTGTTCCCCCGGCTTGTGCTCTCTCCCTCTATCTCTGTCAAATAAATAAAATCTTTAAAAAAAAGAGAGAGAGAGAGAGAGATGCTGGCTAAAGGCTGAATTCTGGTCCTAGCCGCCTCTGCCACCTGGTCAGGTGGGGCACCTGTGGTCTCTCAGAAGTACTGCTCCAGAGGAGAGAACCGAAGTGCAGGGGCCAGACAGGTTTCTAGTCAACTATCTGCTTGTCACTGGCACCTGAGAGGTGACCTTCCTCCTCCCCACAGTTAGCTGTCTCGGGGCCCAAGTCCCTATGCATGTGGCTTGAGTCCAGTGCCCTGGCACACAGGGAGGCCCATTTCTTTCTTTCTTTCTTTTTTTTTTTTTTTAAAGATTTTATTTATTTGACAGAGAGAGACAGAGCGAGAGCGGGAACACAAGCAGGGGGAGTGGGAGAGGGAGAAGCAGGCTTCCCGCGGAGCAGGGAGCCCGATGCAGGGCTCGATCCCAGGACCCCGGGATCACGACCCGAGCCGAAGGCAGACGCTTAACGACTGAGCCACCCAGCCGCCCCAGGGAGGCCCATTTCTTAACAGCATGATGCTCCCCGTTTCTTCATCGGCTCCTCATCTGGTAGGGTAGGGGGTTAAAGTCGGGCAGACCAGGAGGTTGCTGGCGTAGCCATGCACTGGGCAATTTGGAAGTAGATCCAGGCAGGGCCGTGATCAGTAGCCAGGAACTTAACGCCGCAGATCAGGTACGCATTCTACATGGTGACACATGACACACTGAGGTGCCTAGTGACCAGAGCTGGAATTGACAGACAAGTAGCTTAACTGTGGTGAGATGCTAAGCTGTTTATTTCTGGAAGGAAACACCTTGCATCAGTCCTGCTACCGAGTGTGGTAACACCTCGTAGCCTCAAACACAGGAATGCGGAGTTTACAAACGTCAGAGAGAGAAGGCAAGAAGAAAACTCTAAGCACGTCCATCAACAGATGTGCTGAGAACACAACAGGTGTTTGCGCCCAGACACACCCACAGGTACAAGAGCGGCAGAGGGGCTCCCCGCGCCTGCCCCCACTGCCTTCCGCCCGGGACTGAGCGTGAGCAGGGCAGACCCAACGGCTGCAAGGGCAGAAGGCAGGGCAGCGGCGGCGGGATGGTGACAACTGGCGTGTCAGGAAAGCCAAGTCCCCAGCCCCAAACCCAACCAACAAGCAGTTCCAGATGTAAACACACACCCGGGTCAAACTCACCATCATGTAAGGGTCATCGACGATAGGATAGATGTAATCTGTGGTTTGAACCAGAGAGAGACCGCCATGCCTCAAAGGAATGACGCAAGTATCCATTCCAATGCCTGCAAAGACGAAAGTCGTCAGCATCCAAAAACCAAAAGGAAAAGCCATTTCATTTTATACCATCAGTGTTGCGAATAGGAGCAGTTTCGTGCACGATGCTTATGGAGCACTGAGCCCTGCCAACAAAGCAATGTGTTTCCTATCAAGACCGTAAGTGAAATAAACGTGAAACGTAACTGGCTTAAGATGGAAAGTGAGAATAAAATTTGTTAGTCATGAAGACTCAACTTCAATACGGTACAATTTTTAGACTTTAATGATGCCTCCGATGGAAATTTTTCCTTTGTATTACTGTATCATGTGGCTGGCACCACAGAGAATTCCTTTAAAGATGAGAAAGCATCAACGGAACTTGGGTTGTCTTAGCTACAGTTACTTTTCGAGTAGATCTTTAGGCGTTATTCTGTTTTCCCCAATAAAGTCTGTAAAATCTGGGGCACCTGGGTGGCTCAGTTGGTTAAGCGACTGCCTTCGGCTCAGGTCATGATCCTAGGGTCTGGGATCGAGCCCCGCATTGGGCTCCCTGCTCAGCTGGAAGCCTGCTTCTCCCTCTCCCACTCCCTCTACTTGTGTTCCCTCTCACGCTGTCTCTCTCTCTGTGTCAATTAAATAAATAAAATCTTTAAAAAAAAAAAGTCTGTAAAATCTTTTATACATATAATAAATGTTATTATTACTTCTACATTTTAGTCAAAAATGAAAATGACAGAGGTGGGGAGGGCGCCTGGCTGGCTCAGTCAGTTGAGCGTGCGACTCTTGATCTCGGGGTCGTTGAGTTCGATTCTCCACGTTGGGTGTAGAGATTACTTAAAAATAAATAAATAAGCCTAAGTGAGAGTGAGAGAGGGAGGGAGGGGGAGAGAGAGAGGAAGGAAAGAGAGAAGGACAAAGTTGGAACAAGTATTCATCGTTTCCAATCAAGCTTGGACAGACACTGCAGCATCTGTGGGATCTGGTATGTAGGTTACCAAAAGTATTTTCTAAGAGGAAACTTTAAAATTCCACGTTATTTCTCTTACAGAAAACCTGTAAATGTCACCTCTACTAACTTACGCTATCAAACCTGCAGGAAATAGTTCAATTTATTAAAAATCGTTTCTAAACATTTAGAAAGATAATATGGACAATGGATGGTCTTATTAGAAATAATTCCCTTTTACTGAAATCGGTTTAGAAATAGTCAAAACTAAGCTACTATAGACAACGTTTCTTTGGAAATCACCTGTAATGGGGACATATTCAAATTCAGACTGGCCCTCCCACCAAGCACGCTGAATACAGAGCGCTTTCCCTCACTTCTCTCGAAAGGATACCCACCTGCCCCCTTATGAGGATTTCAACTTGGCAGCACAACAGCTGAAGGTGGAGAAAAAAATCAGGATAAAATACCAAAGGAAGCAAGTGGATGGCACCCTCGTAATTCAGAATTGCAAACGGAACAAGAATAAATCATATCTGCATCACACTGAGACGAATATCCGAGCACCTTTCATATTCTGCTTGAGTAAAATTGCTGCAGTACAACGATCTCAGCACCACAACGCCAAAATACCCACGAGAGGCCGCGTCACAGGGGCACCTTATTTTCCCAGGCCTTGATCCGTTACTACTAAAGCAAAAATAAAAACCGAGTTTAATAAAAAGCCACAGACTTTGTGAAGGCGAGCTGATTTTCCACCACACAAGATGGCAAGGCGGTGTCCGGAGGGCAAGTCTCACGGGTGTGTGACAACGAAGCACACTGCCCAGGTCATGAGTGTCCATGTGCATCAGGTGGGAACACGTGTGATAATTCATCTAAACGACATATGTACACACCTCCCAGAAACTTCACCGGACAACTGCTTTTCAGCACTTAAGTGGAAAGGGCAAGAACCACAATTTTACTCATACTGAGTCTCCCTAAATTGACCCAAGAGGTCATTATGAGGATATTACTGTTCGCTTCAGGAAAGAGCAAAATACAGTTTTCTTTGGGGTTTTCATGTATAAACCACAGGCCTCCTGAAAGAGACCAGACATAGCTGCTGAATGTTAGCTTTAAATGTTTCTCATCAGGGCGCCTGGGTGGCTCAGTTGGTTAAGCATCTGCTCAGGTCATGATCCCCCGGTCCTGGGATGGAGTCCTGCTTCAGGCTCCCTGCTCAGTGGGGAGCCTGCTTTTCCCTCTCCCTGTGCCCTTCCCTCTGTTCATGCTCTGTCTCTCTCTCAACTAAATAAATAAAATCTTTTTGTTAAAAAAAAGTTTCTATTCTGGTTAATCCAAATTTGAATTAAATAAATTTGATTTGTGAAGGATTTAATTTCTATTTATATGTATCATCAGAGCATTTTAACTGATGACTCTTGAGCATGTTTACCAAAAAACCCAACATTTCATTAGCAGTATTTTATATCAATTACGTGTTTAAATGAGGTTTTTAGGATTAATAAAATATGTTAGAATTAATTTCACCCAATGCTCTAGGAAATTTGAAATTACATGTGTGGCTCACATGGTATTTCTCTCGTACAGCACTGGTCCATAGGGACTGGGGGAGAGAGGGCACATCTGAGATGAGCCACTGGCCTTAAAAAACTAGAGGATCAAGTTGAGAGGGAGGGACAGTCCAGGGAGAGGGCAGGTGGTAACAGACGAAAATACCACGGGGGGCGAGGGGGAAGCCTCAAATACCAGACCAAGCAGTGTTATATTTAATTACCAGTGGGTGGTGGGGAATTCTGGGTTTTCAGCAAGACTGAAACCATCCATCAAGCAGAAGAGCCCAATGATCATACTACCACCACTTGCCGGCAGCGATCAGTACTTGATAGCTCTTATGTCTCAGACAAGAAACACTTATTTTAACATTTCTTTAGTGAGAATACATCTAATCAACACATGTACATTTAACAACTGTCACCATCTTAGGATCCAGGAAATCTGTCACTCGTTTAGAAAAATAGTTTAAAAACAGATAAACACACCGATGTGTATATATTATGTGTCTATCTGGGTAAAGATACACACGGTACATATACACACACACAATTTCCGGTACTTCCAACACTTAGAAACAGTAAGTATGATTATCTCATTCTGAAGATTGGTACACTGTCGCTCATATTAACATTAGTGACTCCTTAGTGACTGTGTCCGGACAAGAATCTAGATCTGATTCCAAAGCAAAGCTTTGGCTATCTAGATGTTACCACTTCTGGACGAGGTTTTAATACTATGCTTCCTTCAGCACCCATTTGCTTGTAACCTGGGGTCCTTCTGCCCCTGGAGAATGCCAAGAATGCTCAATTTCATGAGTGGGCCTTTTTCTGGGAAAGGTTCCTGGCTTCCAAATGCTTCCCCAAAGCCCTAGGAGACTATACTCCTTTGCGCTAGTATTCTTCTACCAGCTTTCTTCTGCCTCTCCGCTTACTGTCCCCATCTGTCCCCTTTGCCACTGCTGGGTTGTACCTTGCAGCCCCTATTCTCACTGCAAACGTGTTGGACTTAGAAACAGGGTGACAAACGGTATGGTGCGGGGAGGAATCAGAAAACATGGACTCCAGGTCCTGACCCTCGCCAAGTGACACGGGATGGGTTTCCCGGCCTTCCTGCGCATCATGGGGCAGAGGGAAGAGCAATGAACTGACCCATTTTCAAAGTGCTTAACAGTGCATGGCATGCTCATAAGGTCAACGGGGGAAGTTATAAAGAGGAATTACTACTATATCCATGAGGCTTTTATTGCATTTGGTTTTGCCCATTTCGCAGCTTATTTCTCTTGACAGAGTTATCGGACAGCTTTCTCAGTACATTCTTATTTCTTGACAAGACAACATCTAATCCAACCCATTCACGTGGCATTTCTCCATGCTTAGACATCAGCTAGATGAAGCTGGTTTTTGAACTGAGCTCCTGGGAGCCAGCCCTGCGGCCCTTAGAGTGTGGGGTGTGAAGTTTCCTCTCCTCCAACCAAAGCAGCTCTGCTTTTATATCTCCTTTACATATCAGGGAAGAAAGGAGCATCCTGGGTTGTGAGACAGAATGTTGTTAAGACAGAACTGCACAATCAAACAATGGGTGAAAAAGAACAGAATGAAAACCTTATGTAAGAAAGCTGATCGGGTCACACACTGTAACTACCAAACATTCAAACTCCTAGAATACACACCAAACACTCAGAAAGCCAAGTGAGCACGGTCTTATGCCACATCCTTAACGCACCAGACAATAAAAGCTAACAAACAATATCCCAACAGGCTAGAATTTCTTTCTGAGCTCTGTGTTTGGGAAGAGGCAAACCACTAAAACATCAGGAATTTAGTAAAGAAAAAAAAAAACACACTCTCCGTGCCAGATGACGTCCTAGGGTCAGGCACACATTCAGTCCAGTCTTCTAGAACCTCCTCCCTAGCAGAGCTCATCAAACAGTGCATACTGCAGAGGAACCCAGGAGTCTCCCCCCACCCCATCACTGCCCTCAAAGCGCCGCACAATGACAGGTAAGCACTACCCTTCCTAAGGCAAAGAAGAGAATGCAAGTGTTTTAAGGAAAATTTTAGGACAGAGGCATAAAGGAGTTTCTGCTTAATCCTCAGCTAACTACAAAATTCAATTTAGTAAAAAATTATCTTACTGTAATAGAATTGTCTCAACTGCACACTTAATAGTTTAAAAATGGCGAGAGCACGTTTCTTGATGCTTTTCAAGTACTTCCTCCAAATAAGTTACAATAATAGAATACTTATCGTTGCTTTGCTTTTTGAAAAAGGCACCACGGGAGGACAGAAGTTTGGCTTTTGACTCATTGACTACAATCGCAGCCAAGATGCTCTACTTTGGGGAAGTATAAAAGAAATAATGGTTCACATACCAAGCCTTGGCATAACTGCTCCCAGAAATTGCTCATCTTCTTGGAAGTGGTTCTCTTGTAAGGATTCCAGCAATTTCTGCAGGACATCTTGGGGCACTTTGCAGCCAGTGCCCTTCAGTTCAGTGAATCTGGTTAGCCGGAAGCTCTTGTCCAACTCATAACTTTCCGGGTTAAAGGACTCCCGCGTAGACATGGTTCTGGGGCGCACACACCTCACAGCTGGGCTCCTCCCCTCCCTCTCCTAGCAGTTGGTTTCTTTACAGATCCACCTAGGTAGCGCCAAAACACAAAGACACCATTAAAAGAATTCTCACCAGTACTTGCTAAGAATCAAGTGAATACAGGACAGTGACAAGTAAGTGTGAGAAGAGCTGAAATCATCCAGACCACAGGCATAGGGTGATTGGAGGCCATAACAGTTCATTACAGTGAGGCATAAGCCAGATTGAATCATTTTTAAAAAGTGACTGTACCATCACAGACATCTTCTACTGAAGAAGACCTGACGTCTGTGTTGCCGTAACTGTGGCTCTGAGGGGCAGCCAGGACACCTCCCCTGAAGAAGGCACTATGGGCCAGCTGACACATGACACAAGGCCATCTTGAGCAGTAGGTCCCAAAGGTTCTTCTGGCGGCCAGCATTATGAGAAAACTTCTAGTCACTTCATCTGTCAACCTAGAAGCACTACGGTTTAGAGATTAGAAGGCCTGGCTAAAGGGACTTCTCTGGAAAGCCTTTTAATATCTTCTGCTATCTCACATAGAAAAATAAAATGCCCATTAGACAGACACTCTGCAGGAAAAGGATGCTGATGGAAATGCACTTGATGAAATTCTTCATGATGCTCAATTCAATTTTAGAAAAGCATGTTTTCACTCTGGGCCAAAAGTACAACATGATCCAAAACTAAGGAAGCCTCACTAAAGAACACAACTCAAAAAGTGGAATGGCTGTTTAACACAGCAAGATTAATTTTCTCCAAGAGAGCAGTGGAAAGTTCTCTAATGTTTTAATGCAGTGCTCTTTCCTAGAAAGCAAACATCCCGCCCAACAAACCAGTACACACACACCGACAAAATAAATATGCTTGCCGCTGCTCATTACGGTTTCATTGCAGAACTAAAATGAGAAATTAAACTGTACTAAATCACTGGCATTTATGGTACTTGGTACCACTGGAAGTTTCTAGGGCAAACCCTTCTAAATCTGAAGTCTCAGAGGTTAAACCAGAATCTTATATGTGCTCCCAGGGTTTACAAACCTCCAGACTGATATTTTATTGGGCATAGAATTACAAACACCCCAAGTTTTAGAGTTAGTTTCCCCTATAAAATTTATGATTAAGAACATAATTCCCATTTATAGAGTTTCCGATCTCCTGGGAAGCACATCACTCATTTAAAATAAATCTCTTTCTCACACACACACACTCACACACACACTCACAAAATAACTAAAATAAATCTCACAAAGCCCGAGTTTAGGCAGTGATCCAAACTGTCCTTACAAAAACATGTTTGGGGTGAGCAATCATTTCGGTTTGAAACCTACAACTGTGCAGGAGTAAACCTTCCAAGATTCCAAGAAATCAACCTGTCCAAAAGGAGGGTGGCAGGAGAGCAAAGCAAAATACCAGAGGGGAATTCTGAAGCCATTTTAGAGTTAGGAAAAGTCCAGTAGCACTTTGACTTGGAAGAGTTTGGAACAAAACAAGTCCTTTGCTCACAAAACGCCTCGCACTTAACATCGCCTCACTCCTACCAGGGGGAAAAAAAATCCAACTCACGAGGCATCCAGTTATTTTCCTACCTCCAACCCTACCCTTCCCCCCCGAAAAGAGGCGGGGAATTTGAGGGACTAACTTCCTTTTAAACATAATTTATGTTTTCCCAGATTTTTAAGAGGAAAAAAGTTTAAAACACCTTAAGTCCAGAAAGCACTCAAGAGTTTTAAAATTCGAACTGGAACGAGGGACACACATCCCACTCTCACATCCGAACCTTGAAAACTTACAGTTTTTGGAGGGTGGGTGAGCGAAAATGGGGGGGTGCTTGGGGAAATCGTAATTAATGGGGGGAGTACATTTGCATAATAAGAGGTAGCCCGCTCCAACCCAGAAGCCGCTTGTTTACACCTTTAAAACAATGATATGAATATTTAAAGACAACGGTTAACCCTTTCCTTCTCGGCCACCTTAATTTTTTTTTTTTTTTTTTTAACCGAGTGCGCCAGGCGGGCCGCACAGCTCGGGGAGCACGGTAAGCGGGGACGGGAGAGGGTGCAGCCGCAGCCCCGTACCTACCTCCCTACCCCCAAGCCCCTAAGCCCAGGAAATAAACAAAGGGGTGGACTCCGGGCCCGGCGCGCGGGGGCCGGGCGCTCTCCATGCAGCACGCGTCCAGGAGGCAGCTGGAGCGCGGAGGCCGGCACGCGGGGACACCTTAAGTCTCAGGCTGCCGCCTTTAAAGGCAGACCGGGCCTCGGCTCTTTGTGCGGCGCGGCGCGGAGGGCTAGCCGCGGCCGGGCGGAGGCAGCGCGGCGCCGCCACCGGCTGGGCCATGCCCGCCCGCTCTCCCGGCGGCGGCGGCGGCGGGAACGGCAGGGAGGGCGCGAGGCGCGCACGGCCAACCGGCCGCGGCGGGGCGGGCGCGAGCGCGGCGGGACCCCGGCCCGC